>NC_134403.1:116644119-116966619 GCF_038048845.1 Mixophyes fleayi | reverse complement strand
AAAGTTACCAACGATCTCCTATCAGCCAAATCCAAGGGTCACTACTCCATACTCATCCTCCTTGAACTCTCAGCAGCCTTCGACGCCGTGGACCACCCCGTCCTACTGCAAACTCTTCTCTCTCTCGGCCTCTGCCTCTGTCCATGCCTGGTTCACCTCATACCTTGCTAATCGCTCGTTCTCTGTATCCACTTCTGGATCTTCCTCCACCCCCTCCCCTCTCCCTGTTGGAGTCCCTCAGGGCTCTGTTCTTGGCCCTTTACTCTTTTCGCTCTATACTTCCTCCCTTGGGGCTCTCATCTCCTCGTTCGGTCTTCAGTATCACCTATATGCTGATGATATTCAACTCTACATCTCTTCTCCTGATCTTTCCTCCTCCCTCCTGTCTCGTGTAACTGACTGTCTCTCAGCCATCTCCTCCTGGATGTCCTCACGCTTTCTTAAAATTAACATCTCCAAAACCAAACTCATTGTCTTTCCCCCACCCAGACTCCCTTCCCGCCATGACCTCTCCATCATTGTTAACAACTCCACTATCTCCTCTGTCTCCCAACTCTGCTGCCTATGAGTCACTCTTGACTCCTCTCTCTCTTTTGCCCCCACATTCAATCCCTTGCCCAAGCCTGTCGCTTCCAACTCCGTAACATTGCCCGCATCCGTCCCTTCCTCTCTCAAGATGCCACCAAAACTATCATCCATGCTCTCATCATCTCCCGCCTCAACTACTGCAACCTCCGCCTTACTGGCCTCCTCTGCTCCCACCTTGCCCCCCTCTGCTCTATACTCAATGCGACTGCGAGACTCATCTTCCTCTTACACCGCTCCTCCTCTACCTCCCCTCTCTGTCTTGCCTTACACTGGCTCCCCTTCCCCTACAGAATCCTTTTCAAACTCCTCACAACCACTTACTAGGCTCTCTCCCAGTCTACTGCCCCTTATATCTCTAACCTCCTCTCCATTCACACTCCCGCCCGCTCCCTGCGCTCCGCCAATGATCGCTGCCTCTCCTCCACTCTGATCACCTCTTCCCACTCTAGAATCCAAGATTTCTCCCGTGCTGCCCCCCTTCACTGGAATGACCTCCCTCGCGCCATCCGTCTCTCACCCAATCTGTGCTCCTTCAAGTGGGCACTAAAAACTCACCTGTTCCTTAAGGCCTACCAACCATCCACTTAACCTCTCGCCTCTTCTGTTTCTCCCCTGGCCCCTTTCTCTCTCCCCGTTGCTTCACTGGCTCCCTTCTGTGCCTGATTTTGTTTACCCTCCTTTAGTAAGCTCGTATGAGCAGGGCCCCTATTCCCTCCTGTCTCTATACCTGTTCTTCCGCACCGACTCTACTGTATTTGCCTGCCTGGAGTTTCTGAAGTACTGGTACTTTATGTTTATTGTTCTGTACTGTTTTACCCTGTATAGTCTACTGTCCGTACCATGTACGGCGCTGCGGATACCTTGTGGCGCCTTACAAATAAATGATAATAATAATAATAATAATAATAATAATAATAATAATAATATACAAGCCGGAATAAATTAATAATATATCAAACCAACTCATATTAGAACTCAAAAATTATCTGTGTACAATTGTCAAATGACTGGGGAAAGAAGAAAACAACAACAGATTAATGTTGAATAGCCAATTTACATAGTTAACATTAGATCAAAGGAATGGCCTTAGTGAAATGAATGGCTGAATTGGCTTATGGAAGCCCTAGTCAATGTGGTTGATGAACAGCAGTATAATAAATAAATAAAAATAATTCTAAACAATCATGCCAGCTTACTGTATTGTTAAATGCTCAATTGACTGATACAAATGTATACTTTAAAACAATATTGTATTGTATTAATTGGATTTTTTAACAATATTCAGTTCACACATTATACATTACATACTGTTTGAAAAGAAGAAGGATGGCAGCAAAAGTTGGAAATTGCAAAGGTTTTTTTATTTCATTCAGCTAGCGTAAATTCTGCTGGCCACTGTATTTAATACTACAATTATGGTCTTCTGCATGCATATTTGTAATTGTAACTTTAGAAAAATAATAGACAAATCCAAGAGATATGGAATGGATTGGTGGATGAAAGGTACACCCAATTAGTAGAATGGTATCACATTTCAACTGCTGTACCTTTCTGGACAACAGGTCCCACACAAAGAGATTACTATGAAATAATCTATTTGCTTAGTTAACATTACAAGAAATTAATATTTGCTGGCTAATGGAAGCCCCAATCACTTGAGGTCTCTGTTCGTTTATAAATATATAAACCAGAATATAGTAAGTAAATATATATAAAAGCATAAAAGCATGAAAACTCATTCATCCTATTTTATTTAACAAAACCTTAAAATTAACTTATTTGATCTGGACTTACTTTATGTCCTGCTCCCTATTCATGCCTTAATAATTAATAAATGTAGGGACAAATTTATTGTTGGGATACGGCATTTCGTAAATCAACTTTAATATTAGTGCAAAAACAAAGCATTTAAGTATTTGTGTGCTAAATGAAAAAACAGCCACTATTTTCCTTGCATGCAAAACAATAAGTCAATTAGTACACATTGCATTGTAATATGGTTTGTCCAGATGCAAATTTGCTCCTTGTCTTTGCTACTTACTCAAACTTATGCCCAGAGTGTGTATTGTGATCATATACTTTTTAGCCCATTTGTTCCCCCCTCCCCACAACCCCAGTTATGTTTTAAACCTACAGTATTATTGTGTGTATTGTATATGTTTTTTTCAGGATACATATTATTGTAAATGCAAAAAGTGTACTGACTTCTAAGGCAGTATGCCAACAGCAGGGCTGTGGAGGGGAAATAAACATTTCTAATTCCTTTATTATTTTAAAGTGGGGTTGCATTATTGAACAAATATATGAAACTTGCAGTATGTTATTGATTAATTTGTTAAGCTACACATGTGTTATGCATTGTATTTCTTCCACAAAGGATAAAAAAGATTAAGTTTAACTCAGTTGGTGAGGATATTGTATACACATTGTAATATGCAATTACAACTTGACAGTGATGCTCAGCACCTCAGCAAATCATTAAAGTAAAGTTTCTGGCACTAGATCTGTCAGCTCTCCATAGCAAGTGGGTGATTGCAGTAAAATAGGAATAGTTAAAGACACATCAGGAGCGGATTTCCTGCCATAAAGAACATGCATTTAAATTAGGTAATGTGAGACATAAAGGTTTAAATAGAAGGCAATGATGTACAGAATTTAGAAATATTTATTCACTCAGCAAGTGCACAATAAGAAAACCTTGAGACTGTGGAAGAAAGATGGGGTGGCTGGGGAATGCGTAATATATTTGGAGGTGGCGTAGGTACATGTAAACTTTTATTATAATATATGTATTATATGCTGCATGATCTGAGTTACTGTGCTTACTTATTATTTCCTCATTATTTCCATATTTCATGCACCTATACATTTTCCAAAAAGGTCCCAACATTCCAAGACCCAAACAAGAGTCCAGTACCAGGTTGTGGAAGCTTGAATAATATGGAGGTGAGAGCAAAACAGTTTTAATACATAATATGGCATGTCCAAAGAGGCGAAGCCAAACCCCATGTTGACCACTCCCTCAACACTATGTGTCTATGGTCCCTTCAGCGGCACATTCAGGTGGCATACTACTCTTATCCTGCTCATCTATGGAGGGGGCCCATAAAGTTGCTCTACCAGGGCCCCAAATTCCTTTTGATGGCCCTGCTATCATTTATATTTCTATTCTCCCCATTTGCAAAACCCATATCTATGTGATTTTGCCTATTTGAGAGTCTTTCTAATGCCTATCTATGATATTTTATGTTAATGACCAGACTACATGTTACTTATAGGAGATGTTTTCAGATTAACCATGAATAACTTTTATTTAATAGCTTCAACTACAATTGATATTGATGCATTAGGATCATTAAGGCTTTCTATTTGCAACATAGTTTTGTAATTATCATCTTATTCAATGTTGCCATGACTATTCACATAGTTATTTTCACATAATTAGGGCAAACTTGGCTGTTGTTTGACAAACCACCGGGAAAACCGTCAAAAAAAGAGGCGAGATTGCTCAAACTGCATGCTGCTTGAGCTATATTGTCATTCAGAACATAAGAGGAAGCACCATTAACTATAAATTATGGGGGCAATTATAAATTATTGATCAAGGGGTAAAATTATTTATAATTAACTTATGGGGAATATTTAATTAGCTAACACTTGTAAAATCGAAGTTTCAAAACATCACCTAAAACCCTTAAAACATTCCAATAAAATGACGAATATACATGGGAAAATAATTCTCTTAATTTCTTATGCATTAATACCCCTATATCAATTGAATATTTACATGAGATAAATTACATTCTCCTAATTAATTAAATAAAGCTTATGCAATGCAACTGGCAAAATATATAGGTGCAACTGATGGGCAGGATAGCAACTATAACTATTAAAATAATTTACCTTTTATCAAGATTTACAACCCATTTTTTTAAAATGCTTGTGGAAAGGGAAAAAATAGACTGGCCCTATAGAATGAAAATTTGGGGATCAGTCAACAAATATAAATATCTACCTCTTTTGATGTAAGTCAGGCTTTCCAAAGCTTAATCTCAGTATTTTCACAGCTAAATTGGTATGAAAATTGAATATGCACGTTGTAAGGATGGCCTCTTTTTTATCCCTTCTGAAAACTAAATACTAGCTTTAGTTACCCAAACCATGAGTTTTATAGACACTTATAAGTTAAATCTTGTGTGTAAACCATGACAGATTAACAGAACACACTAAAAACCCTTTGCTTATTCATTAACAATTTTCTAACTAACCCTCCAAAAATGCTCCATCTCCACATGGTAGAAACCATTAGCCATCTAAGTCATTTTTCTTAAAATTTGGGAAGCAGGCATAGAATGCAAATTTCACCACCTAGAAGTAAGTTCAAATCTATTTTCACATGTGTTATTTTCACATTGTACCCACACATATTGAGTTACTATACAAACTATCACCTAGAATATACCTTACCGCCTGACCCGACTGATAGAGTTTTCCCAGAAATCTACACTAGGTGCTGGAGAAATTACATAACTATAACTGACCAACCACATTTTTTGCTCAAGCCAATGTACCCCTAGAGCCAACCAAAGTAATATTGCCCATATACCCTTCAAACTGGGAGAGACACATTTATTACCTGGCTGGCCATATATCATCAACAAAAGCACGGTATCTCAAGCTTGGAAATCAGAAGACAGTTGAGGAACATAGGTGTCACTATTTGCCTCCAGCTACACTGCAGCATCTTCTCTGTAGATGATGCTTTGCCTTCTGCAGATCCTGCCTACTAGGGGCTAACTTCCCTCATTGAATGCAGATCCTAATCAACTGTGGTTGGCATTTAAGAGACTGTCTTTCCTTGCAATCTGAGCCAGTTCATCAGTTGTCTTTGCTGCAGCTGGTTTCTCAGAGTATCTCCTGTATTCTGATTCTGACTGGCTTCCTGATTATCTCACATGCCTGGCATCCAGCTCCAGGTATGCTACTACCTGGTATGCAGCTCCAAGCTTCCAAGCTTATCTGGACCTCTGTGCTACCTATGCCTGTAGACTATTGCTACCACCTGGAATCCAGCGCCAAGCTTCCCGTCTTACCTGGACCTCCATGCAACCTGTGCCTGTAGACTATTGCTACTGTCTGGTATCCTGCTTATAGGTTTTCCAGCTTCTCCTGGATATTCGGATTCTCTGTGCCTACAGATTACCTCACCTGCCTGGAAAGACAGAATCTTCAGCTTCTCGGCCAAACCTGCATACACTGACCATCTAGTACTTGTGTTATCTGCCATTCATTTGCTATATCTCTGTTTTACCTGTATGTTTCATGCTTCAAATAAATCACCTTGTTTCATTTATATTTCTCTCTGTGGCGTTCATACTGGGAATCTTGACAATAGGGGCCAATTTAACAGGCACCTAATCCCGCAAAAATGGCAGTTTTTGGGAAACCACCACAATTTTAAGTATCTCTACTATTTATAACTAGGGGATTGCAGCAGATATTAAATATATCTGCTGAGGTCCCACTGTTATCAGACACATTAGCATTCCCGATAAGATTCTATGAAGACTGCTATTTTTCATGATTCAGTAAGATCTGAAAAGATTTTCGGAAATTGTGCCTGATGGCTAAAACCATCTGAAAATGCGGTAAAGGGATCTTTGGATCTCTGACCGCGTCTTACCTGCTTTTCCCTCTGGTTACTATCGCAAATGTGTCCACTTTGCTTTAGTGACCATTAAAAAGATAGGCGATAGGTGCTATCCGGGACAGCCATTTATCTTGGCAGAACACTTTTAATAAATGCTCACAATCTTCATTCCTTATCATTGCGATAAGGAATGAATATGATAATGTCAAAAATATGTTGTGTCCTTGGGGTATATTTCCATAGAACTGCCGAATCCCGACACTTTGAAGTCATTTTCTTCAAACGGCAATACTATTAAAGACAAAACTCGATGGGCTTTGTCTTTAATAAAAGTGTTGTTTTGTGTTATTATGACATTTTGTATTAATGAGGTGGTTTTGTTACCCACTTATCTGTTCTTGTGAATCTCTGTTGAAACTGTCTTAAAAATTTCAATAAAGATAAATATTATAAAAAAAAAAGTGTTGTTTTACAAAATTCCTTCAAAGTGCCAGGAATCGGCGGTTCCACAGAACCGTCGAATAGCAAATATACCCATTTGTATCTAAAATTCACTACCAATAACTTTGGTAATGAACAGACCTTGGCAATAATGAATGTAAAGCTTTAAAATAACCAAAGACTAAATTCATTTCACTGCCATAGTAAATAGGAATGGACTGTGATCAGTACATGTGAGACACTTTGTTATAACAACTGTTTTGTTTGTAATTTTTCTGTAGCAATCTAAAGTCCAACAAAATTTACAATATTCAAAGTTTTATATAACTTTGATATATGTATCTATTATATTAGTTTATGTTATGATCTGAAATTTTAGTATTAACTTATTTTAGTTCATAAGATTTAATTTACCATATATGTAATGTGAGTGATTCAGTTTACCCTATTACCTTTGTAAATCTGAAAAAGGGTGCATAGTGGAATTGGGAATAAAGCAAAAATAAATGCATGTAAAATCATAACTGCAAAATAAAAACAATTCAATAAACTGATATACGATAAATAGATCATTTCAAATAGTATAAAGACACTGCTGAGCAGACCCATTTTGTTTGCTGTTCCTGGGCGATTCTTATCTGAAAATTTGCCTCTGAAAAAATCACCAAGAGGGTTATGAAACAAGTATTCACTGGATAATCCTTTACTTACAGTGATCAATGATGTAAGAAGGGTTTTTCATATATTACCCTTTACTATTGGGAATTGAATTGATTGTATGCTCCGTGATTAAAGACAGTTTTTGAGTGAGGAATAAATGGTAAACAAGGATTGTGAAGGATATTAATATTACCGATATAATATTCATGATGTTATCGACAATTCCTGTGAGATTGTACTTCAGTGTTAAAGTTCTTGACGTTTCCAGTCGGCCATTAGAGGGACACAGACACTCTCTGTCAGGTGGATTGCAATGCAGTGGTCTCCTAAGACTGCTACAGTACATCTTATTGTTTTTACAATTATACACCATTCTAAATATCCTTAATCAACACCTACTGTCTAAGATTCACTGTCAATTTGAGTGAAACTGGCACTAAAAAGGAAACAAGGCTATAAGTAGCTAAGTGGAGTGCCGTGAATTACATGTGGATGTTACTATCTTTCATTTGGATCATACTTGCATAGTGTTGGGTACTGATTTCAGACAGTGGAAATCCCAACACTTATCCTGTAAATGTCAACATTTTTCCTTCATCGACAGGCTGAATATACTGACAGTATGATGACAACAGTAGTACTGTCGACAAGCACAATGTTGACATTAAATGAACAATGCCGGACCACTGACATAATACATGTTAAAAAAAAATAAAAAATTTAATAGCGTTTCACCCCATGCCTAGTGCTGATAGTACAAAAATCAGAGGAACCACATGCATTTCGTCCCCCTGATTTTCATCCAGTTATAGGCTGTGCCAGCCGGGGCTGGTGGCACTATAGCAGGCAAACCTGCAGAGTGGGGTCTCCCTGCATAATGACACAGTGATCAGTATGGGACTGAATTCCCAACAGAGATGGGGTCTGCAAAAGAAAAAATGTGGGCCCACTCCCTAGGAGTACGCAGCCCCATACTGAAAGCACTAGGGCCCACTGTGACATGTAGTGCCCCAATCCAAAATGTAAATAAACCAGACACCTCTTTTCAACCACAAAATTCATATCTTGAAAGCTTTAAATCCAAATGGCAATAAAAAAAAAAGATCAAAAAAATCTTCCAAGTGTGGATAAAAAAATGTGTTCATTCTTTCTGCTTGATAAACCAAAATAATCCACTTGAACATGCTTGCCAAAATAACAAACTCTAAATACACACCTCAAACTAGTACTTGTATGCAAGGACAATTATTGCGAATGAAGAAATGACAGCCAGCAGGTTTATTTATAAGCCGGGGTTTTCATTCTGAAAGCATGGGAAAACCCCAGCTTATAAATAAACCTGACGGCTGTCATTGCTCATAATGTTTACATTGTGTTTGTCAACAGAACTGTCGACAATCACACTGTCTGTATTTTCAGCCTGTTTGTGAAGTGGAAATATCGGCAATTACCCTGACATCACTTTCATATAGACAGGATAAGTGTCGGGACTTCCACTGCCTGAAATATGACTACCACTGCTCACATAAACTGTCTATAATAAATCAATTTTCATTTTATTCAACTATTCAGCTTATATTATTAGAGTAGACCAACTTTTAACATTTCTTCTAACTGCACTCAAAGAGTTAGGATTCTATTCGTTTTATTACTATTATTATTATTATTATTATTATTATTGCTATTATTATTATTATTATCATCCTATATTTATAAGGTGCGACATTGATTATGGCAGCGCCATACAAAATACAAACAGTAGACAATACAGGGTAAAACAATACAGAACAATAAACAAATAATACCAAGACTCCAAGAGCGCAAAGCATAATAAGTACAGTGAAGTTGGAGCAAAATAATAGGTATAAAGATAGGAGGGAAGAGGGCCCTACTTGTAAGAGCTTACATACTTAAGGAAGGCCAAACCGACAGCAGGCAAAATGGGGATTCAGTAGAGGCAATATAGTGCAAGAGGAGCGATTAAGAGGGTACAGGGGAGGAGAGTAAGTATGGAATAAAGGTTAGGTGGATGGCTGGCAGGCTTTGAGGAATAGATGAGTTTTAAGTGCCGGATTGAAGGTGCACAGATTAGGGGACAATGTGATAAAGCATGGGAGGTCGTTTCAATGGAGGGTGGGCAGCCCGGTAAAAATCTTGGATTCTGGAATGGAATGAGGTGATCAGAGTGGGGAGAGGCGACGGTCATTGGCCAATTGCAGGGAATGGGAGGGAGCGTGAATGGAGAAGAGGTTGGAGATATATGGGCCAGTGGAGTGGGAGTGGGCCTTGTACGTGGTGGTGAGGAGTTTGAAAAGGATTGAGGGTGAGAAGTTCAAAATGGATTTGTTCAGTATCTAGCTGTATAAACATATGCCAGATATTATTGTTACCTACTTCCTAAAAGGGATTAGTTGTTGGCTCTGTTACAGCAAGAATTATTCTAGGTATATTTTTTAACAATTATTTGTCTTAAGAAATATTGGGGTTATTATTTCAGTTGTTATTATTATTAGTATGAATACATTTATTTATTTATTTATTACTTGTTATCACTGTCAATATTATAAGGTGTCAATTCCCAGTGCTGTACTTCTTTTCTCTTTCGATTATAAAAGATTTGGGGGTGAATTTGCCTACCTAATATTTTTGACTGATTAGTGTTCATTCATTCAGACTTACCGTGTGCCATCAGTAGGTTGTGCTTTTTCTAGTACTATATGATAAATAGATGCATAGCTATATGGTCTTCCCAGAACATCAACCTTGTATGAAGCAATTAGTAGAAATCTTAAAGAATATGATAATAATATTTCAAATTTTTCTTGGTACTTGAGAAATTAATAGAATAAATAAAGATAAAATGGATACGATTCTATGCTGTAAGTAAGCATATAACTAGATTTACAGGTAAACACTTTTGAGCCCCAGCAGGAACATTTCCTTGGGCGATATAATATTAATTATGTCACATTACCGATTTGTCTTATTGTTCACTGAAGCTAATTGAGCTAATTTTGGAAAGATGTACAATCAAATAATTAAATTTATTCTGAACATAATATATGCAAATCTGGATGGAAATTGTAAGCCACATAGCAGGATGTACTTGATTTATACTGATTGCTCTAAGTTTGTATTGCACACATAATGTTGTAAATAGATTTTCCTCTATTGATTGAGGGTTCTAGTTGAAGTATTTTGTGGTTTTCATGCGTAGTTGATATCAAATTTGAAAGAAAATTATGATAATTATTTAATTGTATCAATTGAAATACAATGTACTGTGTTGTTATGAGCATAACTCTGGTTAAATTGCTCAATAAACAGTAATTATACATAATAAAATTGAATTTGGTATGAGTTGTGATAATGGGCAGTATCTTAAAATCGCTGGTTAATAGAAAGCATTGATTATCTTATGGTATCTTTGTTATGAATGAGCGACAATTGTGAATCAATAGGTGAATGATATATTTATAAGGATATGTCTTATAGAATATATCTATCCATCTATCTATCTATCTATCTATTTATCTATCTATCTATCTACTTTTATATATATATATATATATATATATATATATATATATATATATTAGAGATGAGCGCACTCGGATTTCCTGAATCCGAGCCCATCCGAACGTTGCCGATCCGAGTCGGATCCGAGACAGATCCGGGTATTGGCGCCAAATGAAAACTTGAAACCGAGGCTCGGAGTCATAATCCCGCTGTCGGATCTCGCGATACTCGGAACCTATAAATTCCCCGCTAGTCGCCGCCATCTTCACTCGGGCATTGATCAGGGTAGAGGGAGGTGTGTTAGGTGGTCCTCTGTCCTGGTAGATCTCGTGATGTGCTGTTTAGTTCTGTGCTGTGCTGTTTAGTTCTGTGCTGTGTTGTGCTGTGCTGTGTTCTGCAGTATCAGTCCAATGGTGCTATATGCTGTGCTCTGTCAATTTTGAGTTCAGTGGTGCTGCTGGGTCCTGTGCTGTGTCCTTTTCAGTCCAGTGGTCCTGTGTCCTGTGCTCTGTGCTTCTAAGGGCATAGCTATTTCCCCATTATTCCCAAGTGTTTAAAAAATTTAAAAAAGTTATAAAAATTAAAAAAAAATACAAAAAAAAAATTAAAAAATAATTAATTACAACAAAATTTGCAAAACCAATCCTGCAGTATAAGCCCATTGGTACTGCAATATTACCAAGTTCACTGATTCAGCAGTATAAGTCCAGTGGTACTGCTATTACAAAGTTCACTGATTCAGCAGTATAAGTCCAGTGGTACTGCTATTACAAAGTTCATTAATTCAGCAGTATAAGTCCAGTGGTGCTGCTATTACAAAGTTCACTGATTCAGCAGTGTATAAGTCCAGTGGTACTGCTATTACAAAGTTCAATGATTCAGCAGTATAAGTCCAGTGGTACTGATATATTACAAAGTTCACTGATTCAGCAGTATAAGTCCAGTGGTACTGCTATATTACAAAGTTCACTGATTCAGCAGTATAAGTCCAGTGCTACTCTTCTGTGCCGCATATAATTTTTAAAGGCTTTGCCGAGTGTGTGTGGCTTAGGGGTACGCTCTCTTGTGCTACATATAATGGAAAACCAAAATTTGGAGGATAAAGTAGGGAAAGATCCAGACCCACTTCCTCCTAATGCTGAAGCTGCTGCCACTAGTCATGACATAGACGATGAAATGCCATCAACGTCGTCTGGCAAGCCCGATGCCCAATCTCCTAGTACAGGGCATGTAAAATCCAAAAAGCCCAAGTTCTCCAAAAATAGCAAAAAGAGAAACTTAAAATCATCTGAAGAGAAACGTAAAGTTGGCAATATGCCATTTACGACACGTAGTGGCAAGGAACGGCTTAGGCCCTGGCCCGTGTTCATGACTAGTGGTCCAACTTCACCCAAGGATCTAAGCCCTCCTCTTCCCCCCCTACAAAAAATTTAAGAGAGTTATGCTGTCAGCAACAACAACAAAACAGCAAAGAACTCTGCCTTCTAAACACATGACATCACAAATCCCCAAGGCGAGTCCAAGGGTGTTGTTGGTTGTGAACCCTGACCTTCCCATCACTGTACGGGAAGAGGTGACTCCATCCAGCAATTGCAGCACGCCCTCTGCATATGCTGGAAGGATCACCCACAGTCCAGTTACAGATTTGGCTAATGAAGGTGTGAATGTTGTACACTGGGAGGAGGATATGGATGTAGCTGGCGCTGAGGAGGATGTTGATGATTATGATGCAGACAGATACCAAATTGCCTTTCTCAATTTCTATTTATATTCTAGATTATATAACGGCTGGATAGTTTTCTATTTTACTCCTAGTGGAGAGGGGATCTGATGCAGACAGATACCAAACTGCCTTTGTCATTTTCTTTGTATATTTGAATTTCTAGTTCTACAGTCTATGCAGGCTGCTTTATTTATATTCAACTACAAGTGTAGGGCGGGGGGGGGGGGGGCATAGATAGCCACCAAAGTAACGTGGTCCATTTAATTTCACTTTCTAGCTCCACAGTCTGTGCAGCCTGCTTTTTTATCTTTAAAGTATTTATATTTACAAGCCTTGCAATCTAAATTAACTAGAGGTAGTGACGTGGTAGAACTCCAAAAGGCAATTTGGAAGCCCCTGTACAAACTGGCTCTATTTTTTAACTGAGTTGTCACCCCTCCAGTGTGTACTCGGAAAGAGTTTTTAGTGCAGCGGGGAACCTGGTCAGTGAGCGGTGAAGGAGGTTGCTTCCTCACAACGTTGAAAAAATGATGTTTATAAAAATGAATAATCAATTCCTCAATGAAGTACAGGACTGCCCTCCAGATAGTACAGAGGGACCTGTGGTTGTGGAGTCCAGCGGGGACGAATTGATAATGTGTGAGGAGGAGGAAGTGCACACTGTAGGGGGAGAGGAATCAGAGGTTGAGGATGAGGACGACATCTTTCCTCAGTAGAGCCTGTTTACTTTGTAGTTGAACAGGGAGAGATGAATTGTTATTTTGGTGTGGGGGCCCAAACAAACCAATCATTTCAGCCACAGTTGTTTGGTAGGCCCTGTCGCTGAAATGATCGGTTTGTTAAAGTGTGCATGTCCTATTTCAACAACATAAGGGAGGGTGGGAGGGCCCAAGGACAATTCCATCTTGCAACTATTTTTTTGGCATTATGTGACCATTCAACAGTCGTTTGCCATGTTCACAAAGTAAAAGAAAATTAGAAAATGTCAACAAATTCAAAAAATTTAATCAAAACTTAAATGCCCTGTCATTATTTTAAACAAGAGGGTTTGACGTGCTAGAATTAGTGTAGTGTTAATATGTTATAAACACTACACTTGGAACTTGGAGGAGGTATTGTGGTCCCGGTATCCAATTTAGTACCGGGGCTACCCCACTACGCAGTCCAGATACTTGTTTGGTGGAATTCTGACCAGTTGAGGGTGTAACTATTTATTATATTGTGGCCCCGGTATCAAATTTAGTACCGGGGCCACCCCACTACAAAGGCCAGATTTTTTTTTGGGGAAATTCAGAGCCGTGGAGGGTTTTTTATTAATTATATTGTGGTGACCAGATCACTCCTCTACGCAGTCCAGGTACATTATTCGGTGTGATTCAGATATAGCACATCCTTTGCTGTGCTCTGGCGATCTTTGCTAGTGGCTGGGGGAAATATTTAACCAATTTTGTCAGCATTTGATCTTAATAAACCAAATAATATGCATTTGTTCAATTTGGTCATTGTTTCATATCTCAAAAAGAAAGCATATATTAATCAGCAGCAGCAGCAGTAGCTATTTATATTGTGCCACTAATACCGCAGCTAAGACAGATAAGCACTTTATGGAACATATGGAACATAAGCAGTATTGCTCTAATAAAGAATTGCTGCAATAAAGATTTATATTTGTCTCCCTTTTTGGTGGTTTGTCCAACTAGAATAAGGGATCATACTCTAGTCCTGCCTCCAATATCATTGTCTCAAACCACTCATTAGACAGGTGCTAATCAAAAAATAGCCACTAATTTGTGTCTATGATTTTTGATTGATTGATCAATTAGCTGTCCCATCACTTCCTCTGTCTCCTCACCCATTTGGGGGATTGCTCAATCAGTTCATTGTATTTACTCACAGAGCATTACTAAATAATGTATGCCCCCTATACTATATATATGTCTGATCAGGTACAGCACACCCCTGCTGAAGTTGTAAATGAAATGAGTAGTAAGGCCTTTTCTTATTATATTGTGGTGACCCACTCCTCTACGCAGTCCAGATACATTTATTGGTGCAAATCATACAAGTTCAGGGTTTTTAATTTATATTGTGGTGACCAACTCCTCTACGCAGTCCAGGTACATTATTCGGTGCGATTCATACCAGTTGATGGTTTTCTTATTATATATATTGTGGTGACCCACTCCTCTACGCAGTCCAGATACATTTATTGGTGCGAATCATACAAGTTCAGGGTTTTTAATTTATATTGTGGTGACCACTCCTCTATGCAGTCCAGGTACATTATTCGGTGCGATTCATACCAGTTGATGGTTTCCTTATTATATATATTGTGGTGACCCACTCCTCTATGCAGTCCAGATACATTTATTGGTGCGAATCATACAAGTTCAGGGTTTTTAATTTATATTGTGGGGGCCACTCCACTACGCAGTCCATAAAGATACCTCGTTGCAATGTTTTGGACTAATAACTATATTGTGAGGTGTTCAGAATACACTGTAAATTAGTGGAAATGCTTGTTATTGAATGTTATTGAGGCTAATAATAGCGTAGGAGTGAAAATAAGCCCAAAAACTTGATTTTTGAACTTTTTATGCTTTTTTCAAAAAAAATCAGAATCCAAAACCTTAAATCCGAACCAAAACCTTTCGGCAGGTGTTTTGCGAAACAAATCCGAACCCAAAACGTCGCGAAAATCCGAATCCAAAACACAAAACACGAGACACCAAAAGTCGCCGGTGCACATCCCTAATATATATATATATATATATATATATATATACACACACATAAATACACAATATATTGCTTTAAACTTGATAATAACTTATGTTTACTGACCATAAGCTGTCATGATGATCTCTCTCATTAAAAGTAATTTACAAAACTGTAAAACTTGCAAGTATGCGACTCTTTAGTATTTATTTATTACATGTGTCACTTTGTCTCTTTTAATTTTTTATTAAATTGGTTGAAATAGGCCTAGAAATGGAATTTCCTGTATAAGTGCACCTATAAGGGAGAAAAAAACATCCTACAGAAAAATTAGGATAACTCCTGATTATGAGCACCATAAAAATTATTTTCTATTGCATGGAGAAAAAATTCTGTGATAAACAGGGAACATCTCCCATTGTATCTCATTAACATATTCTTGTCACACAAAATTAAATGTTGTTTTTGCATCCATAATTAAAAAAAGAAAGTGTGTAGCACTGTGCAGTGCTTTTGAATAAATTGATAATCTGTGAGGTTGGGGGTCTGAACACAGGAAAATATTTCTTGATCCTGCAAACCGTGGTTTTCACCTCAAGCAGCCTCCTTTCCCAAAATGTGTGTTATACTCAACTGTACACAGTTGTCCCCAGTGTGCAATGGGGGCAACTGTATCCCGAATTGGACCCGCTGGCACAAGAAGTATATATAGCTAATTTTATGATCTGTACATACCATTGTAGGGTGACAGGGCCCATCTAACCAATGTCTTCATTCTTCAAATGCCCATTTAATTGCCAAGAGTTTGCAGTTCCCTATGTCATAATTGATTAATCCTTTATATGAGGAATACAAATGCAACTTATTGTCATTATGATTTGCTTATAAAAGTACTGCTCCAATACCAACATCAGAAGCATCCACTTTAACAATAAAAGGAAAATAAATGTTGTGATGATGGAAGACAGGGGCAATAGTAAAGGCCATCTCCAAGCACTTAAAAGCAGATAAGGCCTCTGCAAGCCATAGTCAAGATTTGCTCCTTTTTTATTAAAGCAGTAGTAGGTGCCTTCCCTGATCCAAACAAAGATTGTAATCCTCATAAATATATCTTGATAAAAAGCATATCGCTGATAAAAAATCTCATAAATCAAAGACAGTGGGCTTCTATATTTGATAGCAATTTTATTAAGTCCTAGGTAGTCAATAAGAGTATGTAAATCACAATCCTTCTTGGAAACAAATAACCTTGCACCTACTAGAAATATAGAGGGTCAAATAAAACTTTTCTCCATCAAGACTTCCTAGTGGGTTATTTAGCCTGTGGTTCAAATAATATTAGTGTTATCAAAAAATCAAAGGCAAATTTTTTTCTGTGGGAAAATCTTCTAGCAACAATGTAAGTTCAGGGGCTAAATTTATCAAGCTGAAAAAGTGGAGATGTTGCCGATAGCAACCAATCAGATTATAGCTGTCATTTTGTAGAATGTACTAAATAAATGATAGCTAGAATCTGATTAGTTGCTATAGGCAACATCTCCACTTTTTAAACTGAAAATATAATGTTTGACCAGAATCAATCAATCAGATCTAAGAATGGGGTCTATATAAAATTTCAAGTCATTGTCTGGAGAAGTATGAAACAGAATATGCAAATAACTATGGAAATATTTTTTCAACAAAGAGGACAATGAAAGGAATCAAATTACCAAATTTTAAAATAACGAGTTTAAAATTGTTTTTTAATTTTTTTAAAATCAAGTGCATTGTGTTTTTCCCCATTACAGTGTAATAGGTAAGGGCCTAAATGACATCAGTTATAGGAATCCCTTCATGCAGAATGACATTTACAAACTTCATATTTGGTGGTGCCATGCCACAGGTATTTTTATGACTTATCACTAAAATGATATAGTACTCCTGAATCAGCAATTCCATGCAAGGCATTACTATTAGATTCATGCTGACATTATTATTATTATTATTATCCTTTATTTGTTAGGCGCCACAAGAGTTCCGCAGCGCCGTACAATGCACAGACAATAGACAGTACAGGGTAAAACATTACTGAGCAGTAAACAAAAATACCAACAGTTCTGAAGCTCCAAGCAGGCTAATGCAGAAAGGACGGAGCAGAAGAGTAGGTAAGGACACAGGAGGGAAGAGGGCCCTGCTCAAATGAGCTTACATCCTAAGGGAGGGTGAACAAAACTCAGGTACAAGAGGGGCCAGTTGATGTAAAGGAGGGAGGGGAGAGCGGGTTAGGTGGAGGGATGGTAGGCTCTAAGGAACAGGTGAGTTTTTAGTGCCCATTTGAAGGAGATAAGAGTGGGAGAGAGACGGACGGAGCGAGTGAGGTCATTCCAGTGAAGGGGGGCTGCCCGGGAGAAGTCTTGGATTCTGGAGTGGGAAGAGGTAATCAGAGAGGAGGAGAGGCGACGGTCATTGGCCGAGCGCAGGGAGCGGGCAGGAGTGTGAATGGAGAGGAGGTTGGAGATGTAGGGGGCAGTAGACTGGGAGAGTGCCTTGTATGTGGTGGTCAGGAGTTTGAAGATGATTCTGTAGGGGATGGGGAGCCAGTGTAGGGCAAGGTAGAGAGGGGAAGCGGAGGAGGAGCGGCGAGAGAGGAAGATGAGTCTGGCAGCTGCGTTCAGAATAGAGCGGAGGGGGCCGAGGTGGGAGAGGGGGAGGCCGGTGAGGAAGAGGTTGCAGTAGTCGAGGCGTGAGATAATGAGAGCGTGGATGATAGTTTTGGTGGCATCCTAGGAGAGAAAAGGCTGGATGCGGGCAATGTTGCGAAGTTGAAAGCAACAGGCTTGAATGTGGGGGGTAAAGGAGAGAGAAGAGTCGAAGGTAACGCCAAGGCAGCGAAGTTGGGTGACAGAGGAGATGGAGGTGTTGTTGACAGTGATAGAGAGGTCATGGTGGAAGGGAAGCCTGGGAGGAGGAAAGACAATTATTTCAGTTTTAGAGATGTTAATTTTAAGAAAGCGCGAGGACATCCAGGAGGAGATGGCCGAGAGGCAGGTCGGATACACGAGAGAGAAGGGAGGGAGAGAGATCGGGCGAGGAGATGTAGAGTTGGATGTCGTCAGCATAAAGGTGATACTGAAGACCGAAGGAGGAGATGAGAGCACCAAGGGATGAGGTATAGAGCGAAAATAGAAGAGGGCCGAGAACAGAGCCCTGAGGGACTCCAACAGGGAGAGGGGAGGGGGTGGAGGAGGAGTCAGACGTGGATACAGAGAAGGAGCAGTTGGCGAGGTATGAGGTGAACCAGGCGAGGACAGAACCAGATAGGCCAAGAGAGAGAAGAGTTTGTAGCAGGAGGGGGTGGTCAACGGTGTCGAAGGCCGCAGAGATGTCGAGGAGGATGAGTAGGGAGAAGTGACCCTTGGATTTGGCTAATAAGAGGTCGTTGGTAACTTTGGCCTGGGCAGTTTCAGTGGAGTGGAGGGGGCGGAAGCCTGATTGGAGAGGGTCGAGGAGGGAGTAGTCCGAGAGGTGTTTGGTGAGGCGGTTGTAGACAATCCTCTCAAGTAGTTTGGAGGCAAAGGGGAGAAGTGAGATAGGGCAATAGTTAGCAGGTGAGGTGGGGTCAAGGTTAGGTTTTTTTGAGGATAGGAGAGATATGAGCATGTTTGAATGAGGAGGGGACTACTCCAGAGGAGAGTGAAAAGTTAAAGAGGTGAGCGAGGTAAGAGCAGGCAGTGGAAGAGAGAGAGCAAAGGAGGCGAGAGGGGATAGGGTCGAGAGGACAGGTGGAGGGTGGAGAGGATAGAATAGGTGAGCGAACTTCTTCACCCGAGGTGGGGCAGAAGGAGCACCAGGGTTGGATGTTGGGGGGAGGGGGAGGGAAGAGGGGGGGAAGAGAGGTATGGGAGGAGGAGATGTTAAGTCTGATGGCCTCGATTTTTGATGTGAAAAAGGTGGCGAGGTCAGAGGCAGAGAGGGAAGGCGGGATGGGAGGGGGGAGTTGAAGGTGGCAAAGAGATGGCGAGAATTAGAGGAGTGAGAAGAAATGAGGGACTTAAAGAAGGATTGTTTAGCAAGGGAGAGGGCGGAGCAGAATGAGGTGAGGATAAATTTAAAATAGAGGAAGTCGGCCAGGGAGCGAGATTTCCTCCAGAGGCGTTCAGCAGTGCGAGAGCACTTTTGGAGGAAGCGGGTAAGGTTGGAGTACCAGGGTTGGGGAATGAGGCGGCGCTGGCGGATGGAGGAGGCCGGGGCAACAGCATCAAGGGCAGTAGTGAGGGAAAGGTTGTATTGAGAGGACACCTGGTCAGGGCAGGTCAGGGAGGGAAGAGGTGAGAGGAGAGTTTTCGAGCAAGGAGGAGAAAGCAGTAGGGTCAATAGCATCAAGGTTGCGCCTAGTGAAGGTAGATTTTAGGCGAGGTGGGAGCTTGGCAAGAGGAGAGAGTGAAGGAGAGGAGATGGTGGTCGGAGAGTGGGAAGGGAGAGTTAGAGAAGTCGGAGAGGTCACAGAGATGAGAGAAGACGAGGTCCAAGGCATAACCATGAGAGTGGGTGGGAGAAGAGGTCCATTGGGTGAGGCCTAGTGAGGTGGAGAGGGCGAGAAGTTTGATGGTGGCAGGGTCAGAGCAGTTGTCAATGGGGATGTTAAAGTCTCCAAGTATGATGGATGGAAGGTCGGAGGAAAGGTAGTGAGGGAGCCAGGCAGCGAAGTTGTCAAGGAAGAGGGAAGTAGGGCCAGGGGGACGGTAGATGACAGAGACGCGGAGGTGGATGGGGGAGAAGAGACGAATGGAATGAACTTCAAATGAGGAGAAAGAGAGGGAAGGTATGGTGGGAATGACCCGAAAGGTGCAGCTGGGGGATAGGAGTAGGCCCACTCCACTTCCCGGACGCCCATCGGGTCTGGTGGAGTGGGTGAAGGAGAGACCCCCGTAGGAGAGAGCAGCAGGTGAGACGGTGTCAGAAGAGGAGAGCCAGGTTTCAGTGATGGAGAGGAGGTTAAGAGAGTTAGAGATGAAGAGGTCGTGGATGGAGGGGAGTTTGTTGCAGATGGACCTGGAGTTCCAGAGGGCACATGAGAAGGGGAGGGAGGGAAGAGGGGAGATTTGGATAAGATTGTCAGGGTTGATGGAGCGAAGCGGAGGGTGAGAGCAGGGGCAGTGAGAAATGGGGCCAGAAAGGGGGCGAGGGGAGAGGATGGGTATAGGAGCCGAGCGGGGCGGCTTGGTGAGAGAAAGGTTATGGAGGCAGAGGCAGGAGCACAAGGGTAGAGGTTTCAATGCGTGTAGAGCTTTCAATGCATGAGGGTAGAGGTTCCAATGGGGGTAGAGGTTTCAATGCACGAGGGTAGAGGTTACAATGAAAACGAGGAAAAAAGTAGATGGGGACAAAACAAGTGACCAAATGAGCAATATGGTACAGTAATAGTGAGTGTAGGGCAGGGCACAGCAAGAGGACAATCAGAGAATAAAAATGGAGGAGCAGAGCAGAAATAATAATCGGGAGAAGATAAAATGCAATACAATACAGTAAAATAAAATCAGCGTAGATAACAAAGAGGAAAAGGCAGAGTGTTCACCAGTGCAGCCAGAGCATGAGTGTTCACGGGAGCAGGATATCCAGGATGGGAGACCATGGGAGCAGGGCTGGGATGCGAGTCCACAGGAGCAGAGGCCAGCGGAGGATGGATGGACGAGTCCCAGGAACAGAGATCAGACAGCAGGGAGGAGAGCGTGGAGGACCGACAGAGGCAAGCCAGGCCGGAGGAGCGGAGACCAGACCAGGAGGCAATAGGAGGCTGGAGCAAAGGCTGGATCACAGAGGCCACGTGTGGCTGGAGTGGGAGGCAGACAATGGTGGACAGTCCAGTTGGAGGGTCCCAGGAACAGAGATCAAAAGCAGGGAGGAGAACGTGGAGGACTGACAGAGGCAGGCCAGGCCGGAGGAGCGGAGACCAGGCCAAGGAGGCAGTAGGAGGCTGGAGCGGAGGCCACGTGAGGCTGGAGCAGGAGGCCAACAATGGGGGACAGTCCAGTCGGAGAGTGGGCGACCAGCAGGGCACACTGGCGAGGTATCAGGAGCCGGGAGAGCTGGAGGCGGCAGGACCAGAGAGACCGGAACATAGACGAGGTCGGAGCGGGGACCAGCTGAGAGGTAGGCCGAAGCCGCGGCCTGTAGTAGATGGAGTTGGCGACGGCCGGAAGTCCCACATCAACGGAAGTCGACCGGTGGCAAGACCGGGTTACAGCGTCAGATACATCTCGGCGGCCGGGAGTTAGGAGAGGAGCAGAGGAGGCCGAGCGGTTGTTTGGATGGCCCACAGAGTAGAAGAGACCAGCTGGATGGAGGGCCGAAGCCGAGGACTGCAGTAGATGGAGGCTGCGGCGGCAGCGGCCGGTAGTCAGGCACGGAGGAAGAGGACAAAGCCATGGAAAAGGTCAGTGGAAGGCAGCGTGGAGAGGCATCCCAGGTAAGAAATACGGGGCCCAGATGGATGTTCTAAGTAGGGCTCCAGTGGGAGCTCTCAGCAGACACGTCTGCACACCTCAAGAATAATGCTCTACTAGCTAGACTAGACATAACTCTAATAGCTCTAATAGCAGTTGCCAATGGCTCTAATAGCAGTTGCTATAGTATTTACATATAGATTTAGCTTTTATAACTACAGTATAGTACAATGGTACAGCAAAAACATATAACAGTGTTATGTTGTGCATACGACACATTTTCCATACCTACTGTAACTGAGATCTAAATGATATTGATATGAATGGAGGTAGAAAGCTGTATACCTGGGTAATGTCATGTTAAGGGTATGATGCATGTTTGCACCAGATTCAGCATTTACAATACAGTGTAGTACAATTGTACACTATGCTTTCTATCTGAGTACAATGCTATATTATGTATATAATGTATTTTCCATACCTACTCTATCTGGTAACTAAATGACAAAGAAATGAATGGAGTCAAACAAAGCATAATGTCATCTACCTAGGTGTAGAAATTTGTTGTGTTGCGTTATGCAAATGATACATTTTACACAGTTTTATATCCCTATATCCTGATCACTGGCTTTCAGTTTTCATCTGAGCTCTCCTTTTTTAACATTTTAAATACATATAATAAATATTAGGTTTTAGTTTTTAGGATAGAACTGTATGGGATTATGCAGTATATGCTTTGTGTTTGCAGTTGGACAACATTTTACCCTTATACATATATATAGTATATGTGAGTATTAATGATACTAACAGGCATGCAGTTTTTGCACATTTATTGATTATTATACATTTATTATTGTTTCATTACTTGACGTCTTATCATAATTATTCTTGTTTGATGAATATGTTACTAATAGAATTGTTCCCATTATTTATTTTATGATGGAAGCGCAATTTCAGAAATTTACCCCACCAATTTATCAGCTAGTTTATCTCAGTATATGAATACTAAATATGACTTGGATGTAGGCCCATAATAACATTTTATTTTTACTTTTCATGTAAAAGCTTTTGTCCCTCTGATGCTATGTATTCTATTTGAGTGCATTAATTCATGATATGTCTATTTCACACAGAATGAGTTGATAACATCTTGGTGATTGGTAAAGGGGCTGGTTGGCATGTATGGATTTTTGTTTGTTTGTTTGTTTGTTTAGCATTTCATTTAACTTTTTATTTGTTGTACTATTTTTATACAAGGTTGAAAAGATAGAATAGAAATGATCTATTTTTCCATGAGCCCAGAAATATTAGATGACTTGAAATAGCTGGCATGTTTACATCAACAGCTAGTCCTGTGAATAATGATATAATGAGAAATCTATCATATTGAAAGGTCATGATAATCATTAAATTAACTCCAATTGATGCAGGTTCATTTTTTTTTTTGCTAAGTATGGCTGAAGGCAAGCAATATTTTATTATCTTAAGAATCATTTTCTGGTGGTTGGCAACATTACTGGGTTCATATAAATGATGTGGTTTTAAATTGTATAGACAAATACATTGTTACCTCACCATAATCCTCTTTAATCTCATTTACCAGAATCAGTATATTTATCTGGAGTCTGGCTGTTCCACTGCAAGTTATAGTAACAAGCAATGTAACACACTGGAGAAAAAAATCATTACAGAAGGATCAGTGGCAACGATAGATTTTTCTTTCATTTCAGCAGTTCATTGTCCTTCTCTAAGATGAAGAGTAGTAGAATAGAAAAGGTAAAAATACTCAGGTGCTTAGGCCTCTGCAATAGCATAAAATAGTGACCTGATTTGGCAATTTATTACACGTGGCTTACATTTGTGACATGTTATTTGTAAGAGATTTCCTATTTACATGTCAGACTGGCTTCCATGTTGTAACACTGTTACAGTTTCTAAAACATACTTGATTAGTCTTGGAACGCAATTTGCATCTTTTAAAATTGAACATTAATTACACACACGCACACCTGTATTCAAGTACAAGCGGATCTCAAGAAACATTTTCATTTGAATCTGTTATGTATGCTATATATTATGCTATACATTACTTGCCGTATGTAGACAAACAGAACACACTGCAGGATACGAACATGCACATTTGCAATATAAAGTCCTATCAGAAATAATGTAAAAAAAAATCTAATACATGCATTAACAACTCTTAATACTATAACCCCTTACCTGTTCCGTCCTTCAAATCATAGACAATCTGAAGTGTCTTTGGATTTAAATTGCATGAAGTTGTGTTCACTGGCATGAAGTCCATTTCTGACAGAGCAATTTCACAAAACATACAGCACTC
This sequence comes from Mixophyes fleayi, assembly GCF_038048845.1. NCBI lineage: Eukaryota > Metazoa > Chordata > Amphibia > Anura > Limnodynastidae > Mixophyes > Mixophyes fleayi. The sequence goes on along the minus strand of NC_134403.1, from coordinate 116,942,554 downwards.
TGCGGGACCTACAGTATGTCCGAAGATGAATCAGGCCCTCTATGTGGATTGTGACATTACAGCAGTTGGTATTGTTAGATTATCTCTGTGCTTATTAAAAATAACTACAGACAAGGAAAGTGCCAAAATTTCATGCAGAATGAGGAAAATATTTAGCATAACAGTTTTGAAAAATGTAGCTAAATAATAATAATAATAAAAATAATAACAATAAGAATATTATTATTATTATTATTATTATTTACACATTTAAATTTAAACTATGATATGTTGCTTAATAAAAGCATGCATTGTAACATTCAAAAATACCTAAGGCATGCTATTTTCCCGGACTAGCATAACTTATTTTAAATTGCACAGACAATTGCCAAGGTCATTGAGATAGCAAAATACTTTTTGTTCCAAATTTAATTTGAAAGTTTCCAATAAATGGATAGTGCACTGGATTTTCTTGCTTAATGAGTCAGGATTAATCTTAAAGGTAGCAGACTTTTAGTATTTAGCTGAAAAAAATGGGTTTCTACCAGGTAATTCAGTTTCAAACATAAATTAGCTATAATTATCAACAATCATAAAGTAAATATTGTCTTAAAGATAACAACAAACCAAGCCCTTTGGGGAGTGCTGATTTACTGCTTCACTCCTCTCTATTAAGTGAACAACTAGGATAGTGATTTTACTGCTGAAATTCCCTCCTCATCAAGCCACTGTAGCCACTGGTGTGCTGCCAGCCCCTGTTAGTTAATCTTAACTAATAAACCAGTTTGAATACCCAGTTTTACAACAATTGTTAATTAATCTTGTTTCCAATATAACCCCTTCCATCTCTTCCAAAATGCTCTGCACCCTATCTCCCCACTTATTGTAGTTACATGTGCAGAATGAGTTACTTGATGAGAGAGTTGTTTTATTTAAAATTACTTACATTACCACAGGTAGCTGTAATATTAAATTAAATGGGAAGATCAGGAGCAGAGAATTTTGTACCAGATGGGAGAGTTTATTTTGAAGGGTCTGTTATTACTCAGTGGCAGATTGTACCCTATTTCCACACTGCAGTGGCACTCATGTCATGTGCACAATCCTCCTAAGTAAATTAAACTTTTAATGCAGCATGTCTATACTCCCCTGGCACATTGTACGGCTCTCAACAATAAAGGTGTTAATGATGGTAGAATGGGAAGCAGCGGCAGGATTAAATGGCAGGCATGTGTGCTATCATGCAGACTGGCTAAAGCCAGTATTATGCTGTGTTGTCTCTGACAGGCAAGCTACCAGGCTGACCAGCACCATCGCTGCCCAGGGGGGCAGAGTATGTATAACCTGGACTCATGCTAAACTCAACAAATATCTGTCCACTTGTGTTTTATGCCCTATATTTCTGTATAGAAATGCAAGTATTACCGTATAGACAAGAACATGTCCCTTATATTCCTCCTTCGCTCTTGATATATATCCCAAAAATGTAAGTATCGGAAAATTTAAGCAAACGCTTGTAAATATTAAGCTTTATTGTGTTTATTTTTTTTTTTTTACATAATTAGGACTGCAATGATAAGGGAAGTATACAGGGCTGCCAACAGAAATTGTAGGGCCCAGTGCTAATAATCTGGCAGGGTCCCCTCCTTCTTCGCTATGCATGCCCCCCTCCCTTTTCACCATTCATGCCCCCTCCCTCTACACAGTACACTTACCCACATGCCTCATCACAGAACATGCCTCCCTTCCCGCCCTCCAACAGTAAATGCCTCTCCACTCCCTAATTACAGTCAATGCCTTCCACCTTGCCCATCACAGTAAATTTCTCCCCCCTCCCTCGTCACAGTAAGTGCTCCACCTCACACTCTCCCTCATCACAGTACATGCACCACTCTCACCCCCTCATCATAGTACATGCTCCGCTCCCATCCCCTCATCACAGTACATGCTGCACTCCCCCTTCACATTACAAGCTCTACTTCCCCCCTAATCGCATTACATGCTCCACTCCCCCTTTGTATATCACAGTAAATTTTACACCCCCTTCAAATTACATGCACCTCTCTCCCTCTCCCATATCCCAGTAATTGCTCCACTCCCCCCTACCATATCAAAGTAAATGTTCCGCTCCCCCTCCCATATCACAGTAAATGCTCTGCTCCAATACCACAGTAAAAGCCCCCAATACTCTTACCTTGTTGTAGGGTCAATGCAACACCCCCTGCCACTGAATAATTGGGAGTGATGACATCACTTTTGCGGAGGGACAGGCTGTCAGACTAGGGGTCTGAACAGACGGATTACACTACTGTGAATTGTAATATTTTTTATTAATTTCAATATATAGATACATATATATATATATATATATATATATATATATATATATATATATACATATACATACATATATATATATATATATATATATATATATATATATATATATATATATATATAGTGCTCATCAAAGCAAAATTTTCAAGCCTCTGACTCTAGGGTTCAAGGAAATGTGTATGGGTATTGGAAATCTGACCTTGAGAACCAAAAGGTATCCTTTTTCCATGCTCCCAGAGAATCTCTTTTGTGGGCTAAGGTAATTTAGTTTTGATAATGTATTCAATTGGTAGAGTCAATACATTTCATTTTGATAGAATAATTTGTCAATGTCTTCTCCTCTTTCACTCATGGTAATGTGCTTTAAGGCTTTAAAACATAAAAAAATGTCTAAGTTTTTATGATTTGCTGTAATATATGTTTTCTGGTAATTTATGTATATATTTTATTTATTCTTGCAGGTTATGCTGCATTTACATGTTTCTAAATAAAACTTTCAGAGAGATCTTGTGGCAGTATCACACCCAGGTGTTAACATTGTGCAGCTAAAAGACTATCAACTCATTCAAAGTTGACAAACCCACACTTATTAAGAGACCATTGTGTTCCAAAATATGTAGCAAAATGTTCAATTTGTAAGCTACCATATTTTTGCTGAGTCCCCTGTGTGTATATGCAAACATGGGAATAAAATGTTTCTCCTACAATACTTAGCAAACCTGCTATCTCCAGAGCTGCTGTTAATCTGAAAAACACACATCCTATTGTGTGCAGGGAACTAGACATCTCATCTTCATCCCTAATCAGACTTTATGATCTATGGTCTATGAGGTCAATAGTGTGACTAGGGTATAAAGAATGAGGGATAATGGCTGACAAAGAGTGGCTTGCAAATACCGAGCAGGATCTGTCAGTGAGGAAAATCCTTGGCACTGTGCTCTGTGTGAGCCGGTATACCAGGCCGGGAGACACAGGACTGCTACAGGCATTAACTTGTAATAGGACGGCGTATCTGTACAACTCAATTTCAGCAGCGGAGAGTCTCAGTTTGAAGACTAGGCCGCACACAGAGTAATTACCAATCAGGGCTTAGCTAGCAGGTAATTATATGGCTGTAATTTGCTAATGTTATTGTATTGCTATTATTCTTATGTTGTTCTGTGTGTATTTACAAAAATAAACCACATATTTATATTTGTACCTATTCCTATGCCTGAGATATTTGTACCCATGTGAACATAACCCAGACACGTGTGTCGTCACCTAACTTTGAAATTATTTGTGCAATAATCTCTATATATTCTTAGGCGTGGCTAAGAATCTTATTCTACTAGAAAGGAAAACGTGTTATTTTCTCTTATAGAGGCTAATGTATATCATAATATGAAGGTTTTCTTTTAAAAAAAAATATTTACCAACCAATGGAGATGTTATATTGAATTGCATTGCATTTTTAACGAAACGATGGGCAATCTTCTACATGCACATGCACAGATGATATATGTATTTATATGTCTAAGCTATACAGTATGTCAGTGTATTCCAAGATGAAAAACAAATTTGTTTTTTAATGCTATTAGCAGCTATTATCGTGTGCTAACAGGTAATTATCTGGCATGTATGTAATTAGGTCCTTCTGTCAAATTATACCTTTTAAAAATGGTGGAGCAATACCCTCACACTTGCACAGAGAATATATTTATAATGATAGTGGTAGCACACTTACTCAGCCTCATTTTAAGTATTTATTTTCTGTAATGGATATTATCTATTCTAGAAAGGTATCCAGTAGTATTTTTAATTAGTTAGATACATGTAGTTTTAGTTTCTGTGCGATGCATGAGCAGATCATTGTAATACATTCTATGGAGGACTGGCATGTTTCTTTATATGACTTTTTTCTTACATGCACCTTTATAATGGCAGTCCGGTCACATGCGCAATTAAGAGTATATTGATCAGTGTGGTACAAATCTAGTACAGAAACCTTAATTATAAACAAAAAAGCTTACTATACCCTTGATGCAGTTCAGGCGATTGGAGGCTGTACAAAAAACATAGGGGCCACCATTTTGGGATATCACATACTAATTTCTACAACTTTTCATAAGACTAGATGCCAGAGTTGAACTTGGAATTCTGAACTGATGTTAAACGCCTGGGGGTATATTTTCTAAACTGCGGGTTTTAAAAAGTGGAAATGTTGCCTATAGCAACCAATCAGATTCTAGTTATCATTTATTTAGTACATTCTACAAAATGACAGCTAGAATCTGGTTTATCTCCACTTTTTCTTTTTCTAACCTGCAGCCTAGTAAACCCTCTGGTGATGTTAGACCTGATAAGCTGTTTTATATGTTTTTCAATGTAAAATGCCTTATTTTTTATAATTGAATGTATAAAAAGTGAACAAACTATACTAAACTATGGTTGTTGTTTGATATCCTTCTTTAATTTGAAGAAACATCATTCAACAAGGAGTGTGGAGGACCTATGGAGGATATTTAAACAGAAAAACCTTTATTGTTCTTGAAATTGGTATTCGGATATTTATGCACTTTATTAATAAGTCCTAAATTGGATTTATTTACTGTATATCTGTAAAACTATAATTTCTTGAATGACAAATTAATGAGAAGCTTAATTAGTAATTAGTAACTATAACAAGCCCAATTAACCTTTAATGGGTCAAAGATATGTATATAATTTAATACATTAAATTTAACATATTATTTGATTTAAAAATATCTTTATATTATAAAAGGTGGATCAGAAGCTCCAAAACAAACATACAAACTTAAATCCAAACTGGTCTTAACTATAGTCTCCAATCCCTGGGTGCATAACTTTTTTAAATAAAATATCTAAATTGCTTGTTCATAGACTTTTATATAAATGTCTTCATGTAGTGGGCACAGCTTGGTCTATCCTTACAATTTTAAGGAAATCTACTTTCCATTATGATGGAAAGCAAAATGTCTGGGAATACTAAAATGTAAACCCTGCTTGAGAATAGAGGGACGAGATTCCAAAAATCTACAATGTAAACTCCATATGGTGTGTCCTATATACTGTAGGCTGCACCCACATTAGATTACATAAGTCATATGATTAGTATTACAATTAAAAACTCTCTTGATCTGGCCACTGTCACCTGAGGTTAAAAGCCTCTGAAATCTTATAAGGTTTCCAAAGTTCTTCTTACAGTGCGGTGGTCGAAGTGGACATTTAGAAATGGCATTATGGAAATTTAGAAGTGACTGTAAGAAAAATTTAATGGGAGCCTAAGTTACTGGAATTTGATAGCTTTACAATGAAGGCATGAGAAGAAGCAGCAGTACGACATACCACTGTATACATGCCCACTTCAACCACTGGTGAGGTACAAGATCTGTACTCCAAAATCAAGTGGACATCTGACGTATAGACATATATTTAATAGTAATAATATGTTTGCAACATGTGCAGTTTCCACCTTTTTAATGCATCTCAGGGCTTACATCTACTATAAAGCTACTGCCTGGCACTGTGTGCCACTGCTGTGGCTTCTGTCGACTAGCATTCCTTTTCCATCTCAGTTTTCACCCGTTGTATTTTTTAATGTGTAAGTAGCATAGTTATTAGCACTATTAATATAACCAGGGTGCACAACCCTACATTTGCATTGAATATCATTCCATGTTGCTGCAACATTTGCTATTTTACAGAGACCTTTCTATCTATTCTGTGTTTATCACCCTACATAGCATTGTGTCATAAGTGATCTACAGTCATGTGGGGCGTTTGGGAAATTTTTTAGCATACTTTGCCTCCTACCCTCCCGCTGTTGCTAGGTGGCATCCTCCTGAATAACATAAAGTAGATTGAGTTCCTTAGATTTTTATTTACGTAGCAGCCATTACATAAGTATTTGTCAGTACGTAAAACATAACAGGATCAAGCTACCTAAGAAAGTCCTCCATCCCTATGATACAGGGCCGTAACTAGGGCTGTGCGACAGGGGTGACCGCCCAGGGCGCAACGCTGAAGGGGGCGCAATTTAGGAATATTTTAGGTTAATATGGTTAAAATTGAGGGCTAGGGGGGCGGCATTTGTCTTTCTCGCCCAGGGCACTAGAATTCTAAGTTACGGCTCTGCTATGATATACTATATATATTTATAGTAGAGTGATTATTTGTTGGACATTTCAGTTGCCATTTTCCATTCATGCAGCAGGCTATTTAATACAGTTATAAAGGCAAAATCGTTATTTAAAATGTCAACATGTACATGTTTATTGCTTACACTGTTCAAGCATTACCAGGATATTCTTTAGCTGTGAAAAATATATGGTTTACAAATTGAACCTCTTTGTTTAGAAATAATACACCAATAGGCTTAACATTGCAGAAAAACTGTATGGCTTACAAAAATTTAATAGACATATTGAATGGTCAAACAATCTAATCAAGAATAAATAGATTACATCCAAATGGCAATAATACAAAGAGAATAAATGGAGATAGCATAAATGCTGTTATTTATAAGCTTTATCTTAGACCTGAGGCAATCAGGTATACCATATCTAACCACTTTAATCTACTGGCGAATAAAGATTGATTGAGGTAAAGCAAGGTCTATGTCAGTTTAGAGTGTTCAGACTTTTCTGTATCTATGATTAATGTTAGGCAGGTTCACAAAAAAACATAATATATTAAAGTACTGTATACTACTGCCATCTACTGGTTAGTTATGCTAATTTATTTGGAGCGTCATTGTTATTTAGCCGGAGATGTATTGCTTAAATTACTTCACAAAGAGCTTGTTGTAATGTTTCCCAGGAGACATAGTATGCATTTTTAACGAGTTAAGCTAGTTTTAGAACACAAATCAACTGTAGAGATTCATGTCTTTCTGTTTCTAAAAAAGACAGTAGAAAATGTATTTTTATATTTTGAAGCATTCTAACAAATCTTAAAGTAAAACTATTTGTCACTGGGTTAAATTTACTACAAATACAAATATCTATTAAATGACTGCATCATTTAATTGTCAAATAATAAAAGGCATAAGTTAATGATGAGTAAACTCCCTATATTTTGAGTTTCTATTTGGTGTATTAGTCAAAAGCACATGCTTTCATGCAAATATATGTCAAATCAATGTCGTTCAAGTCAGAATCTTTACATTTTTTAAAACATCCAATTTTTTTATATACAGTACACAGGCTTTCCTGCAAATGCACTAATCACATTGTGCAGACCAATTTACACTAACACTGAAAAAAAAAAAGCGATTATTTGTTGATTGTACGTTAATTGAAAACAGTGATGTGGAAATTTATAGATTCCCCTCTGCCAAGGCAGGGCCGGACTGGGACTAAAAATCAGCCCTGGCATTTAAAGTACACAGGCCCACCTCAGTTCCAGCAGGAAAGAAACTGAAAAGGGCGTGGCCGCATTGTGTTGTGGGTGTGGCCTACATGGAGCAATGATACATACATTAAAATAAAACATTACATTTATCATGTCATCTCACCAGTCACATTATGACACCTCCAGCCCACTGTACTTATCTATGCTTCTGGTGCTGCTGACATCCATCAGGGTTGGAACTCCCTGTAGAGTGAGCAGGGAAGCTCTTTGTCTCACGAGATTACCAAATCTTGTGAGACTTAGAGCTCCTCTGCTTGCTCTGCAGGCTGTGTCCTATCCAGAGACTTTACAATGCAGCGCCGCTTGAAATTTAATCGCGGAAGAGGCTGAACACGCGGGTGTTGAAGAACCCGCATATTGATACATTTACCCCCTGGTGTTTAATCAATACAACCCATGTTTTATAATTAGGCCTCCCTCCAGCCCCAACATTAAAATACTAGTATTCACATTTAATATAAATAGCTGCTGCTGATGATAAATAAACCTATTTCCCTCCCTTAAAACAACCCCAGCAATAAATTAAATAACATTTACGTTTAATAAATATACCTATTTTCCGCAACCATCACTGCCATTAAATAATTCATATTCACATTTAATAAATAGACATTTTTTCCCAAATAGCCCCACTTTCAAATAATAGCCCCCAAACCACCCCAGCATTAAATAAAGGTCCAATCACCCCATCTTAAATTGCTAGGCCCCAATATTAAATTAACCCACATCACACCACAAATAAAATAGCACCAATTAAAAAAATAGCCCCCACCTAAACTCTACCATTAAATGAATAGCCTACCTCCCACATTATATTAACATTCTCCTCCTTCCCTCATGCCTGAGTACATGCTCCCAACTGATATTATGCAACACAGTAGTGCCCCCAACTGATATTATGCCACAGTAGTGCCCCAAAATCATTATACTACACAGTAGTGCCCCCAAATCATATTATACCACACAGCAGTGCCTCAAAATCATATTATACCACACAGCAGTGCCCCAAATCATATTATACCACACAGCAGTGCCTCAAGATCATATTATACCACACAGTAGTGCCCCAAATCATATTATACCACACAGTAGTGCCCCCAGTTGATATTATGCCACAAAAGTGCCCCCAGTTGATATTATGCCCCAATAGTGCCCTCAGTTGATATTATGCCACAAAAGTGCCCCCAGTTGATATTATGCCCCAATAGTGCCCGCAGTTGATATTATGCACCAATAGTGCTCCCAAGTCATATTATGCCCCGATAGTGCCCCCAGTTGATATTATTCCCCAATAGAGCTCCCAAGTTATATTATGCCACACAATAGTGGGCAAGATAATATTATCCCCCCCTGCCATTTCCTGTGTGGCAATCTTTCTCTTCTCTCCCGTTTTCTGTCTGGCACCTTTACTCCCCCCCCCCCCCCGTTTTCTGTACTTACCTTCTCAGCTTCTTGCCTGTCTGCTTCTCTCCGCTCTTCGTCAGCTGCCTTCCAGGACCTGTACTGGTCACATGTGCCACGCGAACCGTGCTGCGTGGCACATGTGACCGGGAAGTGTCAGTGCACACACTGTGCAGTGCACGGTCAGTGCACTGGCAGCTCTGACCGGCCCATCTGACCATTGACCCTTCTGGCATTTGCCAGAAGTGCCAGATGGCCATTCCGGCCCTGTTCCAAGGTAACAATATTTTAAAGAGGCACAATAGCTGTGGTATTCCTCACCACAAGTAGATACGGAGATGAAAACTTAGCTATATAATATGCCTTTGTTTGTCTGAGCAGCAGCACTAGGATCCTCCTTGGAAAGTATCACCATACCTTGAGAGGGAATCGCTGTGTGGCGGCAGCTTGGCTGAAAGTTGGAAAAGAGGGTCCCTGAGGTAGGCGATGGTATGCACTAGTGAGGTGCAAGAACTTCTGGATCATGCCTACCATCTGCATGTATAAATGATTAGCTCTGATCGATGCTGTGAAGTACCTGTCCCTACAACATTGGGTGTGAATTACCAGAATTATTTTATTGCTGCAAGTGTGAGATGGAGGAGTAAAAGTGGTCATACAAACTTTACATGCAACCATTATGCTCTTTTTTGCAGGAGTTGAGGATGAAATAAATAAAGTTACTGTTTGAACTGAGATGGTCTGGCCCACCCAATATTTATTTTGCACTGTACCACACCACTGCACTAGAGACTGCCCACATGTGATTTTGGTAAACAAACGTGTATTTGGGGTATTGGTTGCCCTCACCCACCAGCTAGCCGGTACTGAAAGTACTGATGGTTATCACAGTTATGGCCTCCAGAACGACCCTTCACAGACTTTGAGTGGAGTCCCTGGCTTGACATCATAGCCAAGCACCACACTCTCACCATTACATTGACATGGAGGGGCAGCAGTCAGCAGCTTCACATGTAAGTGAAGCTCCATGCACACTCTGGGGTATCCCCAATCCATGCTCACCCTAGGCAACCTTCTGTGTTTGCCTAATGATAGCTCCGCCCCTGGGCATCAGAACATACTTTGTAGTTAAATCGTAAAAAAAAATGTACTACAACCATACCATTTTGATGACCTCATTGTTTGTGTACTGTAACATGGCAATACTTTACTGTTAGAAGGAAACATTCAAAGCTATTCCTTAGTCAGAGAGGGTGTCCACTGACCTGGGTGAAATGCATGTGAGCAAAAAAGAGTACAAGCAAGAGGAAATATGGTCTGCTATTGTTGCTGCTGAGCCCACCTGCTTTCATTACACTGAAAACAGATAAGTATCTCACTATTTGTCATTAAACTGTACGCCATATTCAATGACCAGGGGCAGGCATCATCCATTCATAGAATATTGTACTACAAGCTGTAGTACAATATTCTGTGAATGGATAATGCACCAGCAGTGGGTAGTATGCCATGTGACATCCCATGCATGAACCGCACAGGCTGCCTGCATCGCATCTCTTGCAAGGTAGTGGCAAGATCCCCTTCAGAGTGGGACATCACCAGGTCATGTGGCTGCAGCAGTCACATGGTACACAGTGCAGGAGCTGTTGGAAATCTTCCTGTTCCTGTGCAGGTGGAGGTCACTGGTGGAGAAAAAGTTAAGAAGAAGGGTTAATATGGTGGAAAGGGGGAATGAGTGAGTAATGCATGTGAGCAGAGGGTGCATATGTGTGTAAATTATGTGGGCAGAGGGGGTATGTCTGTATAAAGTATGTGTGCAAAGGGTGCATGTGTGTCTACAGCATGTTGGCAGAGGGGGGCATGTCTGTGTAAAGCATGTGGGTAGAGGGGGCATTTCTGTGTAAAATATGTGGGCAGAGGGGGTTTGTGTGCATAAAGCCTGTGGGCAGAGGTGTAAGTAAAGCATGTGGCCAGAGGGGGCATGTGTTAGTAAAGTATGTGGACAAAGAGGGACAGTGTGATGAGTGGGGCACAGTAATGTGTGCCACAGTTTGATAGTGGTCACAGTGTGATGGGGGTCACAGTGCGATGAGGGGTCACAGTGCGATGGTGGCAGCAGTGTAATGGGGGCAGCAATGTGATAATGGGACACATATATCTGTTATTTGTTGCTCTTATTGTAATGATCTTATAGCTATATAGTGTTATATATACATACACTCCATTATAATCAGCCAGGTATGCAAAAAAGGTGCTGTAAGGTGGAATACAGCTGTCCATACTACTAAACACTGCAAAAGAAGACTTGGATGCAGACACTGTGTGATCTAGTGAAGAGAGTTGGAAAAGACATGTTCACCATTCACCCACAACACCCTACTTGGAGGTTTATATATATATATATATATATATATATATATATATACATACATACACACACAACACAAGCTGCTCATCGCTCATACTAGAAATGGCACGAAACGCCAGGAATTTACCAAAATATTAATTGTGAAACTAAAGGCTACAATAAGTTCACAGAAAAATATGTCATCATACTGTAAACAAGCAAATAAAAGCATAAACCTGGGAGACAGCACTGCCAAAAGTAATGCTCCTTTCACAAGCATTCTGGCACATATATGACATTTTTTTATGTTTGCTTATATGGGTAAAGAACCTTGCAATGCCTGTCATAAAGATGAAGGAAATCGTGTTGTTGTGATAAATGGTAATATAAAGTGTTTGACAGTGCAGCTTTACACAGGAGGAAAGTAGCATTTGAAATAAGCCCCTTGAAAAAAATGCTAATGTTATAAACCAAGGAATACAAGTCACTCTGCGACTTCTAGGTTATAGAAAACAAGCCCAAACTCTACATCAACGATACAGTATTACACAAATTGAAAATGCAAAACATCATTATTGCAGCTTTGTTATTACACAATAAAAATACATAGGATAAGCTAGCATCCCACATAACTTTTGATAATGCTTTATATTTTTATTAATTATTTGTATTTGTTACACATGTGTTAAAAAAATTTTTTTTATTTATAGTGGTATTGCTCAGAAGACATTTTAAGTCATGAAGTGGATTCATATTCCTGCTACAATGGCTGTTGCAGATATCATAAAGGGGGTTTGTCCAAAAGTTGACAACCTCTTTAATGCCTTGCTTAAAAAACAACAACACCTAAATTCATAACAAAGGGCTTACAGTTATCAGATACACACTTAAAGAAAAAAGTGAAATAAAAACATTTGCAATCTGTATGGGAAAGCACTAGTTTCTATGGGAGTTGGTTGTCTATAGAAGGTCTTTTGCTACAGGGAACTTATACTGAGTCATCCACGCAGAGCACATTTTGACACTTTAAGCAACAACAAATGCTATGATTTCATATATAAATGTCAAAAGAAATTTAGAGCAAGAAAAAAAAATAGCACAGCGGCACAAGATTGATAATGTGTAGGCAGAAGATTTGGAAAAATTTGCTGTTCGTACTAGAAAAAAAAGTATTGCACTCATAGCCATACAGTTAAACTAAATAAATTAATTGCTAAATTAGTATGCCTGAATGAATATAAACATTATGGGCTAAATTCTCAGCCACAACATTATTTTCAAGTAATTGACATAACTATTAACCACTTCAAAAAATTATGTTGGTACTTTAGAATTCCTTCCACACATGAATTCTCATTCTCAATAGTTCCCAGACACAAGATCACAAGATCACACATGCTTTATATACACTGGAGGTCACTTGTGCAAAACATCTGCAGTGGAGTTAAAAACATCTTTGGACCCACCCGGGCCTGCATGGGTCTATGGAGCAAGATTACAGCATTGTAGAAGTTTGCACAAACAGGTGGGAGGAATTGGGCATATTGAGGCATTTTACTTACTATGCAGAGTTGCACAATACCATTTCCACTCTGCAACAACAGTTGAATAATGCACCAGCTGAGAACTGGTGGAGATCAGTTATTTTTATTCCTGACTATTTTATTGCTCTTTGACTGCATAGCCATACCTCTAGTCATTCATTTCTTCCTTTAGGGCCTGATTCATTAAGGATCTTAACTTAAGAAACTTCTTATCTCAGTCTCCTGGACAAAACCATGTTACAATGCAAGGGGTGCAAATTAGTATTCTGTTTTGCACATAAGTTAAATACTGACTGTTTTTTCATGTAGCACACAAATACTTGATGGCTTATTTGTACACTGAAATTTAAAGTTGATATTCGTGTGCTACATGAAAAAACAGTCAGTATTTAACTTATGTGCAAAACAGAATACTTATTTGCACCCCTTGCATTGTAACATGGTTTTGTCCAGGAGACTGAGATAAGAAGTTTCTTAAGTTAAGATCCTTAATGAATCAGGCCCTTAGTTTTTCATAAACCATATTCCTCCTTTTTTGTATCCTTTCATTATCTATATATTTGCTTGCTCACTATATTCTATCCCTTGTTTCCAACACTACAATTTGTTTAGTCACATTTATCTTCTTCCTGTATGTGATTCCCACTCCCATCTGTAGCCCAGGTACCAGCCTGATTACTCTTTCCATCTACTCCACAGTTTGCATTCCCACCTCCACATCACTCACTAATCTCTTTGTAAATCAACATTTCACTGTTACATCTTCCACAGTTACTCTTGTTGTACGTGTATTGTTGTATATGTTAACATATAATGGTCCATAGTGTAAACCAGAAATTTCAAAGATGTTATATGTTTATGCACCCACACACACTCAAACAATGAACCTTGCTTGCAAATAATGTGCAGTATGTAACAACATGTTTATAATACAATAAATATGTTTAAAATAGTACAAATTAAATACTTGACACATCTTTTTTGTCAACCTACTACCTCAAGTTTTGTTTTAATAATATTTAATTTAGTTTAAAGAATATATTCAATTAGCATACAGATTTCCTTAATACATGATTTGTAAGTGGATCATCTCAAAAACCACACATATATACTGTAGTACTGTTATTGAAATCAGGTTGTATTTTAACATTTCTTTTCTTTTTTTGTGGTAGGTGAGTCCCACGTAGACACTGATTTGGGGAATCTTTGCTCTAAATCTGCCATAATGTAATAAATGTTCAATTGTGGCCATCTTAAGGCAAAATATATTATTTCTATTTCATATTATTGTCCACAGCAATAGGTTGATCTCATTGACAGGTATGATTTCCTGATGTCTAAATTTACACTGCATCTGCAAACAGAAGAAAATGCATAATGAATAAATGTATTAGCCTTCTTTGCTATTATTCAGTACGGAAGTCACAGTATAGCTTTACTTAAGTAGACTTTATGAAATCATTAGAATTTATTTTTAAAATTAGACAATCTTTGCACATTTGCACCAAACGTGTATGAAAGAGCAATGAGAAGATTTATTCTCATCTATAATGTGTAATGCCACCTGAGTTAAGTGTACTTGATGAACCACCATCTATCCAAATTGCACATCTGATAGAGTATTAAGCCTTTTTTACAAAGTTTAGGATATTTATATTTCAGAGATTGTGTCTTGTACAATATATTTCAATGTAGCTTTAAATTCCTCAGTGTTGAATGGTTTATTACCTTTCAATGAAAATAAGGTTGCAAAAATCTAAATAATTTGATAATAGACTTGACTAATGTCCACTACATTCCTTGTACTTGTTATAGTTGATCTCTTAACTAATGCCAATACTTATTTTACATTTTTAATATGCATCTGCATATAAATTAATAGAAACATCTGTCCTAAGGAAATGCTGGTTTAATGGGGAGTGTGCAAAATAGGCTGTGTCTAGGTATGCAGAAGTTAGACTCTGACCTTCATTGACATCTGTTTAGTTACACTGACTCTTGGCAAGCAAAACTCTAAGTGTAGGTTAGAAAAGTAAAGTAAGTGGAACTCATTGTAGCAATGTTTAATATTCCAAAAGGACGTAATTGGGATATTTATAAAAAGTGGTGCACAACAAAAAAGACAGTATTGTAAACCCCAAAAGCCAATAAGATTTGAACTATTTTTTCTAGGGGTTGAGTACGAATTAACGATCGTTGTAGGACCAGCACTTTAATGACCAAAAATGTCCGAAGGTGAATTGGGCGACATAATAAAAGCAGACTGACCTGAATAATGATAATGGAACTATCCGACAGTGTTGTGCAAAATGCCAAGCACAAGTTACTTTTAATTATTTCAGAATGTCTGCTAGACAATACAGAAAATATAGCTACACAATGAAGTATATACGTTCTTGATCAGAAAGCATGAATGTATTTTACTTTAACTATTCAATCATATCCATGACAACAAAGCCAACTAGTAACAACTATGTTTTTATTTTTTCTTGCTGGTCTCATATTGCAAAACTGTTTACTGTTTTTTATTTATTTTTTTTCTTTAAAATTATGATCAGAAAAAGACATGTTGGAAGAAAGAAAACGGATACAGTCTGTTACTTTCTTCTTTTAAAATGGCAAAGTCAAAAAGACTTACTGATGTGGAAACTTGAATTCCCAGTAGAGAATCCTCAAGTTGTTATTATTGATTAACACAATCTAAAAATGGAAGTTTGTGTTTGGAAATCTTTTTTTCGCATAACCGAGCAATATAAAAATATACAACGTGCAAATATTAACAGGGAAAAAAACGATGTTGATCATGTAAATCATGAAAGGTATTTTTTTAAGTGCATATTTTTTAACTTGGGTGCATATAAAGAATAATAAAATAACTAATCACCCAAAAAAAATAGATTTATTGACTAAGGATAAATTGATTGATTTGTACATAGTGCCTACATTTCTACCAGGGCACAAATACTTTCAGAGCAAGATGGGAACATTTGTGGATGAGCTAAAGTTTGCATACTAATAAAGCACAGAGTAGGTCCACCAATATGCCTCGTTTTGTGCAAATAGTCAAAAACAAGATTTGTGGAGTGAGATTATTATTAGATAAAGGGGATGGCATTCTTTGTCATTTACATATCACATAAGCGAAGGCTTATTTCTTCTCTGGTTTTGTATCAAAATAATGCCTTATATTGCCTTAGCAGCTATAAATCAAAGCGTATTGAAGGCTTTCATGGACACATATTCAAGTCATCCCGTACTAGATGTAAGCCTCTATACCTGGGAGGTGAGTGCATCTGATTTTAACTGCATTTTAATGGTGTTTGAAACATATAGGTCAGTGTAGGACATACATATAATGAGGTGCCTTTGACGCTGGGATGCAGGCTTAAATGTTTTGATCAAAATATGAACTAATACCTCATGGTTTCATATTGCTAAATACACACAGATATGCAGGGTTAAGGATAAGCGCTGACAACTGTCTTATTTGTTTTGTATACATATAAGGCCATTTATTTTGCCATGCAGCTGGTACCAATTATAATATGGGATATAACGAGCTCAAGCTTATTTTTTCTCTGAATTATACATGAGCTCAGAGCTGGGGGAGAACAGAGAGTAAATTTACTAATGTGTCCTTTTTTGGTGCTTTACAAATTGCCATACATCATCACCTCCAAATTACCTCCAAATTACAGGACTAACTATCCTGTGGTTTGCAGGGTGACAGCCAGAGATGTGTGGTGATTTCCAAAGTGTAAATCAGCAAAGTGCCAGTTTTCAGGACAAAAATTGCTTGTATTGGAAATATGCCTTTTCACTGGTGGCTTGCAGTTGGCTCTCAGAAAATGACTGATTATGAAATCAGAACCTCTATAAAATACTGTCCACTTCATCTTTATCTTTGATAGGTGTCTGAGAAACAACATGATTAAAGTGGAAAGTTGGGATTTGATTTTTTAATGTTTGGTGTATTTTTAAATTGAAGCCCTATGAGTTTTTTGTGCAAGTGTATTGTGTGCTGATGAAGTTAGTGGAACTGAGGAATTAAGGAGACTGCACTCTTAATTTTCTCCAGGAGTAAACTTTTTTTGCCTTACTTTCCTAAATGAATCAGACCCGTTGTCTGTGTTGAAATGAACATAGTAAATACATAAATAGAAATGGAATTAACTTTTTGTACTTGCAAGGCATGGATTGAACAAGATTTATGTGTTGCTGCCATAGAATGATTATATTGTAAATATATTGAGACATGGAATTAACTTAATGTAGTTGCTTGGTGTGCAATGTTTGTAAAACATGTTGTTTGACATGAATGAACATACTCTACTTAGTGGAAGGTATAGAATGAGTGTATTGTACCAACTAGTGTGGAATGGAGAAGCTTTATGGGATGCTAGGTATTGTATTAACTACTTGCTAGTTGTAGAATACTCACAATAACAGGCATGGAATAAATTTACAATGAGTGGAATAAACAAGCTACACATTTGAAAAGAACCTCGGCACGCCGGTACTGTACATTTCCTAGGTGCGTCAGCTTGCACTGGCCAAGGGGAGAAGTTGGGCTGAGCAAATGCGTTTTGAGTGGAGTAGGCCCACCTATGCACCAAGTTATTTGAAGCAGTGCAAAAATTAGATTTAATTTGTGGAGGGTGAAGCATGATTATTGAAATTAGAGACGGGAGTGGGTTCATTTTTAGAGGTATTCCTTGCTGTGTAGAGAGGTAAATGGCCATGATAACTCCACAAAATAATTTTTACAGTAGCTCGGAACTGGCAGTCCTCAATTTTCCTATTTTACTTTTAATGAAACCCATTGTACACCTCCAACTTGCACTTCGGTGTGAAGTGCACCCCAAGTGACTCAAATAATAAAACAGTTCTGTTGTCTCCTCATTCTCAAGATTAATTTAAGCCATAAATGAGAATATGCTGAGCATTTTTTAGAGAAATTCTGAAGTTTATCTAATTTTAACGAGTGGTACTAAAGTGGAACGAGGTTGAACTATGATGTAAAGTTGAAAATTTTGAATAATTATCTTCTTTAGATTTTTTGGTCTCTCCACCCACTTAGGTGCACTTTCAACTTGTAGATTACAGAGGTGTCTCTCGAGAGTGGAGAGTACACATGCACCTTAAAGTGCGCTGAATTGACTATCCTGGGGCATTGGTGCAATGCCAAGGCATTTTGAGACGTACATTTGGTGCCCTGTTTTTAAATAACACCACTGACTTACTTAGAATACTTCCCTATATTCATTCATTTTTTTCACACTTGTTTAGTATGCTCCTACTTTCGTATCATATGGAACAGAAATGTAATGAATCATAGCATAAATAATACTAAAAAAAGTAATAGATAAACTAATTAGGTAACAATTTTAAATATATAGATCTAACATAAAATTCTAGATATTATGGCTGAACACAATTTTAATGAGCTTCCTATGTTATAGAAAATGTATAAGGTATCATATAACATATGATAAAAGCTACAGTGTATCTATTTTATCTGTTAGTCTATATACATAAAACCCACCCAAGGCTTATTTTTTCTCTACTCCATGATTCCAAGTGCCACTGCATTCAATTTTTATATAATTGGTACAAGAAAAAAATTCATCCCAAACTGTGCCCATTATTAAATGTTTCAAATGTGTCACTATCAGCCTACAACAGTCTCCACCACAGCCATGGCATTCTAAACTGACCTGAAATCTACCAAAATATTCTTGCATCTATAGGGGAAATTTTGCTTTAACTTTAATCTCTCCTCCTACAGTTCTGTTACATCACTCCTTAAACTGTTCTTCTTCAAATCTTTTATTTTCTCCTGATCTTCCAACCCCTGTCATCTTTGTGACTTCTTCAACTCATTCCTTAGCCTCCCTGTCCTCTCGGATGTTCCAGTGTTTCTTAAACTGAACATGTCTAAAATAGAAATAATTATCTTCCCATGTTCCAAGGTCCCCTTCTCTCCCTTTCCATTGAAAACACCACCTTCGCTTCTGTTCACAACATGGGTGTCACCTTTGTCTCTTCCCTCTCCTTCAATACCCACATT
Source organism: Mixophyes fleayi (assembly GCF_038048845.1). Classification (NCBI taxonomy): domain Eukaryota; kingdom Metazoa; phylum Chordata; class Amphibia; order Anura; family Limnodynastidae; genus Mixophyes; species Mixophyes fleayi. The sequence goes on along the minus strand of NC_134403.1, from coordinate 116,923,461 downwards.
CAGTTTCTCCCCCAATCCTGTAATATCTCCAGGATCAGGCTTATTCTCACTCTGAAAGCAACTAAAGCTCTCATCAACATGTTATCACTGCCTTGACTACTGTAACATTTTCCTCTTTGGACTTCCTTTCACCCATCTCTCTCCCCACTTCAATCCATCTTCAGTGCCGCTACCTTGCTCATTTTCCTCACTCACTGCTCTACTAGCCTGCTGTCCCTCTACCAGTGGCTAAAATGGCACTCTCGGTACCCTAGAGAATTCAGTTCAAACTCATCACCCTAATTTACAAAGTGTCAGGAGTTTGTCATTAAATACAAACAGGATCAGATGGTAACCTATATTGCCCGTTAGCAGACTTTGTAAATACATAAATATACTTCACTACCTATAGCAGTTGTAACAGGAAGAGCAAATCTGGTTTCATGATCAAAAGTTGATCTGAAAATGCAGTGGTCATATATCATACAGTATACTCTATGGCATTAAACTTTTAAAATGATTGGACTTTCCAAAGGGAGAACCAAAAAGCAGCAAAGTAGCTTTCAGGCATAGTTCCCAGAGGACTCAGTGCAAACTAGTAACAGATGGCAGATTACAAATGCTTTAATATTAAACACAGTCTCAAACAATGTACATATAATCAAATTCACAGAACTTTGAAAAATCAATGGTAAATCAAAGTAATGGAGTTGATGCTGAATCCTCATCCAGAGTGCAGGAACACCACAGCACAAATGATGAATGGCTGATGAGAGGTAGATACAGACTGATAAACTGCTTCAGTAACAATAGAGTCAGGAGCAAGTAATGGAGTTCCTTCACCAGCATATTCACTCATAATTATCAAGAGATAATGCATGATAAGAGTCTATTGTATTTTTGGGTGCAATTTGTTTGGTGGTGGCACAATTTTATTATTTTGTGCAAGAGGAACAATATTATGTGTTTCCTTGGGAGATACATTACAATGTACTGATGTCAATAGTCATGGCTGAAATTTGGAGCAGCGCTCACTGTAGACAAGCAATGGTCAACATGAAAACTGGATCAGAAATCAAACAGTAATCAAAAAGAGGCCAGGTCAAATGTACAAAGGAGCAGAAACAGGTATGCTGGATACTAGAACAGATAGACTCAAAAAATTGGCAGGGTGGCTTTGCACTGACCAGATCTTATAGCCAAAGGTATGTACCCCGGCCCCTGTATGCCTGTATGACATCTTTGCTTATCAAGGCTTACCAGATTAAGTCACACCTTACACAATTTGTGACACGCTCAACCACTCATAGAAATGTAGAAATGAGGTTGGAGACGTAGGGGGAACTACGTCTCCAACCTCATTTCTACACGCATTTACGTCCGACCACTCCACTCTGTCAATATAGCATCTGAGGACGTAAAAGATAGCTTGACATCAATCAGGTGATTATCCCTCTCCCTGTTAGTGGTATACTACATGCATAGTATTGCTATCGTAAGAACTAAGTGGCTGTGGGACCACTTAGCCACTGTTTGCATAGTTTAAACCATAAAACATAGATAAGGTACCCTTGCAATTTACCTAGAATGTTTTATGCATAGGTTAGGATCCTAAGTTAGCCCCATTAGACAGCATCTTCCAGCAGAGGTCATGGGCATCATATATTATCATTATAGATTATGAGAAAGGTTATGGCAAAAGATGTAAGACATCCTGAAGGGATAGTTGGATCAAATACCAAAATATCAGTCAGTATTCAGTTATATTTTACTAAGAAAAACATACCTTTTACTCAGGCAAGGAACAATATAATTGTGTCGGTTTACATACTGATGACCAATGATGCCCTGTGTATGTGAGCACATCACATTATGTGCACCTAACTAATTGTAGCTACAAAACGTGAGCTTTGCACACCTCCCAATGGTCTGGATTTGAGGATCTTAAAAGGGGTATGACTTATAACAAGGTGGAGATAAGGAGTAAGTAGGGTCATGGTAGGTTGGATTAGGTAAAGTTTTTTGGAGGGGGGGGATATGTGTGGTACTTATTGTGTCATGACTTTACACTTTTTATTGTTCATATATTATAGAGTATAGATAGGGTTTACAGACAGGAAAAGGGGGTGGGGAGTATGAATGGGCAGGGATGTGTATAGTATTTAGAGAAACCTTAACAATAAATTACAGTACATGGTAAAATGAATATTGCATAATAGTATCAAACGATGCTTCTATTTTCATATGGACTCATATATAGAGCAATGTGTGCCACTGACAATAAAGCTCTTATTAAAGCATTATTCAAGTTGTGATGTTTTTCCAGTGTTACCAGAAAAACATATTAGTTGATGAAACTATACAATTGTAGATTTCACATTTCAAAAAAACAAAACAATCGTCTTGTACACATCTTCTTCTTGTACATCAGCTGTTTTAAAAACAATTTAATACAATAATGATGGTATATTGCACAAGTCTGAAATACATTAGGTTAGCTCTATTATGCATGTGTGTCAAAGTAGAATGTAAGTGCTAAGTCCAAAGATTTCATATTTCTTATAATGTACTAGAGTTAGCAAAGGTTAATTTTTTCCATCAACATCATTTTAGATAGTTGAATTGACTATTCTGAAGTGGTGGGCAGATTTCAGTTTCCATTATATTGAAATCAGACATATAGCAACAGTTAAATATGCTTCAGCTTCCAGTTTCCTGCGTTATTTAGATATTATACAGTTGTACATACAGTATAGGCATAAAATAGGATAGTGGTTCTAGCAGCAATGTATGACTGAGGGTATTACTTATGATTTGAATTATAATACCCAAAAATGTGTTTATATTCCAATCAAAGAGGAAGCATGACTACCTGTGGTTGATCATACGTCTAACAGTTATGAGAATAGTTACCATGACATGTATGCAATTTTGCTGGGGTTCTAGGCCATTTGTAAAATATCTTATAATTTGTTTCTAATATTGAAATGCATGTGAAAGAATTATAGAGATTTTTAAAGATATGGTACCAGTCCGGAACATCAGTTTGAAGGATCAGTTCCTTATTCCATTCTCTAATATGGAAAGTCTTATTTTTATATGTCTCATTTATAACTTTTTAAAAGCAGACATAGATGGCTTCTTGGTTGAAAAATTTGTGATAGATTGTTCTAACTCTGTGAATTATTTTTTTAACTATATCCTTCTGATGAAAGATATCTATATTATGAACATGTTAGAGATATTTCAAAGTCTGAATTTGGTATATGCCATTATTCTAGGAATAAAAATACAGTCCTTACCTTAGATCTAAAACAGGAATTTTCTTTTAGAGGTATCAAAAGTGAGTGCGCTGTAGATACCTTACCATTTATTGTCAAATTTTCTAAGAATTGAACTGATAGTGGCATGGGACAGAATTTGTCACTATCAGCTATTTGCCATTTACTTAAGTATCTTAAAAATGTGGCCGTATAACATTCAAAAATACTCGTATGGGGATTCTTTATACCAAATATAATATTTTAGGCAATACAGACATTTAAATGAAACATATTCTCCCCATGGGGCACATTTATCAACAGCCGCATAAAATGAAAAATAGTCTTCAATTCTTATCGCATTGATAAGGATTGAGCTATTTCTCATATTTATTAAAAAATCTCCACAGGAGCAGCAATCACGAAAACTGCTGTTCTTGTGAAGTTAAAAACTTAACTTTGCACTGCCTCTTCGTTCCCGAAGCTGCTGTGCGATCCATAGAAGTCTTGTGCGCATGCTCCGTCTGAAAACTTCTCTGCACTTCACTGTTGCAGAGAGCGGAGTGTGACAGGGAGGGATCATGTGATCCCTCCACACATTCCCTGTAAAACTCTGCTCTTCGGAGCAGAGCTGAATAGTGCTGAAAAATAGCAGAAACGGTAATGTACGTCAGCCTGAGCTGGCGTACATTACCGTATGTGTCAAACCATTTCCATTCATTGTTAAATTGCAGTACATAGCAGTCCCCATAGACATCTATGGGGATTGTTATGTATTACAAAAAAAAGTGCAAAGCAGCAGATAATTATGATATCTACTACGATGCACTGTTGATAGATGAGGCAAATACTTCAATTGGCGTCTATTCCCCGAAAACTGCTGCTTTAAGGGAATAAATGCCAATTGAAGGTTTAACAAATAGGCCCCCATGTATGATATCTAAATATTACCCTATTGCATCAATTCATATCTTACATTCGTTAGCATTTGGAGATTGTTTGAAAAGGTTTGGATATAGTAGGAAGGTGAGTCCAGTACCTTAATATAGGATATTTGTGGTAAATTAGTTAAAAGGAAATTTAGCTTTTTGGTAGTGAAAAAGAAGTTTGCCCATTGTTTCTGTTTTGGTTGCATCAAGTTTGAAAAATTATAGTTTACTGAATTTTTCAAATACACTTAAAGCATGTGGTAAAGATTGAGCTGGAAATTAAAGCATTTGCAATGTATCATCTGTAAAAAACATATTCTATTCTTACGTTAAGAAATGTTAAATTGATCAAATTACCCGTATTGTCACATACTTCTTTCCCAGGGGTGAACACGGTTTGATCTGATTTGATAAAGTAGGTAAAGGAGATGCGATCTACTGGCTGGTATCTTGACATATAAATTATCACTCATATTTTATAGAAATAGGTCTGTAATTTGCTCTATCATCTAAAGATTTGTTGGGTTTGGCTAAAACCATCACATGAGCTTCAGTCACTTAAGGAAGTTTCTGTATATTATTGGGCATCTCATTTTAAAACTTCTGCCACCAATTGGCCACCAAAATTGAATAAAAATGAAAATTTAATATAGACCTTGACTTTTCCTATTTGCTGTTAGTTTTATTGCTGCTTCAATACTTCTTAATGTTTTTGCCTATTCCTGGATGTTAGTGTTCAGTTGTAAAGGATTGACTAATATCTGCTTTCAAAGGGGAGCAAATTGTCCTTTTAAAGGTTATAGAGGATTTCAAAATATTATTTGTTGAAATTTGATAGGTATTCAACATCTCTCAATATATTGAGGGTCTGTAATCCCCATATGTATATATATATATATATATATATATATATATATATATATATATATATATATACATATACACACATATGTATACATACTCATAAATCTTTGCGTACTTGTCTAATACAAATTTTAAGCATTGGATTGTATTAGCAACTTTAATATTTTTTTTAATTATCCTAGTTGAACTAGGATATTATTAACTAAAAGGGATGTAATATTTCCCTAATATCAATATTCCTATTATTTTTATTTTGTGTGCTGATGTGCTGCTTGTAATATTTTCTCCTCTAACTACTTATGTAAGGGTCTCCCATCTCACCGAGATCAGGGTGTCAACAGTTTTTTTCTATGAATTCTGAATTTCTTTAATAGAATTGCAAACTTCTTCATCTCTATAAAGTGCATTGTCTAATCTCGACTGCCACTCATAGTAAGTGCGTATAAGTGAATAGAAGTCAAATTGTACGGGTACATGGTCTGTTCATGTGATATTACCAATTCTTGATTTTTGTTTATACTGAAGATTACTTTTGGGTGCACAAAGTTCTAATATTTTTGCTTAAATTAGTTAGTTGACATTTGCTTAGGGCTGAATTGTCACTAGAGCAGTCTAACATTGGATTCAAAGCTTATATTTAGGTTTTCCTCTTAATATCGCTGTTCCTTCTTGCTAAAGCTTCTGAAAGTACACTTCAAAGAAAATTATGTTGAAATTGAAATAGTACTTACTTTAAATGCACACTAATGTAACATTATGCGATTTTATATTGCCTTTAATGAAGATATGTCTCCCAATGTATTCCAAGCTTCTTGTTCTAAAGTAAATGGGACATATCTATGGATCAATAGACCCACTGCCCTTTTTTATACTTTACATTAAAAGAGCTAATTTTAATGACAGCCCTACATTAGAATACAACTGTATTGAGTAGGCAAATACTATAGATTATATATGTAATTTAATGTTTCTGTAATCATAATCATAGCAACATTGAGATGTTAAAATAATAGCAACAAGTTTTCTTCAGAACTGTGGATAACCACCTGCTTTCTAAAGAAGAAATATAGTTCTAGTATTCTTACATAGGAAATACACTCAAGGTGGTGAACTGTTTAGTATTACACATAAGGAAGTCATATCCTGTTAGAGTTCTAATAAACTGGACTAAATAAACATTTACATATAATATTTACATTTACACAACAACTGAGTTACCTAAGTGTTAGGACTGTAACCTGAACCATGTGTGGCATGCAGTTCCTCTGTTCCACCAGAAGGGCTGTTGTTCTGGACTTCGTGTACATCACCTGTGGACTTTTACATGTGAGGGGTTATTATCCTTTCTCACCTGATATCCTGCACCTGCCTCCATGCTTTATATTCCTGCTCATTGCTCTGTTAATTGCTGGTCATTGTTTGTTTGCTCCTATATTATATACAGATTGCTGTTCTGATCTTCAGCATGATTCAGTCTTTTATTCCAGTGTCCTACCAGTTTGTTCCTGTTTTCCTGCATGTCTTCAGATTCCTGATCTTGGCTGCTTGCTATTTGACTGGATTTATTGCATTATTGAACCTTCCAGATTTTTGCCCTGTGTTCTGTCACTCCATAATATGATTTCAAGTTGAGTTTACCTGCACTTCAATGTTTTTTTGGCTTTTATTATTTTTATTCCATAACCAGGCCTGTTTGCTGTGCACTATGGTTTGCTACTCTCCAGCCTAAGAGCTCTTTTATACTGCCATCACATGTGTTAATCTTAATAAACTTTACTGTTACTACCTAAGTGTCCAAAAGTAGACCATCATAGTGGTCAGGTGTGGGTCAGTTTCAGGGTAGTAGAAAGAACCTCTTATGGTGTAAATAAATATGTTCAAGAGTTTAAGTCTAATTGTTTTTGCTTGAATGACTTTAGTTGTCTTTAATTTTACTCACTTTAATCCATGGATGTTGGGTCAAAATTCTGCTCCATTTGATTTGAGACTCCTCATCAGAGATAGGTAAATTCCATTCCTGTAGTCACCTTCCTATGTCTATTGGTGTCTTAGTCAAATACTGAGTACCCATATGCCTATAATAAGTTTGACCGTGTAGCCCGTATATAATGAACATTATGCATCTGAAACATTGTGTACATTTCTGAATATTGCTTCTTGCATTCAGCACTTGTGTTGAATCATGGAATAAAGACAGATCCCTGTAATTTTGAAACTTGTCATGCAAGTCACTGACCTTTTTAATTCACAAATAATGTATTTTTGCTAGGCAATTCCCTAGACGTGATTGAGTTGACTTGGGTGCTCTGTGTGCGCTATCTGGTATGGTTTCACCCTCAGAGACAGCAGAAAGAAATGTTTTTTACAAGTTTTGAAAGACATTTTGTCAGTTCTTGGAAAGAGAGCTGCTCTGAAATCCATCTAATCCTTATATTATTTCTTCTGACCCTATCTTCCTGGTTAGATGATTTGAGTTCCTAGGTGTTGTACCTCTCTTCTAAATGATCACAATAGAATAAGAACATAGCCTGCTCTTTAATAATTGCTGCACAAGTTTTCTCTAAGATTCTGTTCTAGAGAGGAGTGCCTTGAGGTCTTTTTGTAAGACAGCTATTGAATTATTCAGGTCATGTTTGAAAGAGTCTTTTATTTCTATTCATAGATCTCTCATCAAATTTTCTGCAATAGGGCTTTTATTGTGTGTCTCAATCTCTGCTTGTTGTTTACCTTGTGATTCTGACTCCTTTCCCTCCATATACAGATGTGGGTCTTTCTTTGGCCTCTTCTAGCTGTGGTCCGCTATCCTGGAGCACATGTTGCTTCTCTACTTGGGAGTTAAAGTTAAAATACTGGAAATATCCCTCTTTTTATTTGTACCCATCATGGTGATTTTGTATGACTCTTGCACCCAGGGTGTAAGTATATGCCAGTTCTTTCACAGTCCTGCCACTGCCACCCATTGTTCAGCACTTCAAGTAGAGAATGAGCATGGGCTGAGGCTTCCATCTGTTCTACATGCTGACCATGCCTTGATTTTCCACATTTACGTTTTGTGAAGTATGAATTGATAATGGAGGAGACACAAAACCTCAGTGTCTCCTTAATTAGAAGTAATTATAACTGGATGTACTTTAGGTAATGTGGCTTGCGTAGTGACTCAACCAGGTAGCTGTACCACTATTTATGAACAATGGAAGCCAATGATTCAGATACAGGTGAGTGACTGTACTACACACCAAAATTCACATTTTTCTTTCAGACTAAGAAACTGCTCTTTGTATTACTGTATTTTGCCTCAAAACAAATAAAGGGATCGTCTACATTGTGACAGATAACTTGAACTGCGTTCCTTAAAGTACCTACCTAACATAAGAGCATATAAGAGAAGTCACAAACAAAAAACGTTCCCATTAAGGGATCAGTTACATTACTTGTTTTCCATTCTACTTTTATTGTATCAGTATGGTACATTGATCTCCAAAATCATCAATTGAACCCAACTATTATAAAACAGAAGGTGATGAATCCTAGTCCCATAGCCATATCGGAGCATTGTAGAGTGCACTGACATCATAAAAATGTGTACTGATGGACAAAGTATGAGCTATATTTGTACAATTAGAAACGTATTAAGTCAAGAAATTAGTGCTTTAAATATAGCTGGACCTGTACAACAGACAGAGGGCTTGCTTTGCATAAAGGGTTCCATTACATAGTTGATTTACTATCACTCATTCATTCATTCATTCAGTTGACTAATTTCTCATCTGGCTATTCTTTCTGAACCATGAGATACATATTTGGGACAAGGATATTAATTAAAATTGTTTGACTAATGGCTTCCCAGTGTCGATCATCAATTACTCTTACATCATTTTTTAAAGCTGTAAGGAGTCTTTTCATTAACAGTAGCATTTTTATTATTTTTAATGATCTGCCATGTTTTTGTTGTTTGCCCCTTCTACATCGCAATGCTCCCTTAAAAATATCTAAAGAAGATAAATCTTTACAGATGTATTGGGCATTAAAAAATAATAATCTTAATATTTTGCCATAGCATATCATGCATTCAGTGCCTTTACTGGATATCAATCTAAAGTGTAGGCACAGTATAAATATACACTTTAATTTACAGTCATAACAGGTTTTATTTTTTTACTTTTTATTTTGATTCATCATCCTGAATCCAGAGATATCCAAGTCTGCCTGCATTGTCAGGAGTGTTCCTGATGAAAGAATTATTGCTGCAACGCTTTGTCCTTCCTTTCTCCCTGATACAAATCAGTAAGATACAGTATGAAAGAATATTTGTTTTTACTGCAAAAAAATGGAGCTTGACAATGTTTTTGCAATGTGAATCTGAGGGCAAATCTTTGATAGTTTGTTATTGCCATCTAGTGGCTTATTAAAGTCATTTGGTATTCAATATAGCAAACAATTCACCACTATTGCAAAGACAGACAGACAGACAGACATACAGACATACAGATAAATAGATAGATAGATAGATCTATATTTTTCATTTACCCCATATTCATATGTACTTTTTATATGAGTGGGCAGTAATCATTTGACATGATCCAATTCATTTTCCTCATACTGTCATATGCTGTATTGCATCATTCCTATAATCAAAATATGTACAACTGTATAAGGACAGTGAAACCCAAAATATTGTTTTTGCTATTTACTCAAGCAAGTAAAATTGCTCAACATGAAAAAATAAGTGCAGAATGTTACTCATTATTTCTGTGTGTTTCTATACATGTTTCAATACAATAATATAATTTTTTTCCATTTAATGCATATATTTTAGATGAGCATATGTAATCTGCCAATGTAACTGAAAATATATTACAGTATTTAAAATATTTGCATGTGGTTGCTGTGAATTGCATGCTCTGTTAGATATAAATCAGTGGATGGGTTTGGCCAGACTATCCACTTACTCCCTTGGCTGTGTTGGCAGTGCATCATTGCTTTCTTGCAAGATGACGAACTGGCCAATACGTCTGGAGGCATTATCTTCAATTCAGTCAGATAAGATGTTTCTTTATACTTCTTAAGCATATTTGTCTACTCTCCCGGGATATCCGGGATACTCCCGAATTTTTGGGAGTTCCCCTGAACTCCCTGGAGGGCGGGGCAAAAACTTGTATCCTGAGAGGGGTGAGGCTTAGTGACACGAATCACAGTGAATCGCATCATCCTGGTCCCTAATGATGTGGTCATATCCCCAGGACATAGCAGCAAGTTCTCCCCTCTCAGAGGGGAGATCTTGAATGTCTGCAAGTATGTTTTGAAGTCATTGTGCTGCTACAATTGTTAGCTAAATAATGAAGATGGGTGATCCAGGTTCCGAGAGAGCCAGTGACCATGCTTCCACAACGCTTCACAAATGAGGTGGTATCCGTCAGGTTAAATGAAATCCATTTTAACTTGCCATTATTTTGACAGGCGTTTACCATTGTCTAATCTGTCTAAATCACTTTGACCCAGAACTCAATTCACCTATGTATACTATTTGAAAAAATTGTAATATGGTCTTTCAAGTTGGTGCTGATTAGTTGTTTACAGATTGTGGTGCAGCTTGCAGAGTTCTGCTGCCAAAGTCCTCTTTGGGCATTAAATTAGGATACTAAAATTCATTCCCACGCTGTGGAGTTTCTTGTTGAAAATCCATGACAGTTGTTTTAGAGGTCTTATAACATCTATTATACATTTTAATTTAATCAACTTTGATTGCTTTTCTTGGCCAAAAGCAGCATTGCCAATTGCTAAGTACATCAGTATTATTTTTCTTTTTCAAGATGTTCCAATTTGTTCATTGATTGTTTATTTTCTCTGCTGTGGATGTAATTGACTACAAAAGCTGGCACCAAATGGAATAGCAAGCATTATTATTATAATTATTATTATTATTATTATTAATAATAATAATAATAATAATAATAATAATAATAATAATAATAATATCCGTTATTTATAGCATACAGTGCTTAAATTAATGAGAGGCATAAGATACAATACTTAAAGGGATAGATTTATCAAACATTCTATAAAAGAAAAGTGGAGGTGTAGCCCACTGCAAACAATCACTGCTATGTGCAACACATCCACTTTTCATTTTTAGCAGGTTTGATAAATCTACCCTCAGAAGAGAGTATCACTGCACCAGGTGATCACTATTCCAGTATCTTGATAACTATCAATTATAAATGTTGAAATGATACTATTACTGGAGGGTGCACTCCCACATAAATGACTAATGTTAGAGCAAGGAAAGGATAGAGAAGAAATGTGTATTTGGAGGCACTCAGCGATCTTCTAAATAATAAAATATCAATATCTTTATTAATGAATTTTAAGAAAAATCCCTCCTAATACAATAGCGAAATATTAAAAACAAAAGTGACTACTAAAGTGAGTTAAAATAGCAAAATAATTTTGCTGTACCCCGCTACTGAGTATCAATTTGTATAAATTCTCAATGTATAATGATATAAATCACTCCATTGTTAAACTGATTTGACAACAAGGAATACTGCTCAATACATGAGATGATCGTTGTATATAATATATTGTATATATAATATTGCTTTTTCAAGACAACCGTTGAAAAAGCAAGTAGCGAAATACGCGTCGGCGTTTGCCCCGCTACTGTGTCAATTCACTCCTTGCTATTTTGCTTAACTTAGTAATCTGAGACAATGCTCACCTTTATATGGGCTTTATACAGCAGCGCATGTATGTGCATGTGTGACCGTGCAATCAATATGATTGAGACTTAGAAGGAGATCTAACAAACAGATCAAACCTCTCAGTGGATACACAGTAATCATTCATTATAGTATATATTTAGGACTGCCGGGATAATATGCCATTAGATTATACAACTAATTAAGTAATCGCTAGTCAGGGATTTCATCTAGTCCCTGCTAAATTGTTAATTCAATCATAATCATATACTAATGGTCAGCCCTCTTTGGGCTTCATATAATAGCGTGCATGTGGGTCTGTGTGACCATATAGAGGGCATGTTTGAAATCCATATGGAGTCTCTATTATGTTAGGTGTCCTATTACTAATAACATAGTAACTATACAGGATTATTGGGACAACATAATGTTATATTATACAACTAACAGAACATTTGTCAGAGATCTTGTTCTAGTTAATAAATAGGATTACCACTTACCAATTGTCTCTATCAAGATTACTGCAGTAATAAGTCCCATTTTATACTTTATATACAACGATCATCTCATGTATTGAGTAGTATTCCAAGTTGTCAAATCAGTTTAACAATGGAGTGATTTATATCATTATACATTGAGAATTTATACAAACTGATACTCAGTAGCGGGGTACAGAAAAATTATTTTGCTATTTTAACTCACTTTAGTAGTCACTTTTGTTTTTAATATTTCGCTATTGTATTAGGAGGGATTTTTCTTAAAATTCATTAATAAAGATATTGATATTTTATTATTTAGAAGATCGCTGAGTGCCTCCAAATACACATTTCTTTTCTATCCTTTCCTTGCTTTGATAAATCTACCCCTCAGGTCAGGTAGCCATCTGAATAAATATCACCTTTGTGTGGTACAGGGATATTCAAATAACATTACTTTATTTCAGATGTTAGCAAGTTCTTAGTGCTTAAAGTGTGATACATATAACTATGATTGTATTTTACATCGCCAGTCAGAACAGTGTAGGACCCAAAATGTAACTGATAAATCTAGTTTGTGTGGACCAAATCCCTATTTTGTGTGCATGTCTATACATGGATCACATTTGTTTGTGCTAAAGGATGTGAATTGACACTGCTCTAGCTGTCGAGAATACACCAGATTAGCCCATACTAACACTGCCAATTAATTGGAAATTCATTTGTTGTGCGTCCCAATGAGGGGAGAAAGACACAATTCCCATGCCTTGTGGCAGACATTCAATAGAAAAATCATAGTTGAAAGCACCACTAACATTTCTCCAAGAGATTTTCTGATGATAGATTACATCAATTATGATGATAACTCATAGATTCCTACTCTTCCGGAATGTCTGGGAGACTCCCAAATTTTTGTGAGCGCTGAGCAACCTCCTGCATTCTGCCTACTTCATCAGTAAAGCAGGTGGAGATCTCGCTGCCAAAGTTGGCAAGTATGTGATGATGTTACATAGGACTATTCAAACAATGTATTAAAATATTGTATTAAAACATTGATATCACATGCATTCAAACATTGTTATCACACAAAATTACTTATGGCATCACAATTCCATCAGCTATTATGTTATAAAAGAAAATGATATTGATGCATTACAATACATTGAGTAGTACAGTATATTTTTTGTTATTAACAATTTTGTGCTGCTCTACATTGTATGACGAGATACACTAGATAAACTGTAGGCAAGTATTTGGACAAGGTATTTTGGCACACAACATAAAAATATCATCTGTGCCCCTGAAATAAACACTAATTTACTATTTATTGATCATTTCAATATTTAGACAACAATTATGTTATTTTAGCACCAATAAATGTAATTTTTTTAACAAATTGCAAAACAAAACCAAACAAAACCAAAACACGCAATGGCGGTTTTGCAAAACCAAAACCAAAGCACGACGGTAATCCAGATCCAAAACCGAATCCAAAACCAAAACACGGGGGTCAGTGACCATCTCTAGTGACAGGGGATCTATGGTAGGTTTTGTGTGTGTGACAGGGGATCTATGGTAGGTTTTGTGTGTGACAGGGGATCTATGGTAGGTTTTGTGTGTGTACAGGGGATCTATGGTAGGTTTTGTGTGTGTGACTGGGGATTGATGGTATGTTTTGTGTGTGTGACAGAGGAGCTATGGTATGTTTTGTGTGTGACAGGGGATCTATAGTATGTGTGCGACAGGGTATCTTTAGTATGTGTGTGACAGGGTATGATTATAGTATATGTGTGTGACAGGGTATCTATAGTATGTGTGTGTGGGCCAGTGTATGACTATAGTGTGTGTGTGTGGGCCATTGTATGACTATAGTGTGTGTGTGGGCCAGTGTCTGAGTATAGTGTGTGTGTGGGCCAGTGTATGACTATAGTGTGTGTGTTACAGTGTAACTATAGTATGTTTGTTTGTGACAGGGTATGACTAAAGTGCATACATGCCAACTCTCCCGGAAAGTCTGGGAGACTCCCGAAATTCGGGTCAGTCTCCCGGGCTCCCGGGCAAGCTGGCATTTCTCCCGCATCCCAATCTCACTGAGAATCGCGTCATTTGACGCGATTCTCGGTGAATCACGCCATTTTGGAGGGCGGGAGGGGGCGGGATGAGGCCAATCGCGTAATTTGGGCCCCGCCCCCCGCGGCGCAAATTATGTTTTCGCGGGGGGTGGCGGGGGGCCAAAATGACGCGATTGGCCTTGTCCCGCCCCCTCCCGCCCTCCAGTCACGCCCCCTCTCCTGGAAACAAGTTTCCGGGAGTTGAAACAAGTTTCCGGGAGTTGGTAAGTATGCTATAGTGTGTGTATGTGTGTGACAGGGTATGACTACTGTATGTGTGTGGGGGCCGGTGTATGACTATAATGTGTGAGGGGGAGGGTCTTAATATAATGTGGGAGGTAGGCTATTAATCTAATGGTGAATTGCAGGTAGGGGCTAATTATTGTGTGCTATTTTATTTGTGGGGTGATGGTGGGGCAATTTAATAATGGGGCCTAACAATTTAAGATGGGGTGATTGGATTTTTAATTTAATGCTGGGGTGGTTTGGGAGCTATTAATTGTATGTGGGGCTGTTTGGGGAAAATGAGGTCTATTTATTAAATGTGATTATGAGTTAATGCCTGGGGTGGTTGTGGGAAATATATATATTTATTAAACGTAAATGCTATTTAATTTCTTGCTGGAGTTGTTTGGAGAGAGGTAAATAGTTTTATTTATTAAATGGGAATATGGGCAGCACGGTGGCAAAGTGGTTAGCCCTTCTGCCTCACAGCGCTGGGGTCATGAGTTCAAATCCCCACCATGGCCTTACCTGTGTGGAGTTTGTATGTTCTCCCTGTGCTTGCGTGGGTTTCCTCCGGGTGCTCCGGTTTCTTCCCACACTCCAAAAAACATACCAGTAGGTTAATTGGCTACTATCAAAAATTGACCCTAGTCTCTCTCTCTCTGTCTGTCTGTGTGTGTGTGTATGTTAGGCAATTTAGACTGTAAGCTCCACTGGGGCAGGGACTGATGTGAGTGAGTTCTCTGTACAGCGCTGCGGAATCAGTGGCGCTATATAAATAAATGGTGATGATGATGATGATGATGAATACTATTTAATGTCAGGGCTAGTTGGAGGGAAATTGATATATTTATCAAATGTGAATACAAGTATTTTTAAGTTGGGGCAGGAGTGAGGCCTAATTTTAAAACGTGGATGCTATATTGATTTAACACCGGGGCTAAATTTCATGTACTCATGAAAGGAGTAGGAGAGGTAGGAGAGACCAGGACAGTCTGCCAACTGTTCTGAATTTGGTGGGTGACTATCCCGCTTAGTCAGGATTTGGTCTGACTACAAGAACAGTTGGGAGATATGTCCTGCTTCACACTGTACTGCTTGTTAAGGCAGAACTGCGTGCACCTAACAGTAGTGCACACAGTATTGCCTGTGTATTTGTCAAAAATTTGTCTAATAGCCAAAATACATCATAGGAGCCCCCCTGACTTAAGTGCCCGGGCCCCAAGAGCCTTAATCCAGTTCTGGTCAGCAGGAGAAATCTGTGCTCCCAGTCCAGGGCAGGACACAGCCTGCAGAGCAAGCCGAGGAGCTCTAAGTTGCATGAGATTTATTAATCTCGTGAGACTAAGAGCTTCCCTGCTCACTCAACAGGAATGTCAGCAGCATTAGAAGCATTGATAATTACAGTGGGCTAGGGGTGTCATAATGTGTCTGTGGGGGTGACGTAATGTGGATGGGGAGGGCCTGATAAATGTAATGTTTTATTATAATGTATGTATCAATGCACCATTTTGACCACACCCCCAACATAATGTAGCGACGCCCTTGGCGGCGCACCAAATGCGCTGTGGCACGTGTTTTTTTTCCTGCTCATCAACAGAGGTGCTTTAAATGCCAGGGCTGATTTTTAGTCCCAGTCCGGCCCTGTCGATAACACAGTCGCACTCGCCGGTGACGTCATGACCTGCCGCCGCCATCTTCAGTCGTCGCGATGCCTCCAAGTCGTTGCTCACAGCAGTCGGGATGAAGGCGTTCGCTCTCACCACGTCGGGGTAAGTCTGGTGGGAATAATGAGTATCATTATTCCGTACCATACCCGAGAGTACAGCATAACCGGAAACATAGCAACATTTTGGGAAGGGGCAATAATGCTGGTCTACCCTCTCTCTCTACCATGTTATATGTTATTCCTGATACCTCTGGGGTAATGTCCTTGATGTCATCAGGCTGATATAGTATAGTAAGCCCAGTCACAAGAAATAGAATGTGATGAATATGTACAGGAGAGAGCATTGATACAAATACCAGCGGGAGGTAACAGGAGTAATACATAAAAAGCTTTTCACATGGGTGGGTTGAGAGCAAGGACCAATCACAATCTCTTGTTTGCTGCTTGTTATTGGTCCTCCCACTCACATGCACCTCCCCCCCTTTGATTTCCTTTTGTGATAATAGAGATATACCCATGTATTTTTGAGAATTTTATGCACTCAATAGTGCTGAACTGCACCTCAACATTGCTTTCCTTGACAGTTTAGAAAGTTCATTTTACTCTAATCCATATCTTCAAAACAATTTTGGAGAAAAAAAGTCTTCTATGTTATTCAAAGTTATATTATAGATGGAAGTCTAATTAATAACCCAGAAAACTTTCTAGTCATACTTTTTAGATCACAGCACTACTTTCTCATCATGCTCCTTCTTAAACAGCTGCAAATAACCACTGGCTCTGTTACTGGCACTGGAAATTATAATTTCAGATGAATTTCATTTTCACCACTGCTAGGACCTCACATAATAAGTGTAGACTGAATAAAGAAACTTCTTGGTCATGATTTGATACATTTTATGATACATTTTTAGAAGTTTTATTATCATCTAAACTGCCAACATGGGTTATCTAGGCCATAACTTGACGTGTTTGACTAACAGTATATCTAAAAATTATATCTGGGTTTAGAGACGCATGTCACATTTTTTGGCTACTTTACTTTACACAAGTTGACATTCTCTATAAAGTAACTGGCAGTAGATGCAAGTAAACTGTATTTTGTGGCTTCACAGTGATAAAAGGCTTTCGTTATAGTGGGCGGGCAGACTGAAATGTACAGCAGAAATGTTTGTTTTTACGCCAATCACTGTGTTGTAAGAAATAAAATTTTGAAATTGCAATATATATTAGTGTATTTACTTTTATTCTTCAGGGTTCATGAAGAATTGGGCACATTACTTGATTCCCAAATTCTTTCAAGAAAAGTTGTATATGTAAATTGTAGAAAGTATATGTAAAAAGTGTATTTACATATGGTCTGCCAGATGCATCTGTGAAGAGACTGCTGCAACGTCATATAAGATAGCAGCCACACTAACTGATTTAAGTACTAGAGGAGTCAATCTGCAATCAGCCAGTCATAAGTGGCTAGCTAATGCTGCTAATGCTTATCATTATCATCGTTTGATAATTTACTTCTTTATGCTCCATGGAATGAGGTTGGCCTGATTCTGGAGTGGGCATTTTTTGGTGCATTTTTTTTCAATCAAAATAATATTTACAGTGGTTTGTGTGTTGTATTTATAGATTTTTTTGGGGGGGGTGCACTACAGGTCCCAGCTTTGTGGTTCTTCAAGTGCCAGCATGCCCTGTAGCCATGGATATGCTGGTGCTTGTAGTACTACAAGCAGTTAATAGCAGCCTGGAAATGCTGGGACTTGTAGTGCCCCATGGACAAAACAGTTTTTACTACACACCCACCTCCCAGGGGTATGGGAAGAGGCCTAGTGCTTTCAGCACGGGGCTGGGTACACCTAGGGAATGCTGCATATTTGTTTTGTGAGCCCCATTTCCCTGGGAAATCCAGCTGACCAACCTGCAGCTGGTGTGCCATTATGGCAAGGGGAACCCACCCTGTGTGTTTCCCTGATGTAGTGCCACCAGCTCTAACTGGCAAAACCTAGTGCTGGAAATAATAAAATCGGGGGGACCTCATGCTTTTTGTCCCCATGATTTTGCTAGTACCAGCCTAGGTTGGTAGCACCAGGGTTGATTATGTTGTTAGGGGGAGGGGTACACGGTTTTTTAACATTTTCTTCCAGGCTTAATTCTAGTTTAAATTTCATGCTTTATGTCGACATTGCGACTGTCAACTTTACAACCTGTCGACATTTAAACCCTGTCAACCTAATGAACATGTTGGCATTCTTATTGTCAATATTATGGTGTCAACCTTTTGAATGTCAACATTTTCATTGACAACATTTCGTACCCAACCCTTTCCATTCAGCCTAGAGGAGTTAATGTCTGAGCCACTGTTCAGACTAGGCTATTGTGAAGTACTGTAAGTTTGCTTTTTTAATAAATACCAAAATCATTAGGTGCATTTGTTAGTGGCATTCCTGACTGGGGCTTGATTGATAATTGTACACTCATACGCACAATTTATAGCAGCCAAACTGCTTTAATAGTAGTGACCACAAGTATTACTGTTAAAAATTACCCATTTGAATTCTCCTATTCTCAAGTGCATAACATTCCACTGCTTGGCCAGCATTGCAAATTATGGGTGTGGGGTGCAATGCTGGCCCATCCTGCAGAAACCCTCTAGTCAAGTATATGTGGGGGGCAGATCATGTATAGTGAAGTCCTGCTTTGTTTTTCAGTTCCCGAACTGGCATCAGTGTCAATTAATTCTGCTCTGTGGTTTGGTAGTGGTATAATAAAGGAGAAGTCCGGTTGAATAAAAAAAAATAATAGAGGAACTCTTTTTGGAACAAAATGAGGGGATTCTGCATGGTATAATTAAGGCCAAATTTTAATAGAGAAACATGAAAAATTCCACGAGCAAGTTCAAAATGACTAAAGTGGAATTGAAGTAATTTGTAGCTTTTTTTTAGTATATATTACATTTCTTTTGACGTTTAGAATACATATAACAAAATTATTCTAAATTAAAAAATTACAGTATCACTGATTTAAAATACATTTGAAAAAATAGTTCCCTAACATCCATTTTTTAAAGTTATCTGAAATTGGGAGTGTTATAGAGTATCATGAAGGAATGTTTTATTTTGTGTTTATGTCCAGGGAATACTGTTGAAATGCAACCTAAATTTTTATTCCTGTACTGAATTAGAATTCTTAGTCTTTAAACAAGCAAATGTAAAAATTAATAATTAACAATTGAAGCTTTGATCTGAAACATCTTTTTTGTATTCTTCATAGTCTTCAGCGTGTATAAAGAGTAACAGCATATAACTAAAGAACATTTGAAATGAAATAGAATAGGAAATGGTGAATTGATTACAGTGAAATTGTAATAAATATTAATCAAACTCTCAAGCTAGCTGAAACCATTCCCATGGGTCCTAGTAGCAAGGACAATGTATGATAATCCAATTGGCATTGAAGGTGTTACTTCTGTGAACAGTACTGTATGCGCCCAAACAGGAAAAAGAAATGTAATCATCCTTACAAGGGGCAGGCCTTTCAATGAAGCTGATTCAGTCTTGTGTAGTGGCACAGTAGAAATTCCAAGATGATCAACAAACTAATAATTTCATAAAATCTGGATGAATTTTAAATAAAAGCTTAAATATGTCCTGGGCAAAAAAAAAGCATTGCAAACAACTAGGACAAGGCCAAATATACATGCCATGTTTTCTTTGCCCTTGTATTATTTCTTATACCCTTCACTCCATTGATCTTCATGACACAGTTCTGCCCATCTTTAAAACTGCTCATGTATTGTCTCTACCTCTGGCACATGCGCCCCTCTACTCCCACTATCTATTGTGGTCCCTCTGCTTTTCTCACCATACACCTTTTCTCTTGGTGGAATAATATGCTCATTCGGACTCCAGTACAACCTCTATGCTAACAAAACCCACATCTCTCCTCCCTTCTCCTCCCAGAGACATCACTTCCCCTAGTTCTCCCTCACCAACATTAACTCCAAAATTATCGAAGTGTTCGATTGGATTCGACTTGATGTCATGTTGACTCTGGCCTCTATTTTATTCCTGATATCTGGTCTCCCTCCCAGTCCTGCCATCTTTACCTTACAATATTGCCAGAAAAAAGCTGTTTTCCAATATTCAATCAAAACTCTTATCCATTCTCCCATCATCTCCAATTTTGACTACTGCAACCCACTGCTATCTGACATTCTTCTCACCCACATATCCTCACTTCAGTCCATTTTAAATGCAGCAACTAGACTGATGTTCCTCTCTCTCCACTCCACATCTACTGTACCACTTTGCAAATCTCTGCACCTGCTCACCATGTCCTCCAGAATCATATGTAAATTACTCACCCTTAACACAAAACCCTCAGCAACACCTCTTATACATATAGAATCTCTTCTCAAAATACTCTCTCTCGTCCTTTTAGATCTACCTCTGAATAGCGCATCTCATCAACTCTGGTAGCCACCTCCCACTCCTACCTACAGGACTTCTTCTGTGTCGCTATCCAATTATGGAATGCTCTACCATGTCAAATCAGACTCTCCCGCAGCCTTTAAATCTTTAAACACTTTCTATAATACATCTCTTAATAAAAGCTTACCTTACTCCCACCTACACTACACAAACTAATGAATTCTCACTACTGTCCCAATATCCACTTTGAACCACACTCACTTATCTATTTCAGCTGTTCCTTTTTTCAAATAGTATGTAACCTCTCTTCTGATTTGAACCCTTTGTTTTCAAGCCTGCACTTACTTGTTCCAGTTTATGTATGTCCTGTTTTCCCCAGAGCCACGGAGCACTTACAACTCTACGATAATAATAATAATATAATAATGCTACTACTACAACTAATAATAATAATAATAATAATAATAATAATAAATAACATCAATAATACACACCTCCTGATCATATGGTCTTTAAAGACTTGGATCATCCTCATTTAAAATTTTTACCTGTTGCAGTTAATGGAGGCCTGGTATATATGTGATAAACATGATGACACCACCAGGACTATACATTAGTTTCTGATTGGCTAATTAAGTTTGGATCCCTTCAGCTGATACTACTTCATTCATTAGCATCACAGTTACATTATATCAAGTTGCATCTGTCTTTTAGGATTGCTTATTTGCTATTTCCATTTGGACTACTGAAGGAAAGAACCATCAAATTTGATTTATAAAGCAGTAAATGATATATGTGGGTGTTTGTATTTCGATAATTTTTATAAGGGAAATGAAACTTTTGGTATTATTAAATATACTGTCAATACAATTTTCTTTCCTGTGTGTATGACACTTCATTGCAATTTTTTGTATAGGTCTTGTTTACGAATAGGGCAATCGGACTTTCATTTACTATTAAAAATGAGAATGAACACACAGGTGCAGGTGTCTGTCTATATTTAACTTAAAAAAAATAATGTATACAAATATATAGATATATAAATGCTGATTGCTATTATGGGGAATGCCAATTCTCAAATGCAAAAAATTAGAATAAAGAAAGGAAGCACAGAGTATATAATATATCTATTTTCCAAGAAAATAAATAAAAAGCTTAAGTAGCAAATATAAAAACAAATGTGTTCCCAAGGATTGGTAGATCATAAAACATAGCATACCTCTGATGCAACTAGCTTTTAATGCCAGAAAAATGCATCTGGTTATAGCGCAGAATTCTCAAAAGGACTACCTTCACCATTTTCTGGGACTTGCCATTCTGATCTTTTCCAGAGATTGAACTTGGAAATAGACAACTATACAACTAACCATCATAGATGGAGTGTAATGAAGTGGAGACCATTTATCTCCATTCAGATGCTGTCTGGTAATTAACACCACTTAAAAAGACTGCCTTCCATCTATTACATTGAGGTAATCAGGTGCTGGCTATAAGTGGCTGTGATATATATTGCTCTGGATTCAAACTCTAGCAATTAACTGACAGCAACATATACTACATGCCCCACATATTCTAACGTCTATATTGTGAATAGAAGCATCGGCTGGTTCAGTATCACCCCTGGATACCCCTGTTGGACTCTGCTGTTAGTGATATCAGAGTCGTAATGTGGATTAAATTGTACCAAAATGTTACCAGATATTGAATTAACTAAGGCTTAAACATTAGATTACAAGCAGATCCTATTTATGTACATGGGTTTATGTAATGTTTTTAATGGTCTATATGTAATTTAATACATTTTCTTTATTAATGATCTAACAATTCTTGGGACCATAGTTATTTTTATACTAGTTCTGAGTCTACCTGAGTGCCACAATAATATTCACCACTTGTGGATGCTCCCTCTTCATGTGACTGGCAGAATAGGTCACTGTTACTAGTGACACTTGAACTCTATGGGCCTGATTCATTATGGAAAGTAAAGATAAAAAGGGATTAACTTTGCACCTTGGCAAAACCATGTTGCATTGGAGGGGGAGGTAAATATGATAAATATGATGGCAGATTTATAGTTGGGATAAGGCATGTACTAGATCAACTTTAAATTTCAGTGTTAAAATAAAGCTATCAAGTCCAGTAGGAAAAAACACATTCACTCCACTCGGGGTTAATAGCAGAACCAAGAGAAAGTTGGGAGGAGGAGTATATATACATGAGCAATACATTGAACTTTTCAACACAATTATCCCTGAGGAAGCCTCAGTTTATGAGGGAAACGCGTTGGATACTTACATTGTGAACTACTGTATCACCAAGTGGCTACTATCCGGAGAGTTCAAGGATTTGCTGGATTTGCCCGGCTAGGAAAAGATATCATTCAGCATCAAAGCGGAACAAAAAATCTAAGCATAGGTTCCCCGTCGGACCAAGGAAGACATAACACGCATGCGCCAACGGAGTTCCTGTGCATGGGACACCACAGCCAGAGCTCTCGCTGTGGACGCAAAAACGAACTTTACAAGGACCACCTGGATTTTGACTTATCATCCCCCAAACTGTAAGTTTACAAACTAGTGTTTTTATTGGGGACAGACTACAGTCACAAACATACCACCGGTAATTACTACACCATTAGTGACTTAAAATGATTCTCACAATACGGAGAACAACATGATGTCAAGGAACATTTTTCTCAACAAATGCCCATTATAGCTTTTATATACATTGATGTTCAATTTTACTCTGGCCAGAGAAATTACATGTTTATGCATTTTAAAATAAATACAATATAAAAGAGTATAATTCAAGAGTGACAAATTACTATTTTTAGAGTGGTGGAGCGCCAGGCAAACAATCTAAAGCTATCAAGTTTTTGTGTGCTGCATGAACAAAAAAACAGTATTTAACTAATGTGCAAAACAAAAAACTAATTTGGACCCCCTTGCATTGTAACATGGTTTATCCAGGAGAAAATGTAATCCTTTTTTTGTCTTACTTTCCTTAATGAATCAGGCCTTATGTGTTGTTTTTCTACAGTGTTAGTGTGAAGCAAATGTATATGTGTCCTGATTTGCTTTGAATTAAAATTTATTTTTGTTTCCATAAAAATGGATAGTGGCTTTCATAGTCATTATGGGCCTAAAGAGAGTAGAGATACTGTATATGCCAGTGGCGGAACAACCACTGGCATATACATGAACTACTACTGTTGCGGCAGGTGCAGTGCACCGTGGCCCATGGAGATAATTGGGCCTGCTGCATGGCAGATACAGAGGGTCGGGAGCCTCTGTTTCCTTGTCCCCGCCTCCCTGCACAGGGGTCCACAGCTCGCTAGTTCAATGGTATATGCATCTGAAAAAGGTCTGTGTACTATGCAGTAGAGTGCCATTTTAATAATATTACAAGGTGCTGCATAGTCTTATGGTTTGAACATGAACCATTTCACTCATGCTGAAACTCTCGGCTCCTGTATATCATATATTTTTCAAACATATTAGCTTAAGCTGAATTAAATAGCTAATGTTAAAATATGTCTTTAACAGCAACTATTTAATTTGTCTCAGGTTATTACAATTGGAAAATAAGTGTAGAACACTGGAAGCAGTCTATTGTGTGATCCGTAAACTCTGTATTTATGTGTGATTGTGTGTTAATGTTTAGATGTGTGTGATTGCGATGTTTGTGTATTAATAACTCTGTGGGGTCCTGTCCATTTTCTGTCTCTCTCTGTATATTCCTCAGTGTTTGAGCCATTCATTACCTATAACATTATATCTTCATTCCTTCACCACAATAGCTTTGTTTACTATAATTACACTATAACAAAATTTCAAGCCGCCAAAGGCTGCAATAATATTATTGGCTGATAATGCTGCTGCTGGAGGAGCCACATACACTTTACAAATGCTTGTGTAATTTACAAACATTTGTTCTTACAATTGCTTCACAGTGGATAAAAACTACGTCCTTTGCTATTGTGTTCTTTTTTTTAACTTATTATGGTATACTTCAAAAGAATATACTTCAAAATATATATTTTTATATATACACAATAGTAATCTGTCACTGTCATTATATGGATTTTGAAAGTATAAGGAACCTACACTAGCAGCAGACCTATGCTGACCAATCCTTGTTCCTGCAGGCAAGTAGTTCTGAACCCACATGGGGACAGCCACAGAAACATAAATTACACATTTGTATTCCCTTTGTGACCTGCAGATTGACACATTTTGTTTTAATCTACTGCCTCAATGTTTTGTTTTCAAAATGATGGGCTTGTTTGTATATAATGTGCTTAAATGTATTTATTGCAGTGCCCCTTCTTTATATCATAAGTTTAAACCACCAGCAGAATCTGATGTTACAGTGAGGGTGATAGCCTGATCACTGCAGACTAATTTACAATAGTATTTGTAGATACTTAAATTTTGCTAATCTTTTCACTTATATCTTCTTACAATGATAGTTTCAGCATTGAAGTACTTTGCTTTCTTGAGTTCCCTGACAGTGACACATTTTTGTTTTAATTTGCATACTCAAAATTTGTCCACTAGAGGGGTCTCTTTAACTTTTTAGGGAAAAAAAGGTAGAAACAATTAACTTCATAATGTTGTTTAGCATTTTAAATTTACTTTACTTTGTGATATGAATTGCAGATTTTTCCTTTATATGTAGAGTATCTTTTGCATAATAAATATATTTAGACAAAATCTACATTTAAGGGTGGTGTCATACAGGTGCTTTGCATGCTTGAACTTTTCCAGTTAAAAAGGGCTAGTGTTCATAATGCTTTGTGCTGACATATTGAAGTAGGGAATGCTCATCCCTGTGACACAGGAGCATTTATGTTTTGAACACATGCAATGGGTTTTGAGCAGTGATCCCATATAACAAGGGATAACCATTCCTCATTTACTTTAATGTGTCAGCATGGAACATTTAAGTACTATGAACTCTAATTTCTATCTGGATAGAGAAGTTTTGACATTCAAAGTGCATGTTTGACACCACACTTAAGCTAGGTAGACACCTATGCAATCTTACGTCAGTTGCAATTTCTGTAATTATTTCACCAACGATGGGCATGCCGATTCATGTGTACACACCTTCTTAATTGCCTTCATATCTGTGATCTTCAACTCATAACCATCTGCTGAACAAATCGTGACTCTATACACTCTAGAGATATCTGCAAGTGAGTACACACTTCCTCATTTGACTGACATTGTTCCATTATTGATCGCAATTTTTAAGAAGTTTAAAAACTAAATCAACAAATGCAATGTGTTTTGGTATGATAAAACATGATCATGAGAGTGTACACCTTCTTCATCATCATCATCATCATCATCAACATTTTTTTTATATATCACCAACAGATTCCGTAGTGCTTTACAATTGGGAACAAACACAGTAATAAAACAAAACTGGGTAATACATACAGACAATGAGGTAAGAAGGCCCTGTTCGGAGCTTACAATCTATCGAACAATGGGAGTTTGATACATGAGGCTAAGTGGTACATATTGCATACTGGTCCAGAGAGAATACGAGGGTAAAAAGTGCTTAGTGGGCTTAGTTAGTCACACAACAATGTTGGTTAAAGGGTTGTTGTATTGTGTGAACATTGTAAAAGGTGGTAATAGGGTAACCTAAGGAGGTAAGACGATGGTTGAGGAATTTTATAAGTTGCCTGAAGAGATTGGTTTTCAGAGAACACTTAAAGGTTTGAAGACTAGAGGAAAGGGAGGGAATTCCACAAAGCAGGTGCAGCCCAAAAAAGTCCTGTAACTGGGAATGGGAGCATGTGATGTGAGTGGATAAGAGACGCAGATCTTGTGTAAAATGGAGGTGTCGAGTTGGAAGATAGTTTGAGAAAAGTGAGGCAATGTATGTTGATGCAGTTTTGTTGATGCCTTGTATGTTAGTAGAAGTATTTTATATTGAATTTGTAGAAAAACAGGCAACCAATGTAGAGAATCACAGAGTGGATCATCAGAGGAAGAATGATTGGCAAGACAATTCAATCTAACTGCTGCAATCAAGGAAATATTTTTTAGATGTGTGCAACATAATATAAATGTAGAGTCGATGTGGGGAACAAAGGATAGATCTGAGTCAAGGATGACAACGAGGCAGCGAGCTTGCGAGGTAATATTTATGGTCATGTTGTCAACAGAAATAGAAATGTCAGGTAGATAGCTTCTGTTTTTGGGTGCGAATACTATTAACTCTGCTTTTGAAAGCTTGAGTTTGAGTTGGTGACAGGACATCCAAGATGAAATGGTAGAAAGACAGTCAGTAGTGCGGCAAAACACAGATGGTGAGAGATCAGAAGATGATAGATTAAGTTTGGTTTCATCTGCATAGAGATGATACTGAAATCCAAAGGAGCATATTCGTTTTCAGAGAGAAGTGGTATAGATAGAAAACAACAGAGGACCTACTACCGAGTCTTGTGGTGCTCTAACTGATAAGTTAAGTGGAGCAGAGATGGATCAAGAGAAATTAACACTAAAAGAGCGATTAGATAGGTAGGATGAGAAAATGGATACGACCGTGTCTTGAAGACCTAGGGACTGTAGGATTTGTATGAGGAGAGAGTGGTCAATATTGTCAAATACAGCAGAGAGATTCATGAGAATTTGTAGAGAATAATGGCTTTTAGTTTTAGCAGTGATCAAATCATTGACAGCCTTAGTCAACGGTGGAGTGTTGAGTGCAAAAGCTTGACTGAAGAGATCCAATAGGTTGTTTGCGGAAAGAAAGCGTGTGAGTGGAGTGTAGCCAATTTTCTCGGGAAGCTTTGAGGGGCATGGGAGCTGAGAGATGGGACGGTAATTTGAGAGTGATATTGGGTCAGAAATTTGTTTTTTCAGAATAACAGTAATTACTGTGTGCTTGAATAATGATGGAATGATACTGGTAAACAGATAGAGAAAACAGATTTTAGTTAGAGGTGGAATGAGCACAGGAGGCAGGGATCTGCCGATTTGTGAGGGTATAGGATCAAGAGGACAGGAGGTAGAGTAGGAAGATAAGAAAAGAGTATTTACTTCATCTTCATTTGGGGGATCAAATGAAGAGAGGGTGTCAGAGAGGGCCAGGAAGGAATTGAGCTGATTGCTTATCGAGAGAGATGATACCATTTCAAGTCAGATCTTATGAATTTTGTCCTTGAAGTAGAAAGCAAGATCCTGTGCACTGAAAGTATTCTGAGAGTTTGGGGTGGGAGGGTTGAGAAGAGATTTAAATGTGTTAAAATGACATTTGGAGTTAGAAGTCTGAACAGAGATGAGAGATTGGAAGTATGTTTGATTATCAATGTACAGAGCATTTTGATAGAAGTGGTAGATTGCAGTATATGTGAGAAAATCTTCAGAGGTACAAGATTTACAGCAGTAATGTTCTGTTTTACAAGAAAGATTTTGAATATTTTGTGTTACTTTACAGTGCCATGGCTGACATCAAAGTTGATGCAGTGTATGAAGAGTCGCTGGAGCCATTTCAACAAAGGGCAATTGCTAGGGTTTAGTGAAAATGAGTGTGACGAAATGAGTGTGATAACCCTGTGAGCATTCGGTTTCTCATCTCTCACACTAGGTGGATTATAGCAAGTACTTTTTATAGCCCATGCTTTTGTTCCCAAGCTCACCAGACTACAACTGCATTGTCCAATAACATGTGGCTAAGGGGACATTGTAGTTCAGTGTACATATGTATATTGTATATTGAATAATGATGACTTGCAGTAAGGTTGCTATTCATTGTCTTTAAAGTGAAGCCAGGGGGATTATGGGTAGGGATCAGGTTGCCATGTGCTGGAGTAGGAAAACGAATTAGTGTCCATTGTTCACACCAGGCTAGTACAGACAGGCTATCTAACAGGGGAGGTTCTCTGGAAGGACAGCTCATCTTCACTGCCCTCTCCAAACCCCCTAGTCCAGCACTGACCAATGGTTAAGAAGAATAGACCCTGGGGTTTGCCTAGGGAGGGGAAAACACTGTGGAAATTAGACCCTAGATATAAGGAGCCACTCCAAGGGGGGAGGGGGTGTTCATTCTGGGATTTCATTCATGAAGACTGCAAGATTTAGTTTTGAATTGTCGTTTTCTAACTAGAGTCTATATATGCAGCTGAGAGGGATCCATGGGTCGTGTAGTCTGGACAGCAGGTGACTATATCTCCTTAAGTTATTGGGGTAAGGGACAGATAATGTGGTAAACCTGCCTGGCATTTATTTACTGTGTGTACATAATATTCTAGTGTTGTTTGTATGACAATAAATATACTGTTGTATTTTTATAACTGCATTTTGCCTGAGTGACCATATGAATCCTAGAAGGTACTGGGTAGACTTCCCTGGCATGGGAAGGCATCCATGGGTGGCCAGCCAGCGTGAAGGGGGTAGTATTGGGCCAGATACACCCGGTATCTTCACAATGAGATACTGCCCTATCAGAGGAGAAGAATGTAGTAATTGTGGAGAGAAGGTGCTGGATATATGTGGAGAATTATTGAAAAGCAATAAAGTTAATATTCTTGCGGCTATGAGGAGGCTTGGCAGAGTTTGACAGCAGAGATGTTAAAGTATTGGGGGTGAGAGAGTAGTTAATAAGGTGATGATTCAAGAGAGGGAATGGAGTGTTAATGAAATCAGAAACTGTGCATAGTCTAGAGAAAACAAGATCAAAGCAATGGTCATCTTGTTGAGAAGAAGATTCAATCCACTGAGAGAGGCCAGGTGGGGAAGTTAGAAAGAGTAGTTTGGAAGTAGAATTGGAACATGAATGAACATTGGGGATGTTGAAATTCCCAATGATGATGATGGGGATGTTGGAATATAAGAAGTGAGGAAGTAATGCAGTGAATTGTTCAAGAAATGCTAAGATATAGTTGGGATGAATATAATCTAGCTACATCTGTGCTAAATGGTCATCTGATCAAAGAAAAAAAAACAACTAAGTAGAAGGCTGAAAGAGTACCTGTGCCATAAAATGGTTCAATAAGCAACAATTCAACACAGGTTATAGCAAGATAACATATTTGTCATACATTTTTTTTAAAAAAAAGGGTCAGTTGTAGAGATGAAAAGCTCAAATTCATGAGATGAGGTTCATAATAGTAGATGATGAGGGTTTCCGTACAAACTTTTAAATAAAGGATCGTTGCAGAGATGAAAAGCACAAATTTATGTTGCAATATCTGAACAAACAGTCGTAAATTGTGTGATCTGCACCATAATTGCATAGATGTGTACCTAGCTTAACAGTAGAGTACAATTTAGAGAGTGAAAATTATCTGTCGTTTAGACATAAGGGGGCATATTCAATTACGTTTCCGGTCCACGGGATCGCGCTGGAACGGGCCGCGAAGTTAATCCACGGTACCGCAATAACGTGGATGTTCGTTCGCACCCCATAGGGTTGCGTACAAAAATCCGCTTTATTTCGGTACCGGCAATACTGCGCATGTCCCACGATAACGCGCGTTACCGGGGACCGAAATTCTAATTGATTATGCCCTAAGGAGTCTGATTCATCAATGAATGTGAAAGAGGATTTTTTGTGTATAATCTGCATATTGAATCTGTTCATTCCCAGAACAGGACCATATGCAACTAAACACAGCAATGTTTAATTAATCTTCATCCACAAAGGACATTTACTAAAGCTTAAGATTTCTGACAGTAACGGGGTGGGATTCGACATTCGCCTTTTGTCAATGTACAGTAAGGGCGTGCCCAACTCGAGCACATGCAGCCATGCTCGATTCAAGTTTTGGGTATGTCAAATGTACTTGTTTTTCTGCAATATCTCTTGCTCCAGCTATAGGGCTAGTCCTGGTTGCTAGTGATGACAGTCGCATAAGCATGCTATAATTTGTTTGTAATCAGGAGCAACTGTAACAAATTATTTTATAGATAGTAGACATTAAGATCATCCTAATAATGTATTTCATATAAAAAAACACACTTTTTTTCAACTGTTCTATCAGTAATGCCTGTATTTTTCACAGTTGTTATTAATTGATTTTTTTTTTATGTCCGTTCTTTTGCAAATTTGTATTTTGCCTAGGAATTGGATGTATCCTGCAGTGTCTTGTGCAGTAGAGCTAAGCAGACCTACATCCAAATTCATCAGTGCACGCATATACAGATTCACTCCTTGCTGAATTCGGGTTTGCATATTCCCAAATTCCATAGGCCTGAGTCATTAAGGAAAGTAAGGGACAAAAAAGTTTTCTCCTGGACAAAACAATGTTACAATGCAAGGAGTGCAAATTAGTTTATTATTTTACACATAAGTTAAATACTGGCTGTTTTTTCATGTAGCACACAAATATTTAATAGTTTATTTGTACACTGAAATCCAAACCAATTCAGGACACATATACATTTGCTTTACACTAACACTGTAGAAAAAAATACATAGGGCTTGATTCATTAGGAAAAGTAAGACAAAAAAAGGAGTACATTTTCTCCTGGATAAATTATGTTACAATGCAAATGCAAAACTTGAAAATGTCTTAAAAATAAACTGGAAATCCAGCATATGACTTCTAATAGACAATAAGCACCTTGCTACTTTGTCTCTCATGCAATCTGATAATGTATTATTGTAAAATAAATATTAAATGCTCGTGCAATATTCCTCACTCAAATAAAACAAATTGAAATAAGTTTACACGGAATTATTAAGTAAATGTAGAGCTCAAAAATGTGAGTATATATCTTTAAACATAATCAGCTACAATATAGAATACAATTTCTGGTGGAAGAGATTGTATTATAGAAGTCTTGTCTTGTATCATAAAAGATTGACATTTAGAAATCTATTCGGGTATACCAGTCCTTGAGGGATGGAGGATCGGGGCATTTCCATTGAATAGGAATAACCCCCATAGCTGCTTTGCTCAGGGGACTGAACAGCGATTTTTTTAAATTCACTAATAGGAATTTTAAAAATGTTGAGGAGACAGAAAGCTGGTTCTAAAGGACTTCATACTTTGCCCCCACTAATTGCCCTCTTTCTAGGTGCCTTGGGACTTCAGAGTTACACTTTGGTCTATTTCTGTCTATCTACCTGGGAGAGTTGGAACCTCACTCCCCCCCATTCCCTATTTTGGCAGCTACCACCTATACCTTCTGGGAGAAACGCAGATACCCAAAATCCCCACTTAGTTCTACATATAGCAAACACTTTTGGGCAAATCCCTGCAGATCAAAGTATCTAAAATTCCAAAATAGTGTTACACAGGTAAATAAAAAAGCTAAATATGTGGACTAGGACAGATAGGCAAGTCCAGTATATAAAGCATGAGTTATGTAGTGTCCCCACCTGCAATTTTACCAAGAAAAAAAACATCCTGGGGTTATAAAAAGGACAGCAGCATCATGTAATCTAGCCTATAGCGTCCACAAATACAGATAGAAAAAGTATGTGCTTCTTTCAAATAAATACAATATTTTCCTGGTAGTTTTAAAAATTGTTTTTTAAAGCTGTGCCTTTCTATAGCATTAAATAAATTGTGACAATCAAAAGGAGTAACAAAGTTATCTGTCTAAATGCTGCACAAAGGCTAACAATTACTACTATATTCGATGAGATACACTACATCAAAACTCCTAAGAGATTAATGCAGGTTTGCCAGAACCAGAAACTTGTTGCTCTGTTCCAGTAACTTCGTCAGGGATGTAATGAAGTGAAATAAGTAGCGGTTTCAAAAAGGGGAAAGTAATAACAGCAGAATCTGAAAATAGAAAATGTGCAGGTCCAAAAAGTGAAAAAGTGGCTTTGACTATGGGAACTATGTCATGAGATGGAGTGAGAGTGAGAAACAAATAAAGGTGCTAGTGCAGTAGTATATAATATAATGACATGAAAACAGTACTACAAAGGTGCAGTAATAATGGATTTTTATTCACTACTGTACTTAGTTGCCACAGTCATAATCACGTATCTTTAAAAAATTGTCTATCAATAATGACACCGATCTTCTAGATCAGTGTTGGCTAACCTGTGACACTCCAGATGTTGTGAATCTACAAGTTCCAGCATGCTTTGCCCATATATTGCAGCTTATTGCTGAGACTTGTAGTTTCACAACACCTGGAGTGTCACAGGAAAGCCAAGCCTGTTCTAGATCAAAGGAATAATATTTTGGATGAGTGTTCATTCAATCTCATGAAACACTTAGTTCAATATAGAGAAAGGAAGGTAGAACAAATTTCACAATAAATTGAAAAAGTTAAAACATCTATATCTAGATATAAGGATTTTCCAGCATTTCGAACAAGAGACCAACTTATTAACAAGATAGTGATTGAATATGAAAAATGACTGGTGGATAAGAAAAACCAGAAATTCAGTAGAGATACTCAGGATTATGAATTTCACAGAGTGAGGACCTATAGAAGGAATCTAGGTTTTAAATTAGATACCCAGTTTTTAAGAAAGCATAATAATATAGGGAAAAGTAGGGAAACAAGCCGTAAAAATAGAGAAGTGCATTATTCATCAAGAAACAGATATAAATCTAGATTAGACTCAGATAATGCAAGGAATTATGAAAAGAGAGAGAAAGAACCTTTTAGAATGAGAGAAACAAAGCATCTAGACAAAAGAGAAGATCTAGAACCACAGCCGAGACAGGGAACAAGACCCAAAATATTCATTCATCCATCTTTTTTAGAACAGGAGAGGAGGACCAATCTAAAAGATCCCATCCCGCTCTCCAATTTTTACGAACCTTTAATGAAAAGAACTCCGAAGAGAAGGAGAGAAAGAGAGGAGGGAGGGGGGGTTGGGGAAGAAGAAAATTACAGGTAGAGGAACAGATTGCATCTAACAACCCCAGAGGTATTAATTTTTCCACCAGGACCCTAGATCCAATAGAACTACGTGTCCTGGAAAAAGGTTTAAATTTGCCCCAAGTACTGACCCCAACCTCTTTGATCTTTTTGTAGAGCTTAACTACATTAGAGATTAAAAAGATTTTTAGACAAAGATTTTTTTGCGAATAAAAAATTGAAAAATATTAGCTTAGATGATCATTCACCGATATTGCTAGATATCAAAGATTCAGAATCCCTAGAGATTCTAAAGGATCTCTAATTAAAAAATATTACGATAGAGGATATGGAATTTATCATTCCGATATATGATTCTAATAGCCACACTCAGAATACAGAAATCAATGAAAAAGATTTTGAAGAAAAAAATTAAGTTTAAGTTAAAATCTAATTTTTACCCGATTCAACAAAAAAGTACAGATATCCAATGTTTCTATAAAACAAGGTTAATAGATTTCCAAAACCTATGTAAAAGAGACTCCAAAAATAAAAATAACTATATATATATAAAATAAAAAATAAGAATTTATCTAAAGAAGAATGGAGGGCTCTCAAAAAACTTCACTGTGATCTAAATATTATTATAAAAATTGCAGACAAAGGAGGAGGAGTGGTTATACTTCATTCAAAAGATTACTTGAAAGAAGCATATAGACAGCTGAACAATGATAACTGCTATTTAAAAATAGATAAAAATCCTACGAAAGAATACCAAGAACATCTAAATATCTGTTAAATAAAGCCCTAAGAGAGAGTACCAGCTCTAAAGACTGTTGGCATTATTTATGGGTATTATACCCTATAACACCCACTTTTTATTTTCTGCACAAAATCCATAATTCCCTCACTTCACCTCTTGGACGTCCCATTGTCTCTGGCATTTGGTCTTTAAGCACTAATCTTTCACATTATGTTGATTTTTATTTACAGGAATTTGCTAAATCTTTACAATCATATATTAAGAATATTACACATTTATTAAGAGTCTTAAAAGATCTATCATGGAAATCTACATATCATTTTGTTACACTAGATGTTACAGCATTATATACGAATATTCCTCACAAAAAAGGTATTGAAGTTATCCAAGATGTATTAGGTAAAAGTAAGATGGGGAGGGGGCAATGCAATTTTATTATAGATTTCATCACATATATTCTCACTGATAACTATTTTCTTTTTAACTTGAAGTATTATTTACAAATCACCGGGACAGCAATGGGCACGAGGTTGGTACCCAGTTATGCTAACATCTATATGGGCCATTTTGAATGTCAATACATATGGAATGGACCCTATGGGGTGAACCTCATGTACTATGGCCATTATATTGACAACCTTATCATTATTTGGGATGGAAAAGTGGATTCTATTAGAGATTTTGTTACACACCTTAATCACAATGAATATAATTTATCATTTACAGGAAATTGGAGCACAGAATCTTTTCATTTCCTAGATATAACTCTCTCGATAAATGACTTTAAGATAATCACTGAAAATGATCAGAAACAAGTAGACATTAATAATTACATAGAATTTAATAGTGATCACCATAGAACATGGTTAGAAAACATCCCAAAAAGTCAATTAAGTAGAATAAGGAGAAACTGACTTTTGACAAACAAGCAAAAGATGTTAAAAGTTTTTGAGGATAAGGTATATCCATCAAAAACTCTTGAAAAAGCATATGAATATACTAAACACCTAGACCGTAACTCCCTCCTAGAGCAGAAAAAGAACATAATTACAAATAATAAAAAAACAGAAAGAATAGGCAATGTGAAATGTATTTCGAAATATAATAACAAATCTATGGGAATTATCATATTTTGAAATAGGATTCTATCTTAAGTACTGTGATTACAGAAAAACCCACAGTGGTTTTTAAAAAGAATAAAAACTTAAGAAATCAATTAGCTACAAGCCATTTTTGTTTAGCAAAGGAAAAACAAAAAGAATCCCAAGCCTCTAGTTTAGTGGGTGGCATAAAGGGGAACTACAATCTGCAGTGCCCTTGTGGCCTGCAGTACGCAGGTAGAACCACCAATAGAGAGTAAGATTTATGGAACAAAGAGGAAACATAATTTACAAAGATAATAATCATAGTGTATCTAGACACTTTACCAACACACACTTTGCTAATCCTTCAAGCTTAAGTGTGGCTATTATTGAGTCTATAAAACCAACAACTAGAGGTGGATATAGATTTAAAATCCTATGTGAAAGGGAGATCTTTAAACTTCGTACCCTGATAGGGCTGAATGAACATCTAGAATTTAATTATAGATAATACCAGCTATCTATATATGTTTCCATTTTTGGAACTCTGTGTTTTAATTGTTGTTTTTCTTTTTTCGATTTGTATGTTTCCATTTACTATTATTTTTTGTTGTTTATGTTTTCTACAATAGAATCTTAATGATGTATTATTGTTCATTTGATTTATTATTTATTTGCATATGGGTTGCCCTATATTTTCATTATCATTTTTTTGTTTTTTAGAACTATATCTTGCCCTAGTTATTTATTGATAAGGGTTGATTCCCTTCAATGACTGAGGTCTTATTATTTAATTATTTTTTTATTATTAAGTTTGTTATTCTCAATTGGTTCTAGGCACGTATACTGGTGTGGATATTAGAAGGGCAGAATAATATCCAGAATTTAAGCACAATTCCAAATACTTATACATGCCTTTTTCAGGTTATTAACATAGTTTACCATACAATCTGAGGTCCTTATATACTACTACAGTTAGAAATCATTATCTTTTCAGATTGACAACTGTGTACACATGTTTAATATTGTTAGGTTTGGATTATGATTCTAAAAACATATATTCTTTATATTTCGTTCTATGACGGATCTTTTATGCTTAAAAATATATATATTTATTTTTAATATAATGATTTTTATTGTTTTTCATCTACATTTATGTTCTTTTTTTGTTCTTTTTTTCTTTATAACAATACTAGAAGATGTGGTGGCTCAGCTGAAATACACCCCGTCTCGGTAATATGTGGACAAGGGTTTGATGATTGTAATTTTATTTTTTTGAATTTTTTAATACTTTATGGATTTTTATTGGTCGCTCTTAATACGTAATTTTTGCTTTTGTCACTGCATTTGATATATATCAAGGACAATGATTTTGTACAAAATATATAAAAGTTATACTTGCTCTAAGTTTCTCTTCTCTTCAGCCGATATGTGGATTCATTGCAGATAAGATATTGGGAGAGATATTTATGCGTATATGGAGATGTAGTTTTATAACTTAATTTTATATATATATTGAGGGTTTTTTATCATTGTTTTTATGTCTAAAACTATTTTTTGATACATAAATTATACATTTTGAGACCTATACAAGTGCTCTAGAATGGAGAAATAACACTAATGTTTGAATACAGCAGTTTCCAATTAACAGAATAAACCTCTATATAAACCAACAGGAATACCAATAGACTATGTTTGAAAAAGTTGGCCCTGGAGCTGATGAAATGCGTTAGGTGTCACTGTAAACATAGTGGAGAATAAAAGACCTTTCGGATTGATTGTGTTTTTAAATATACACCCTATTACCATCTAGAGTATAACACTTTACCTTCTATATGCAAGTAGATCTGTTAGTCTCACTGGATGGTATCATATCATTAGGAGTCTGCAGATTCAGACCCAACTGTGCATGAACATAGGATCGTAATCCTTAACAGCCTGTGAACATTACCTCCTAAGAACACCAGTGCCGAGGTCGGAGAGACACATAGTGTCATTATTCAATTTTCTTTGCTTTTGGGAAGTAACATCCATGAAGGCGCCTATCTAGATCATTACAAGAGGTTTAATACACGATTGTTGGAGCTGGAGACAAACAGTGTCAATATCTACTCATTCCCTCACTTAATCAAGATTGCTTATGAAGACGCTCGTTTTGACTGTTGATAAGAGGGACATCAGAGGGTGAGACTGAACTATACTGCAATATAAATTTATTTACCTTCATACAATAAACTTGGATCCAGAGATTCCTCACTCTATATACTGATATACTAGGATTTATATACATTTTTTTTATTACAATGTACTGACCTGACACTGTTATATTTACATGAGGTTTCACATACCAAAATATCCTGTTATTTCTACCATAGCTCACATTCTATATGGTAGACAACATTGAAGATTTAGTACTATCATTATAATCTCCATTACACAAATGCATTTTTATTTATTTTAATATATTTTTGAGTATTTTTATTGTTAAGATTTTTTTGTCCAATAAACCTTTTTATAACAAAGTCCGCCAGAGTTGTACAAGTGCAAGCTAAATATACCCATCCATGTTTAGAGTTGCATTACACTTCGGCATACCTCAACTTGAAACACGAACATAAACTAAATAAACATTAGTACTTGCACGACACGCATAGAACTTAAACCTACTTTATGTAAAAACAAAAATATACATACAAAACATACATTTCCATCACAACTCTAGCCCTAAACACTTTTGCAGCTTGGGGGGCTATAAGTAACTTGAATCTCCACTCCATTATAGTCCTTCTCTGGCCACTGATCTTCCTCTCGAAGCACAAGGGGTGTAAAGTTGTGCGCACACACAATTATTACTTGACAAGCAACATTACAGCACACAATTGTATTTCCATCCAACTCTAAATCAGTTATTTTGCATTCATCTTTGGTGAGTGTGTTTCATTGCATCACTGAAATTCTTTGTATGAATAAAAGGATTTCTTTGAAGCTCCTTTTACCTTCAGCTTTATATGTATAAATATTAGAAATGGAATTGTTTTACTTGTTTTCCTTTCATCCAGAGTTCTCCCATAGAAATGTGTCGGTGCCGCTGTCATCTCCCACACACTCCTCTTCAATAACACACAGGAAAAACATTTAACAATCACACATTCATTCAATCATTTCAATGAGAAGTATTTAAGTTTTTGAAACACTGATAACCACATAAACTGGCATTCACTCACATTAGTTTCACACTAGTAATCACAATGCAAATTTGTTTTCCCTCTGGTATGAATAATTTATGAAACTGTCTGATTCATCAAAGTGATGTTTGGAGAAATTAGAGAAACGATCAACTTAATTATTAATTATGTGCATTCCCATACTAACTGACTCATTTGCTACAGCCTTGTGAATGCAGCAAATGAACTACAATCTTCATTCTTATGGAGTACACTTAAATGAGTGTCAATAAGGAGCAAGATAATGTTTTTTGTAGACCTCGTAAATAAAATGTGTTTTTGGTGCATTTAGGACATGTGAGGTGTTAACTCAAAAATATTGTCATATTTATTTATGGCAATATCCTTACAACAATTTACACTTTAGGCTAGCACTAGACACAAGAGCAGTCACACAAGCATTTTAGAATGTTGCAGTTTTCTGATCAGAAAATATTTGTGCTCTAAAGGGCTGAAAGTTTCATATTTTTTTTATATGCTTACTACATAGGTTATGTCAGTAGGTTATATTTATTTTATTGATTATTACAGTGAGAGTGTGCACCATATTATTATCGAAAAACATGGTTCCTATTTGTCCCCAGCCAGGAGAGAGCAGATAACAGAGCACTGATAGCTGATAACTTAATATGGAAGCAGACATTCGGTGATTATAGAGTTTGTAGACATGCTGCTACCTGTAGTTCTATACACTTATATAAAAGTAAATAAAGACACACACAGTTTTAAAAAACAAACATTTTTTTCCCAAAATAAAACACTCATTTCCGTCCTGTTTAGTAGTATTTCAAGATAATCCAAGGGTTAGAGAAATTGAATCCCTGTGAAATGATACACAATCTGCTTTTAGCTGAGCTGTGACATTATGAATGAAAATGGGCATTTCTGAGACTAGTCCATGACAGCATCCTGGGTCTAATTAGCTGGAGCATGAGAAAACCACTCTAATTAAGTAGTCGCATATAGACCCCACGAGGGCTATGATTGAACTTTATTGCGTCACTGAATTTCATTGTATCTTCAAGTTTTACACCTCCTAAGAGACGTATCTAAAAAATATGCCTACTCTAAATAGGCTACACTACAATGGGGCTTTCCACATTTACCTATGCAAGCGCTTGCAGTAAATAAGTTGTGCTTGCATACCCCTGACCCGCTTCTCCAGGTATAGGGTGTGTTGCAGGTGCAACTTATGTTTCACTCAAAATTTCACATTGTTTGTTTTACTGCATGTCCAGTAAATGGAAACAGATTTTTACGCCTGAGATTTGGACTTATGTTCACCTAAATGTTCACCTAAATGAACATGGTCGTGGAGGAACCCTTTCTTTTTGGTACTTACAGAGGGTGCAAGGTACTATATCATACATAAAAATACCAATTTGAAACCTGGTCACAGGTCCTCTTTGAATTGTATACTGTTCTACAATGACATCAGAGTGCATTAGTTGGCTGCATTCAGCCATTTGAACACTGAATCGCTCTGGTGTGAAAGGAAAACATCATTCCCTATTTACTTTAATGTTACACTGCAGGAGGGTTTCATCCCTTCAGTATACCATATTTATCTGGGCAGAAAAATATGGTGTTCTGATATACCTGTGTGGTAGTGCCCTAATGTTTTCTGGAAAAAGACAGCAAATCAAGAATCATTACTTAAACTGGTAAAGAAATGAAAAGTTACAGATGGTGCAGAATAAGTGGAGCAGATGAAGCCTCCAGCGCTACACAAACTAGCAAATAGGCACAAATGGATGGATAAAAAGTAAATAAGGCTCATGGCGCTTTAGAAAGAATTATACTGAGTAAAAGACATCCTCAAACATGTGTGATATACATACAAAAAACCTAGGGCTGCCAAATTGCTCAGCACCCATCTGGGGATGCAAATGCCTAAACTAAATAAAAAAGAACAAGCGGTGCCCAACATAGTGTAACAAAATATAATTGATACAGATTTTTTGAGAAAAAATAGGGTTTCTGTGTACCAAAGAGTATGTTAAATTAAGCTTATCTGATATCCAGAGGTAAAAATCTCACGCACTTCAGCCTAGGATCAGGATCTGAAACCTTGTCCTTCCATTAAGAGAGCGATCCAATATAAATCTCAGGAAAACCCTCAGAGAGAAGGGATATAGCACATAGTGTAATATGTCTACAAGTTATTCATAAATAACCTGCTGAAAGTGTTAATTGTGTACCAAAGATGAAGAAACATCTAAAGGTTTTAATAAATAAAACTGCACATTGATGCCCGTACATTAAATTAAAAAGAATAAAGCTTATCTGGAATCCTTGTGGATCACTGTAGTCACCACTATCAGGAGATCATGTACACAGGAAGTAGGTAAGTAAACTCAGTCCAAAGGTCTCACAGCAAGGTCTGGACGTGTTTTATCCATAAGACTTCCTCAGGGGCAATGTAACTAATGGATGTATGTTTGACTAACGTTGCTCTTGGCTATACTTGGATAAAATAGCATTTAATGCTTTGGAGAGCACTAATGGATGCAATAATGTCTCCACAGCAGAAAATACTAAAATATTCTGCAACCATACAACCAAAAAAGAGGAGACTAATAAATATATAAACTAAATGTTCTGTTATTAAACACCTTTAGATAACATACATTATCAGGAAATACAAAAAGACAATTACAAGTTTAAATAAATTACAAAATATATTTTAAATATATTACAAAATTGACTACATATATTACAAAACAATTCATTAAGCATATTTGAAATGTATTCTTAATTAAATTCTTATTTGTAACATCACAGTAGTTTATTATTTTTAAACTTTCAATGATGCAAAACTCCTTATTCACTCCATTCTTTTTTTTTTTCATTTAGTATTTTAAATATGATGCTTTGTCTTTTAATTTATATCACGATAATTGAATGTCAAGCTAATATATTTCCCATTTTGTTTTCAAGTGGTATTGTATGTATGTCCATTGTGTTTCTACAAGAGTCCTTCTCTTCACGATATGTCTTGCTCCAATCAGACATTGATACTGAAGAGAAAAAGTAAAAAAAAACAAAAAAAAAACACTCCAACAATAAAACAGTAACAAATTAGATTTGTTTTGTGCAAAATTGTATTCTCGAAATACAATTATCAGTTGTACCTTTCTTAATGTTATGTTTAAATGTAAATATAAATTCTACAATTTTGAGGACAGCTTTCCCTTAAGGTTAGGTATTATCTGCTAAAATGGTTGATTTGTCAACAAGAATGGTCAGATAGTCAGCCATACTCTCTATAAACACTGCTCCCTTTTGGTTTCATTATATTTTACCTCACTGATCACTGAAGCCAAACTCAGTTACTGTGAGGAAAAGGATTAAGTAGTGACAGTCAATTAGTACTTCAAAGGATAGCTGACTTTTTGTTTTATACACAAAGTGTATGGGATAAAAGCTTGTAGTTTGATGTCGTGTAATCTCTGTTGCTTCAGTAATGACCAGGACAGCATGATATTATATGGTTTCTCGGAAGTTAAAAGCATCCCGCACTGGCTGCTACTGAAATGAACGCATTAAAAGAAACAATGAGGTTGTGTAACTTGTACACACTAGCTTTTTAAATGTATTTCAAAACCGAAATGACTCTCATGGACTCTGTCTATTCAACTCAAAATTGTTAGTAATCTCTGTGAAATGCTGAATAAACCATACACTGTCAGGTTACATTATTTCCACAATAATTATTCCATTTATGATTAATGGAAATGTCTTCTTGGTTGTGCAATGTCTATTTTAATGTGTTATATATCAATTGTTTGCTGAATAAAGTATATAACTTGATTTCTTTGATAAAAATAGTTAAACATTATTAAGTAGTATTTTCATACTCATTATCAAAAATGTACAGACACAATGCATCATACACCTAATAATGGTATTAGGCATGGGGAACTGTAATACCCTGTAAATCACAGGTATATTACTGCATACACTCATTGAGAAAGCTACAGTTCCCCAGAATGCCTCTGGGAAGTTAAATGCAAATTGCATCTACTATTTTGGGATGAGCAAACTGCCGTGAATGAGCTAGAATATTCCAGGAGATTCTTTGGGAAAAGGGGAGGAGCCAAAAAACAGACTGGCTAGTGGGAGACATAATGTGTGACTGCTGGCTGAGCTAAAGGAGGGTCTTCCCACAAAGAGCCACTGAATGTTATAGATAAATTGTTGTCCTGATGGATGCTTGCAGCCATCCCAAAAAGAAGCACCTTTGCAGTACTATACAGGAAAAAACCTAACTTGCCACTACCCATAAGATGTTAGCAGGACTCATATGAAGACGGACAAATTTATTTTGCTTTGCTATGTTCAAGTTATTTAAGTGAGACATCAAACTGTGTTATTAAAATCTCTCACCAGGACTGTAATATTGCTATTGAGAGGTGTTATAG
Organism: Mixophyes fleayi; assembly: GCF_038048845.1. NCBI lineage: Eukaryota > Metazoa > Chordata > Amphibia > Anura > Limnodynastidae > Mixophyes > Mixophyes fleayi. The sequence goes on along the minus strand of NC_134403.1, from coordinate 116,880,530 downwards.
CACTGTCTAAATGAAGAGTTTGGTACAGCCAAATCTTCTGTATTTAAAGTTATCTGCAAGCTGACTGGGACATCATTTACCAAAATAATTTGTTTATATTGCATCAGAAGTTTTATTCTGTTGTGAAACTGCTTAAATGGTTGCTGATGAGAGAATTGCAAGTTGTTTAACCCTACAGTTGTTTGAAGAGTGGTGCTTATTCCATTAGATGAATTGCTAAGTGGACACTGAGTCTTTTATACTGGAAATCATTTATTGTACAGAATTGCAGTTGTTTACAGAGCTCAGGATTCACACATGCATCAAGGTGACCACTGATTTCAACTTGTACAAGTAAATAAGCTTCATGTGTCAGCTGAAACTTCACTTAAACCTGTGGATTACAATTTACCCCCTTGGGTTTTGTATATTGCAAAGTGACACTAGTCTTCAGTCACATCTTCTAAAGCATCTAACCTGAACCACCTGGATTAATCCTTGATGCATCTCTACTGATTTTTGTGTGATATGTGTAATCTGTATAATTGTATTAAAATATTGTGATTGGTCTATATTATCTGCTGCCACAGCATTTAGTGTAATTGTCTTATTAACTCATAGCAACAAGTTGTCTCCTAAAATATCTACCCAGTGAAATCCATTTCACTGAAGCACAGTGCCTAAATTTGAAGTGGATATATTTTTTCAGTGACCTATGTGTGGTGTTGATTTATGTTTGCATATTGGTGAACCAATATTCCTAAAATGTTATTTATTTTGTGACATGTTGAATAACTTTGAATGTTGATGATATTGTGGTATTACTTCTCTACCTTACCGCTACTTATCTGCTGCTATGGTAAAACCTTATGCTACAAGCAAAGAGAAAAAACTCACGTGTTTATGCAGTTTTAGCCCTGTGTTCCTTGTTTTATTCCAACACTAGTGGGGGACCTTCGCCTCTCTGCTATACCACCAGGCCTGTAGATTCCTTCCTGACACTTCTTCTGGGTTGCCAACCATCCACTCTGTTACAGAACACTGGTGATAATTGGTGCTTCAAGGACCCCCTGTCTGGTGTTGGCCCTTCTTTCCTTGTGTTGTGCTAGGGTAGGGTGGCATCTTCTCCTCTTGTGAGTATGGCACTGGGCTGTGCCTTCATAGCCCAGTGCCACACTACAAGCCCATTACCAACATGAGGTAGCTGTTGCCCCTCCATGCAAGTGGCCAGCACATAGTGATGGGGCACAGCTGTGAAACTACAAGCATTCTATTACTGACATTACGCCACTCATTCAGTGTTTTGGGAGCCCAGATTTGACTGTAAAATATTTTCCAAGAACATTATACTAATGAGCCAGTCCATATGTGCAGATAATGTGCAATACTGTCTTAGCAGACCTTGGAGCACGACAAACATCATGCCATATTTACTGAATTATTAAACTTAATATAGTGGCAACATATTATGCACTACTGTTTTTTTTTTTATTTTTATTATTATACAGATCAGTCCCTGTAACAGTGGAGCTATATTCTAAATACACACACACATACACACACACACACATACACACACACACACACACACACACACACGCACACACACATGCACACACACAAACATATACCCACACTGTGCCCTGATCGAAGTACAACTCATGGACACAGCTCTATGAGGCAGCAATGTTAAGTAATGTGCCACCACTGAATGTGATAATAGAGTATTTTTTACACTTTAAATTTTACAATGTAATAAATGTTAACTTTTAAAGCCTAGAAAACAATAAAAGATGCATCAATTGTGCTAAAAAATGCAGAGAAATATTAACTTTATTGTGCAAAACTGAAAACAGTGACATTTCCAGGGAAAACATTTAGAAAGAAAACTTTTCCGGAAACAAATCTTTAAAACCTGGCACTATCCCTGGAAAATAATTCTGCAATATCTCAATTTTAATACTCTGTATTAGACACCATGTTGTTGCCGCTTATGAGTTACAATGAATAACATACTCCATGCTGTTTTTCGCTAGCAGAACAATGCTAGTAGTTAGCATAATACAGGGACTTAGGAGAAAATGTATCTCTAGAGATCATTTGCTATTAGGTGGAATTTTGCATTCATATAGAATCTAAAAAGGAATATGATATTTGTATAGCATCTTAATACACAATTATTCAGGTTTACATCCTGGAAAATAAGTAATATACAAATCATAGATAATATATAAATAATAAGTTCTAGTGATTTTTTTGTTTTACAATTTGTTTTACAATTCGCCATATATTGTGTGATGGTTCAGCAAACACATCACCTTATCACTAACTCCACTCATTCATTTCTAAACAATAATTAAATGTTTATTTTGAATAAAACCACATCCATATGCCCATTTAGTCCCCAAAAACTGCATCTCTAGCTCTTATGATGCTCTAATTGGTGTCATTATTGTTGGATATTACATAAGCTCATTCCTCACCTTTTCTTTTATGAGCTTCCTTCTGCATTTTGTCAATGAAAAATATACAGTATCCCTATGTGGGACACCAAGGCAACTGTATATAGTGTATGTAATGATATAGACACAGAAGAGATTGCTGAAGCTTGGGAATAGATGCAACTCATAAAAACCTTAATAGTAGTTTCCCAGATATAGACACCCAAATTAAAGTGGCAAAATTGGGCAGGAGGGGGAATGGGAATATCAAGATTACTCAGCCGGAAGAAGATTGAAGATTAATTACATTATAGTCTTATCATTAAGAAATGTAAGAAATGTGGATTGCAATAAAAAGTAGTTTTATTCTGATGCTAGCACAATTTAAAAAATTAAAATTGAAATATCAAGACCTTGCCATAAATTACCAAACCCATGGGTAGCTGGAGCTGTCGACCATTTCACTGTTAATAGTTTTGCTATATGTAAGAGCAAATTATGAAATCACTTTAGGAATGCCCATAAAAGTGAAAAAGTTATCAGCTGCTGTAAGTTGATGTAATTTTATTTTGGATATTTTTGTTTTTACATATTTGTAACAGAGATTATTGTGTTGCACTAATTTTTTTTATGGGCTTTCACAAAGCAATTTGATAACTGGTTTCTCCCATAGGCTGGGTATACACTAAAGTGTTTTCAGCCTACTATTGGGCCAATCAAATGACAAACGTTCATATTATCACATTAGTGTGTGCTTTGCAACAATGAATGTTTATTGTTCCAAAGCACATCGCATCATTTGATTTGATTTTTAAATCGGACTAAAAATGATGTTCAACGAAGGAACAATGTTGGTCCAATTCTGCAGTGTGTATGCACTCATAGCCAGTAGTGTCCATAGAGCTCTATGGAGTGTGTAGAGTCACAGAGCCTGAGTCATTAAGGAAAGTAAGGCAAAAAAATGAGTACCTTTGCTCTGGTACATAACTGTGTTATAATGCAAGGGGTGCAAATTAGTTTATTATTTTGCACATAAGATAAATACTGTCTGTTTTTTTTAGCACACAAATAATTGATAGCTTATTTGTACACTGAAATTTAAAGTTGATCTAGGACATGCCCTATCCCAACTATAAATCCGTCCTCACATTTTAAATTTACCACCCCCTCCAAGTAACGTGGTTTTGCCAAGGTTCAAAGTTACTCAATTTTTTTGCCTTACTTTCCTTAACAAATCAGGCCCACAATATTTTCAGTTAATGGTTGTGACAGATGAAGAGCACAGATCTGAAGGAAAATTGTCTAAAACGTGTATAGTGTGTACACATGAATCGGCATGTGCTGATAGGGACTTTTTTTTCCCTGTCGGTAAAATCGCTAACGATATCGCATATGGAGAAATTTTCTGTACTGTATACCTAGCCTTACAGAAAGCATGTGACCTTGAAAAAGCCCTCAAGGACAAATTGATTATCAGGCAAGTGTCATTTTGCAGTGAAATTTAAGTCTTATGCCTTTTGCACCTAGTGTTTGTTGAAGTGAATTAACGTCAGACTAAAAATTATTAAGTACTGATATCAAGGATTGCCCTTGTTATTCCCATGTATTTGCTGGCTTTCTGTAAGATCATCATCATCATCATCATCATTTATTTATATAGCGCCAATATATTCCTTAGCGCTTTACAATTGGGGACAAACATAATAAACTAATAAACAAACTGGGTAAAACAGAGAAAGAGGTGAGAAGGCCCTGCTCGCAAGCTTACAATCTATGGGACAATGGGAGATTGACACATGAGGTTAAGTATACATTTTGCATCTTGGCCCAGCCAGACTGCAAAGGTAAAAGTGACTCATAAGCTAAATGATCCTGTCACACAACAATGTTGGTCAGGGGGTAGTTGTCTTGTGTGAAATTGTGTAACAGGCGGTAACAGGCTAAAGGTAGTGAGGTTAAGAGGATGGTTGAGGAATATTATAAGCATGTCTGAATAGGTAGGTTTTCACAGAACGCTTGAAAGTTTGTAGACCAGAGGAGAGTCTTATTGTGCGAGAAAGAGCGTTCCATAGAGTGGGTGCAGCCCGAAAAAAGTCCTGTAACCGGGAATGGGAGGATGTAATGAGGGTGGACGAGAGACGCAGATCTTTTGCAGAATGAAGTTGCCGAGTTGGGAGATATTTTGAGACAAGAGAGGAGATGTATGTTGGTGCAGCTTTGTTGATGGCCTTGTAGGTTAGTAAAAGTATTTTATATTGGATTCGGTAGAAGACAGGCAGCCAGTGTAGAGACATACAGAGTGATTCAACAGAGGAATAACGATTTGCAAGGAAAATCAGTCTTGCCGCAGCATGCAAAATAGATTGTAGGGGTTTGAGTCTGTTTTTGGGAAGACCAGTAAGGAGGGAATTGCAATAGTCAATGCGGGAGATGATAAGTGCATGAATTAAGGTTTTAGCAGTGTCTTGCGTGAGATATGTGCAGATTCTGGAAATGTTCTTTAGATGTATGTAACATGATTTAGATATAGAGTCAATGTGGGGAACAAAGGATAGGTGTGAGTAAAGGATTACACCTAGGCAGCGAGCTTGTGGGGTGGGATTTATGGTCATGTTATCAACAGAGATAGAAATGTCAGGTATGCTCTTGTTGGTGGGTGGGAATATTATTAACTCTGTTAGAAAGATTAAGTTTGAGTTGGCGAGAGGACATCCAAGATGATATGGAATAAAGACAGTCAGTTATACGGGACAACACAGATGTCGAGAGATCAGGAGAGGATAGATAGATTTGGGTATCATCCGCATAGAGATGATACTGAAAGCCAAAGGAACTTATTAGATTTCCAAGAGATGCGGTATAGATAGAGAACAGCAGAGGACCTAGCACTGAGCCTTGTGGTACTCCAACTGATAGGGGAAGCGGAGCAGAGGTGGCTCCAGAGAAATTAACAGTGAAATAGCGATTAGAGAGGCAGGATGAGAACCAGGATAGAACAGTGTCTTGAAGACCTAGGGATTGCAGCGTTTGTATGTGAAGAGAGTGGTCAACGGTGTCAAATGCAGCCGAGATATCCAGGAGAATTAGGAGAGAGTAATGACGTTCAGTTTTAGCAATGATCAAATCATTGACAACCTTGGTAAGCGCAGTCTCTGTAGAGTGTTGAGAACGAAAGCCAGACTGAAGAGGATCCAACAGGTTGTTTGCGGAATGAAAGCGTGTGAGGCGAGTGTAGGCAAGTCTCTCTAGAAGCTTGGAGGGGCAAGGGAGCTGAGAGATGGGACAGTAATTTGAGAATAGATAAGAGATTGGAAGTATGTTTGTTTTGCAGTGTCCAGAGCATTTCGATAGCAGCGGTAGACAGAAGTATATGTGTAAGATTTTATATAGAACAGCACATGGAACATTTGCTATGAAATATAAGTTAAAAGATACTAAAATCTCTTAGAGATTTATTTAGCACCCAAAAGCTTGAAGTATTATTCCTGATTGTTAGTTCACACAGTCATTGGTAGAATACATTTATAAATGCCCTTTTCGGTAGAAAGTATATCTAGAAGAAGAGGTAAAAATGTAGCCTTCCATTAACCCAGGAATGCTGCGTATAGTAGAAAAACACTCTCTACCATTTGAACGTCATTTAAATACATTACAAAGCAAAATTAAATCTCAATTTTGCATGTGTGTGCAACGTGGTGGGACAGTGCTTAAGTGATTATTAGTGTTGCCTTGGTTGTTCATGAGTCCTATTTCAACCAAGGCTCTATCTGTGTGGAGTTTTGTATGTTCTGCCCATGTTTGTATTCGCATGTGACCAGCAAGGTGGCATAGTTGTTAGCACTTCTGTGTCACAGTGCCTGGGTCATGAGCTTGATTCCTAACCAGAGCTTTATCTGTGTGGAGTTTGTATGTTTTCCCCTCTTTGTGTGGTTTCCTCCCACACGCCAAAAAACATACTAGTAAGTTAATTAGTTGGTGACAAAATTAATCCTAGTGTGTGTGTCTTTATGTGCGTGTGTAAAGGAATTTAGACTGTAAGCTCCACTTGTACTGGGACTGATGTGAACTGTTAAATATGTAAGCTTTATATAAAAAACTGTTAGACCTTTTTATCCATAAGTAATCCATACCATCTGGAACCATAGTGTTCTGTCATATACAGATAAGCGTAGACCATAATAACAGCAGTCTGTGTGAACATGTTTTGCTGCAAGATTGCTTTATTGTGGGCTTGAGTGAATTGATGATACAGCAACTTACCTGGGTTACCTGGGTTTTCTGAGCTGTCCATGTACTGAAGTTATATATGCAAGGCTTGGTTAAACATAACACTGTAATTTTAGTTGTGTTAGACATTATTTTTGGTAATTCATTAAGCAGATAAATAAGAGTTCTTGCTTACACTTGACCAAAGTTTAATGCCATCATATTTGGGGCCTTGGGTCTCTTGTTCTCCATCTCACACTAAATTAGTTTATTTTCATATTATAAATCTGATCTGGTGCTTTATTTATTATTGCAATCATTATTTGATATAGTTTTGCTTTGCTATATAAGTTTTGTTAGCTATACTAAGGCAATATGATGTACTTCCAAGAAATGTTAAGTATTAATAAAATAATCTTGTCCAAAGAATATAAGCCTTTAAGTTCTTGAAAGGTCACATATTGTACATACCGTATTTATTTTAAATGGTTACATTTTTAATGAATAATGGATTACAAAATATATTGCAGTAACCAATAATCACAATCCCATTACAGACAAAATCGTGAAAGACTTCCATTTGCTATTCTAATGTCTAATTCATTTTATTTTTGACAATACAAGTCAAAATAAACAGTTGAATGATTACTTAAGATTGATAAGTGTATACTTTAATCACAATTCAAAGCACAAAGCAGAGCATTGCTTCAGAAAGTGAACAACACCAGCAAATTGTTCTCTGATTTTATTGATTCATCCTTTCTTTCATTTACAGAATACTTCCGAAACTGAGTTGTTGTTTTCTGAATTGATTTTGCTGTGTCAGCCTCATTGAGGCCTAGATGCTTTTTTGGCTTTCATGTGAATGAGCAATTTCCTAGTTAGACACACTGGATTTAGATTTGGGTCAATGAAAGCTTTACTGTGTCCTTTCTTTCTCTTCACATTGCTCACAAAGGAGAACTTAATTCCATTCAACCTTTTACTGGCCACTGTGGAATCTTTAGTAATGCAATTCTATCTTGGTTGAGGAAACAGCAAGCCATTGGCTAGAACACAAATAGGAATTCACTATTTCCCATGCATAAAACTTTCTAGTTTTGATGCCACTGGGGTTGCATGTAAATTTGTTTCACTATTCATTCTATCTACCAAAAGACACAAAAAGATTTAGCCTAATCCTATTGAGTTATGCGTAGTTACTTGATTTTTGCTGGTAATAAAAGCAGTAATTAGTATTTAGACCAAAAAAAGCATGCAGAGGAATGTGTCAGCTTTTATTTCTTGTGTATTTAATATTCATTTTCTTAGTATACAGATATTACATAATCACTTTAAAAGCAATAGAAGTTGAATTAATTATTTGTATTACAAATCACTGAACATTTTCCATCACTGTTTCTAAAATAATATGTGTATAAACTCTAACATCGGAATGCCCCAATTATATGGGTAAACTCCTCAGCTGCCACACTTGCAGTACATCAATAGTTGATGAAACCAATGCTGTGACTCCCATTGTCTGCTGATACACTGGGATGCTACCATTTCCTCCACACTCCCCACAAACTGAAGACCATTTGAACCACTCATAGTTGTTCAAACAGTTGATATATAGTATATTAACAAATTCTGCTACCACCTTTTATAAAGCAAGCACTATCTGATGCTAAGTCAGGAATTATGTTCTTTCCCCAACTACTGGCCGTGACACATGCCATTTTCCAAAAGGTTGTTTTCCATGTAAATGCAATGCATGTTCTTATTTGAAACATAGAATGCCTTCAGAGATCATTTGGGACATTTTTTATTTTTTTAATACACAACTTTATATACATTGTGTAATAAAGAATGTTGCATATCAACTTACCTAACTGTGTTCAAATATATATAGATATAACCACAAAGGAATTTAAAATCAGGATTTCAGAACATATATATGGCATCTACAAATCAGCAAAGGAAAATGAGTAGGATGGGCCTAAATTAAAGACTTTACCTCGTCAATCCAAGAAACATGATGGCCGCAATCCTACTTATCTGTCGGTCATTGGAAATGTTTGTGCGTATACTGACTCAAAAGATGATAACATTGAGATGAAACGCTTTCTGAATGAGTATTGTTGGACTGTTACTCTGGGGACTTTTAGTCCACACGGCCTCAATGATGTTCTTAATTTTGTTATGTTTCTATAAAATGTTATAGTGTAAAATTAGCTGGTTTTCATAGATAACTTTAGAAGCATTCACATGCATTGTTTGATTTTTTAATATTAAAATGTCCTTGTTCTGATGTTTCAGCTTCTTTAACTGCCTGGGTAGACATCTTTATTATCTAGATGACAGATGAAATAAGATTTTTTTCTTTTAATTAATTTTAATTTATCATATAACACATAACTTAATCCCTTAACATATTACCACGTTAGTTATATTGTTACTCATGGTTGGTATTTTTTTCTAAATTCATAGTTAATTATAATTACTAGATGCTTACTTAACTGATGTGTTTTTAAACATTTTCTATATTTTTAAGTATTCATAATGAATACAGCATAATAGCTGATTTTTATTATTTATTATTGTGGAGAATCTATTACATATTTACTATTAAATATGAGGATTGAGTTAACGTCACATAATATTTAAGTTTTATGTTTTTATTAAGAAAGTCCATTTTAATAGCATGATTAACTTCTTAATTATATAGTTTTGATTAATTTCAGCTGATGACGGGATTGTAATTTCCCCTGAAACATTGCGTGATCATTCTCCCTTGAGGAATAATCCTTTATAAGACAGTGACATTTCTATTTCTGTTGTATGCACAGTACAGTTTTGTCCATGGAAGCAGATTGAATTTAAAGAGAGCTCCAGTTGTTTCAACTTTAACTCTAGGATTGATCAGGATTCTTTGATTCCAAATGTGATCATAGGCTGTGCTTTTTTTGACATTTTCACTTGTTATGTGCCCCTTAGCTTCCTACCTTCAAAGTCACAATGACTGCACAATATTCTCGCATCTATACACCACACAGGGCAGTCCAGATTACATTCACAATTTTCCAGACTGTCATTTTAGAAGCTTTGTAAAAAGCTAAACATCAGGAAATTTTCCAGGATTTTCTGACAACATAATTCATAACATTGCATGATAAATTACATTATTAATAATGTCACTGATAATGATATTTTAAAAAATAAATTCAAACAATATTATAACACTGATTATTGACATCACACAAACTCTTTTATGACTTTTTTTCTGTTTTTAAAGTGCATTTGTGTATTTTCTGAGCACCTTATAATATTCCATCTTTATATCCTGCTTGACCAGTTTATCCCCAGTTCATAAGATAGGGAAGATGACATGATGTGAGGAGCCAATACCAGCAAGCAGGAAGCCTTAGGCTGAAAGCTATTAGAAGGAGCCAGGTCCCCAATTGCACAGATAAGTGATGGGAGGCGTCCATAAAACTGGTTCAGAAAGTTTGTGGTGTGAAACCTATCTCTATATGAAATTAAGTTTGTGTATTCACCTTGCTTTTTAAACTTTTTGCTAAACTATTAACAAAGATACAAGAAGAAAGCCAGAATAATTTTAAACTTAACACAAACAAGTTGTCACACATTAATGCAGAAAACACAGCTTTGACGCCCGGAATTTGGTGAAACACACAATATTTATTGCAGAATGTTACAAACCGGATGGTGTAAAAATAGAATAAGGATTGCAGGGGGATGCAGAAAGCAAATACCAGGAACACGGCTGATGCATGAGAACAGGTAATATGAAGAAATCCCAGGGAATAGGAGAACCAGGAGCACAGCAGGGTAAAACACAGCAACATACAACAGCAACAACAACAATGACCAGCAAAGTATACTGGAAGTGACAGGTATAAGTAGAGAGACACTCAGGTGCAAGAGATAATTGGTGCAATAAGTTAACCCGAAATGATGAAAGGAAAGGGACAATAGCAGCATCTCAGGTGAACAGAGGCACTGCAGATAATACATAAAAGTCCAAAGGTCCAGGAGCCAGGAGCTTCCAATGCAAGCAGCATGCTATGCAGAGGGCTACAGGAAGATCCTTACAGTACCCCCCACCCTTAGGGTGGATTTCAGAACCCTGTGTTAACAAAAGGGATTAAAACAGTCTGAGCCATAGTCCACTGCAAGGGGCCCGGCATGCTAGTCCTCGTCCAAGGGTCAAAAGGCGATGGAGATCATGTCCAAGGAAAGTTGAGACCCTGCAGACCCTGCTCTCTTTTTTCGCCTTTTCTTTTAGCGAGAATTACTCAGAACAGCAGCCTGTACCATTTGGGTGATGCACAGAGGTATCTCTTGGCCTGATGAGATAGGTGGTATTGGTGAATGTACTTAGGCCCCACATGATGGCATAACGGGAGATGTTGCAAAGTTGCCAATTACTGCCTCAGTAAAGGATTGAAAGTCCTATAGGATGGGATGATCAGTCTCAACAAATGGGTTTACCCATTCCAAAGCTTCACCTTTAGAATATGATATTAGAAACAGTACCTGTCTCTTAGGGTCATTAACGAGGCTAAGTACGGAGGTAATATGTGAAGCAAAAAACCTCAGAAAGTCACTAAGTTGGGAAAGGTGCTCCTCAAAGAAATGTAATGGCTCAGTCTTGTCACGCTTGGCAAGAGACGGCTCGGACTTGGAACCCTCAGCAGGAGTCGGTTTGGACTTTGCACCTTTGGCTAGAGACAGCTCAGACTTGGCACACTTGGTAGGAGGCCCGAATTTGGTGGACGACTTGGCAGGAGGGCCAGACTGGGAGGACGATCGGGCAGGAGGCTTGGACTGGGCGGAAGACCAGACAACTCAGGCTGAACCGAATTAAGTGGCACCTCGGGCTAAACCAAATTAAGTGGCAACTCAGGCTAAACCGGACTAGGCGGCAACTCAGGCTGAATCAGACTAGGTGGCATCTTGGGCTGAACTGGACTATGTGGCAATTTGGTCTGAACTGTCAACAATGTTTCTGGAGTGGACTGAAGAGACAGGGCCCTCTCTGAATCGCGCTTTCGAGGAAGTGCCCAATCGGAAGCAGTCTGTAGAGGCAGCCCCCTCCAGAAAGCAGGCTCGAAGGGCAGCACCCTCTCAGAAGCAGGCTGTAAGGGCAGCACCCTCTCAGAAGCAGGCTGGAAGGGCATAGCCCCCTCTGGGTGAGGCTGTAAGAGCAGTGCCCTCTCAGAAGTAGACAATGCCTCTAGAATGGAGACAGAAACCAGAGTCTCGGGACTGGAGACAGAAGCCGGAGACTCTGGACTGGAAAGGCTGGTAGCTTGGAATTGGAGGTAGAGACTAGAGACTCGAGATCGGAGGCAGAGGCTGAACACTTGAGACTGGAGGCAGAGGCTGAAGACTCAAGACCGGAGGCAGAGGATGGAGACACAGAAAAAGAGGCAGAGGCTGGAAACTCGGAACAAGGGGCAGAGGCAGGAAACTCAGAACAGCAGGCAGAGGCTGGTGACTCGGAACAGGAGTTAGGGGCTGGTGACTCAGAAATGGCGACAAAAGCTGGCACCACTGGACAGGTGACAGGAGCTGACACTTCTGGACAGGTGACCGGAGCTGGCGCCTCAGGGCAGATGGCTGGAACTGGCGCCTCAGGGCAGAAGGCTGGAACTGCTGTCTCAGGACAGGCGGCTGGAACTGGCGGGTTAGGTCTCATCCCAGGGAGCAGAACAGGCTGTAATGTGGGAATGGGAATTGAAGTGCAAACAAATCCAAAATGAGGAGGGGAAAAAACAGAAGACGGTTCTTTAGGCTGTCGTGGTCTGCGGAGAAGACAGTCTTGTAAAAAGTATATCTCACTAAAAAAAGTGTGTAGAGACATAATTTATTAGTTCTTCTGCGCCGTCGCTCCTCTTTGGTCAGATAGGAGCGTGGACCCCCAATGAACCTGGAGCTTGTTACACCATAGTTCTTGGTAAACAGTGTATTTGTAGTAGCATTATTAAGAGATGATGTTTGCACTGATTCAGCAGCAGAGAAGGTTGGTTGAGGCAAATCAACAGTATTTGAATTGTGAGAAACAAAATGTGACAGTCTCCTGAATGGGTCCATAAGTAAAGCAGAAAACTGAGCCAGCTGAGATCATAATAAAATTATATCTGCTTATAGAGTCTGTAGCTGAGATAGGTCAGTGATTTGTAAGGTGGACATGTTGCAGGAGAAAGCGAATGAAAACAATTGCAGGAAAAGTCCCAGGAATAAAAATCTGAAGTGGGATCTACCACACAGCTCCAAAGCTGTTTTTTGGGCTGTTCATACTGTCACACTTCAATGCAGAAATCACAGCTAAGGAGCCCAGAATATGGTAAAACACACAATATTTATTGCAGTATGGTATAAACCGGATGGTGTAGACATAGAATAAGGATTGCAGGGAGATGCAGAAAGCAAATACAAGGAACAAGGCTGATGTAGCAGAACATGTAATATGAAGAAATCCGAGGGAACAGGTGAACCAGAAGCACAGCAGGGTACAGCACAGCAATATACAACAGCAACAACAACAACGACCAGCAAGGTATACTGGGAGTGACAGGTATAAGTAGAGAGACACCTAGGTGCAAGAGATAATTGGTGCAACGAGTTAACCACTAGTGATGAAAGGAAAGGCACAATAGCAGCACCTCTGGTGAACAGAGGCACTGCAGATAATACATAAAAGTCCACGGTCCAGGAGGCAGGAGCTGCCAATGCAAGCAGCATGCAATGCAGAGGGCTGCAGACTCTTGACAATTCCAGTCCTCAAGATATTCCTCTTAATAAAGTTATTTTATTTCTTCCACATATTAGCAGTAGAAAATTCCAGTACTCAATATATTCCTCTTAATAAAGTTATTTTATTTCTTCCACATATTAGCAGTAGACAATGTCCAGTTAGTCATTCAGAGAGTAATCATTTTGATAACTAAAACTCTGTAATGAAATAACTTTGTGAGTTATCTCAAACCCAAATTTGAAGAGACATAAATTGATCTTCCTGTTGAAAAGCAACTGTATATTGTTAGGCTAATGGCTATTAGATTGTAACAGATTCTGGATACTATATTACTAATCTTGATTAGCGCTGGCTTACCTGAGGTGCGGAGTCTAACGATCTCCCCGGTGTTCACCAAGAACCGCCGCAAGGCGGGGTGGGCTTCGCTGCCAGGAGTCGCAGGTCGCGGTCCCCAGGTTCGCCTCAAGATGTAGTACAGCGGAGTGAAGCGGTGGTAGCGGAGTCAACAAGCCGGTTCGGTACACAGGAATGGAGTCAGGCAGAATCAGAAGGCAACTCGGAGTCAACAAGCCAGGTTCGGTACACGGGTCACAAGAATAGGAGAATGGTCAGCAAGCCGGGTCGGTACACAGGGAATAGAGAGCCAGGGAAGTCAAACAGGCAGAGATCAGCACACAGGAGACACAGGAAACAGGAAGACACTGCAATCCACGAAGAGCAGGAGCCAGGAACAGGTAAGTGTTGCTCTGACACTCAGCGAGTGTCAGAGTGAGGTTTTTATACAGAAGGGGATTCAAAATCCCCGCCTCTAGGTTGTGGTCATGTGACCGCCTCCGGGTGCGGTCACATGGTCCTGAATGCGGAAGTGCGGCTGGACGGAGCGGCGGGGATAAGGTAAGTCCGTAACAGTACCCCCTGCCATAAAGGTGGACTCCGAACACCTAATAGGGTTTCAAAGGAAATTTTTTATGGAAGGATTTAAGTAGACGGGGAGCATGTAGGTCAATGGCTCTTACCCATGAGCGCTCCTCAGGGCCGTAACCCTTCCAATCCACCAGGAACTGTATGGCACCTTGAACTTTACGAGAATCTAGGATAGTTTTAATCTCGTATTCCACTTGATCCCGATCCACAGCAGGAGGAGGAGTTCTGGATGAGGTGGAGAATCTGTTGGTTACCATCGGTTTTAACAAGGAGACATGGAAGACATTGGGTATGCGTAGGGAGGGAGGCAGACTCAATCTAAAGGCTACGGGATTAATAATCTCAGATATAGCAAATGGGCCAATAAACTTGGGAGCAAATTTTTTACTGGGAACCTTTAAACGAATGTTCTGGGTGGATAGCCATACCCTGTCACCAACTGCAAAACTTGGAGTCATTCTTCTCCTTTTATCGTAGAATTTTTTGGAACGAGTAGTTGCTTGTTTTAAGTTTGTCTTGGTTTGTTCCCAAATATCAGAGAAGTTACGAACCAGAGAGTCCACTGCTGGAACTTCAGAAGATGAGACTTGAGAGAAGGTGGGTAGTCTAGGATGGCAGCCATACAGAACAAAAAAGGGGGAGTTAGAGATGGCCTCATGAAAATGGTTGTTATGGGCGAACTCGGCCCAAGGGAGAAGGTCCACCCAGTTGTCTTGGTTACTAGAGATAAATATTCTGAGAAACTTCTCTAATTCTTGGTTGGTTCTCTCAGTAGCCCCATTGGACTGGGGATGATATGCGGAAGAGAAGTCAAGCTTGATCCCGGATTTATTGCAAAAAGACCGCCAAAATTTTGATATGAATTGTGATCCCCTATCGGAGACAATATGTTGAGGACAGCCATGGAGGCGAAATATTTCTTTAATAAAAATATCGGCTAAGGAGGAGGAAGAAGGAAGGCCTTTGAGAGCAATAAAGTGGGCTGTTTTAGAGAAGCGATCCGTGACCACAAGCACTACAGTACAGGATTTGGAAGGGGGAAGGTCCGTGATAAAATCCATGGAGATCTGTGACCAAGGGTAATCAGGAATGGGTAATGGGAGCAAGCATCCATAAGGCTTCTTCCTAGAGGTCTTGTGTTGAGCACATTTGGAACAAGCAGCAACAAATCTCTTCACATCCTCCAGCAAGGAAGGCCACCAGTAGCTTCGGGACAATAAGTCCCAGGTCTTGCGAATGCCGGCATGCCCAGAGAAGAGTGAGTGATGAGCCCAGTGAAGGAGCCGGGTGCGTAGATGTGGCAAGATGAATGTTTTGCCTGGAGGACAACCCTTTTTCAGGTGTGTAGCTGCCAATACTTGACATGGATTTACAATGAATTTCTTATCTTCCGAGGATTCCATGTCAGCCGGATCAAAAGAGCGAGATAAGGCGTCTGCCTTCGTGTTCTTAGATCCTGAGTGAAAAGTGATGTTGAAATCAAAGCGTGAGAAGAATAAGGACCACCTTGCTTGACGAGGATTTAGACATCGGGCAGTGCGTAAGTAAAGCAAATTCTTATGGTCGGTATATATGGTGATAGGGAATTGCGCTCCTTCTAGTAAATGTCTCCATTCGGAGAGAGCCAATTTGATGGCCAGGAGCTCTTTGTCGCCAATCCCATAATTCCTCTCAGCAGGTAAAAAGCGACGGGAAAAGAATCCGCAGGGATGAAGTTTTCCAGAAGGACCTCGCTGTGATAGTACGGCTCCTGTGCCAACAGAAGAGGCATCTACCTCCAGGACAAAGGGACGAGAACAATCTGGCTGTTGAAGAATGGGTGCGGATGAAAAGAGAGACTTTAATAATATAAAGGCTTGGATAGCCTCAGAGGACCAAATACCAGCATCAGCAGATTTGCGGGTCAATGCTGTGATGGGAGCCACGAGAGAGGAGTACCCCTTGATAAATTGACGATAATAGTTGGAGAATCCTAGGAAGCGTTGAGTGGCTTTAAGGCCTGAAGGTTGGGGCCAGTCAAGTATGGCTTTCAATTTTGTGGGATCCATCTGTAGACCGGTGCCCGAAATAATATATCCCAGGAAGGGAATTTGTCTCTGCTCGAAGGTGCATTTCTCCAATTTGCAAAATAACTGATTTCTTCTGATACGAGAGAGGACCTCCAATACATGAGTACGATGAGATGCTAGATCTTGAGAAAAGATGAGAATGTCGTCCAAGTAGATGACTACAGATAGGTACAAGAGGTCTTGAAACAGCTCATTCATAAAGCTCTGAAATATGGCTGGGGCATTGCATAGCCCGAAAGGCATGACCAGATATTCAAAGTGGCCGTCTCGGGTGTTAAACGCCGTCTTCCATTCATCCCCCTCCTTAATGCGTATAAGGTTATATGCTCCTCTGAGGTCAAGTTTAGAAAAGATGGTGGCACCCTTGATCCGGTCAAATAGTTCAGAAATCAGTGGCAGTGGATACCGATTTTTAACGGTAATGGCATTCAGGCCTCTGTAATCAATGCAAGGGCGGAGGCCCCCATCTTTCTTTTTTACGAAGAAGAAGCCAGCCCCAGCTGGGGAGGCAGACTTGCGGATGAAGCCCCTGTTTAGATTTTCTTGGATGTACTCCTCCATAGCCTTAGATTCCGGGAGGGAAAGGGGGTAAACACGGCCCCTGGGAATGGGTTTACCAGGTATCAGATCAATGCCACAGTCCCAGATTCTGTGAGGGGGAAGTCTAGTGGCCTCTTGTTGACAGAAAACATCAGAGAAGGTTTGGTATGGCTCAGGCAGGAGAGTCACAGGAAATTCTTGGGTACGTCTGGGACTATTCGGGGGAACCACTCTCTGTAGGCAGCGAGAGAAGCAGGACTGTCCCCAGGACAAGATGTGACCAGATTTCCAGTCCAAGGTGGGAGAGTGGGCACGAAACCAAGGAAGTCCTAGGATGACTGGGTTGGTAGATCTTTGTATTACTAGAAAAGAAATCTTCTCGCGATGAAGTGCTCCTATCTGAAGTAGAAGAGGAATAGTGCGTACCAGGATGGACCCCTCAGGGATTCTTCCCCCATCAATGGCCATCAGAGAGATGGGTTGTTCCAAGGCTTGTGTGGGAATAGCGAATTGTTTAACTACTGTGGCAGAAATGAAATTTCCTGCGGCTCCGGAATCTAGAAGAGCCGACTGCGGGAAGGTCTTTTGTCCTAACTGAAGGGAAATGGGAATAGACAGGCAATCATTACTATTGGGAACTGACTGACACTGAGAAAAGAGGCCCAACGACACAGTTCCAGAACTCGTTAGGCCCTGTCGTTTCCCGAGCGTTTGGGACAAGAACTCAGAAGATGGCCACTCTCTCCACAATATAAACACAGCTTGTTCCGAAATCTCCTCTCCCTCTCTTCGGCTGATAAGCGGGTCCTCCCAAGTTGCATGGGCTCTTCAGGGGGAAGAACAGGGGTTTGGAAGTTGGGGGCCAAGCGAATCATGCTACGCCGCGACTGTTCCTTCTCAGAATTACGTTCCTTGAAACGCAAATCAACTTTGACACAGAGGGAGATAATGTCGTCCAAAGACGTAGGGAGTTCCTGGGATACCAACTCGTCTTTGATTCGGTCTGAAAGGCCCTGCCAGAATGTAGCTACTAGAGCCTCATCGTTCCAGCGAAGTTCAGAGGCCATGGTTCTGAAGAGGACCGCATACTGCCCCACAGACTGGTTTCCCTGGCGGAGACGTAGTAAGCCGGAAGCGGCATTGGACACCCTTCCTGGCTCATCAAATATTTTCTTGAAGGTGGACAAGAAGAGGTTGAAGTTATGTAGAATGGGGTCGTCCCTCTCCCACAAGGGGGAAGCCCATGCTAAAGCTTGACCGGACAATAACGAAATCACATAGGCCACTTTCGTTTTTCCGGAGGGGAAGTTCCCAGGTAGAAGCTCGAATTGTATGGAGCATTGATTTAAAAATCCTCTGCAATTTTTAGGGTCTCCATCGAACTTAGGTGGGTTAGGTAACCGTAGCTGCGAGGAAGAAGCTGCTGCTGCGGCCTGAGGTACAGGGGCCACTGCCGGCCCAGGTGATCCACCAGCCACTAGGGTGTTCTGGACAACATCCAAGCGAGTGCATAGACTATTGAGGAATTTTAAAAGTTGCTCTTGGTTAGCTTCTTGTTTATCCATCCTTCCTACTAAATGCTCCAACAGATCTTTAGCTGTGGTATCCATGGTCAGAGCAAACTTTAACAGATTCTGGATACTATATTACTAATCTTGATTAGCGCTGGCTTACCTGAGGTGCGGAGTCTAACGATCTCCCCGGTGTTCACCAAGAACCGCCGCAAGGCGGGGTGGGCTTCGCTGCCAGGAGTCGCAGGTCGCGGTCCCTAGGTTCGCCTCGAGATGTAGTACAGCGGAGTGAAGCGGTGGTAGCGGAGTCAACAAGCCGGTTCGGTACACAGGAATGGAGTCAGGCAGAATCAGAAGGCAACTCGGAGTCAACAAGCCAGGTTCGGTACACGGGTCACAAGAATAGGAGAATGGTCAGCAAGCCGGGTCGGTACACAGGGAATAGAGAGCCAGGGAAGTCAAACAGGCAGAGATCAGCACACAGGAGACACAGGAAACAGGAAGACACTGCAATCCACGAAGAGCAGGAGCCAGGAACAGGTAAGTGTTGCTCTGACACTCAGCGAGTGTCAGAGTGAGGTTTTTATACAGAAGGGGATTCAAAATCCCCGCCTCTAGGTTGTGGTCATGTGACCGCCTCCGGGTGCGGTCACATGGTCCTGAATGCGGAAGTGCGGCTGGACGGAGCGGCGGGGATAAGGTAAGTCCGTAACATAGATAAGCTTTTAGAACCAGGCTAATAGAGATCTTCATCTATAGCAGCTGCTTTTTCCATAGAACTGAACTTGTTCAGAGGTACTCAGATGCTGGCAGGACTTAACTCTAAGTTAGTAAAAGCTTAGCAGAATAGCCATAGAGCAGGGTGAAGAATAACCAGAATACAGAAACCAGATACCAGAGACAGGAAACAGGTCAGGGCGAGTAGCAGATGGGGGTAATCCAACAAACAGACAGAGGTCAGAAGCAATCAGTGTTCAAGCAGAGTTAAGGTTAAAGCCAAAGGTCATAACAGGAATCAGTTGAGAAGCAGAGTATCCACAGGCTAACAGAGGACAGAGCTGGTCAGCAATAGAGCAGTACACGAACATTATAACCGGCATGGAGTATAAGCCCTCCCTGCCTTAAAATAGTCAAGGCATCCAATCAGAGTCCTGAATCATTCATGACACAATTAGCCCCAGGTTCTGCTTGGTTAATGTGTATCAAATGTGAATGCGCCTGGCTGCACACCACAATCTGACAGCTGCCTAGGTGATAGCCGGGACGACAGGAACGGAAGTAACGACGTCCGAGATGCGGCCTGAAACCACACCTGGAGCCGCCTGGGTTCATAACATATATATAAAGTATATAAATAAATGTTTACAGGTGAGATTTTATGATTTTAAAGCAAAAAAAATCACAGAATTTTAAATAAGCTTGGAATATTTTTCAAAAGCTGAGTCAGTGTTAAAAGTACATTTCATATGTGTACAATGATATTTTGTACTCTTGTCCACCATCGGTTTGCATATCAAAGAATAGCACCAACTTGCCAATTTCTGACTTCCTAAACAGAAAGGGAAAAGTGATGGCAACCAATGGCATGCACCATGTTCAATCATAAATGGACAGGAGAATATACTACTCATTTTAAGACATCAAGTGAGGTATTAATAGGTAATAACTTTTCAAGAGTTCAAAAAAAGGTCGACCATATTGTGCTGAAGGCATTTCAGGTATACAGCAACAGAAGCTGAATGAGAACCTTATACCAAGTGATAATTTACACACCGTCTATAACCCTGTTCACATTATGCACTTCTGACTTCAGAAAAGTCAACCTATAATAATCAATAAATATGACAAAAAAAATTAAGGCGTTCTGCAAGCAAAATATATTTTTTAACAAGAATTGTTTAGCCTTAAGACTTGACCTTCAAAAATGTCAACTCTTTTCTAGGGATGAGCGCACTCGGATTTATGAAATCCGAGCCCACCCGAACGTTGCGGATCCGAGTCGGATCCGAGACAGATCCGGGTATTGGCGCCAAATTCAAATGTGAAACTGAGGCTCTGACTCATAATCCCGTTGTCGGATCTCGCGATACTCGGATCCTATAAATTCCCCGCTAGTTGCCGCCATCTTCACTCGGGCATTGATCAGGGTAGAGGGAGGGTGTGTTAGGTGGTCCTCTGTCCTGGTAGATCTCGTGCTGTGCTGTTTAGTTCTGTGCTGTGCTGTTTAGTTCTGTGCTGTGCTGTGCTGTGCTGTGTTCTGCAGTATCAGTCCAGTGGTGCTGTGTGCTGTGCTCTGTCCTTCTGAGGTCAGTGGTGCTGCTGGGTCCTGTGCTGTGTCCTGTTCAGTCCAGTGGTGCTGTGTCCTGTGCTCTGTGCTTCTAAGGGCATAGTTATTTCCCCAATATTCCCCTGTGTTTAAAAAAATAAAAAAAAGTTTTTTTAAAAAATACCAAAAACTACTTAAATTTATTTTAATTACCACAAAATTTGCACAACCAATCCTGCAGTATAAGCCCATTGGTACTGCAATATTACCAAGTTCACACATTCAGCAGTAAAAGTCCAGTGGTACTGCAATATTACAAAGTTTACACATTCTGCAATATCAGTCCAGTGGTGCTGTGTCCTGTGCTCTGTCCTGCTGAGTTCCGTAGTGCTGCTGGGTCCTGTGCCGTGTCCTGTTCAGTCCAGTGGTGCTGTGTCCTGTGCTCTGTGCTTCTAAGGGCATAGTTATTTCCCCATTATTCACAAGTTTTTAAAAAATAAAAAAAAAGTAAAAAAAAATAAAAGATTTTAAAAAAAAAAATAATATATAATAATTATAACCAAATTTGCAAAACCAATCCAGCAGTATAAGTCCATTGGTACTGCAATATTACAAAGTTCACACATTCTGCAGTATCAGTCCAGTGGTGCTGTGTCCTGTGCTCTGTCCTGCTGAGGTCCGTAGTGCTGCTGGGTCCTGTGCCGTGTCCTGTTCAGTCCAGTGGTGCTGTGTCCTGTGCTCTGTGCTTCTAAGGGCATAGTTATTTCCCCATTATTCCCAAGTTTTTAAAAAATAAAAAAAAGTAAAAAAAAATACAAAATTTAAAAAAAAATAAATAAATATAATAATTATAACCAAATTTGCAAAACCAATCCAGCAGTATAAGTCCATTGGTACTGCAATATTACAAAGTTCACACATTCTGCAGTATCAGTCCAGTGGTGCTGTGTCCTGTGCTCTGTCCTGCTGAGTTCCGTAGTGCTGCTGGGTCCTGTGCCGTGTCCTGTTCAGTCCAGTGGTGCTGTGTCCTGTGCTCTGTGCTTCTAAGGGCATAGTTATTTCCCCATTATTCCCAAGTTTTTAAAAAATAAAAAAAAGTAAAAAAAAATAAAAAATTTAAAAAAAATAAAATAAATATAATAATTATAATCAAATTTGCAAAACCAATCCAGCAGTATAAGTCCATTGGTACTGCAATATTACAAAGTTCACACATTCTGCAGTATCAGTCCAGTGGTGCTGTGTCCTGTGCTCTGTCCTGCTGAGTTCCGTAGTGCTGCTGGGTCCTGTGCCGTGTCCTGTTCAGTCCAGTGGTGCTGTGTCCTGTGCTCTGTGCTTCTAAGGGCATAGTTATTTCCCCACTATTCCCAAGTTTTTTAAAAATAAAAAAAAAGTAAAAAAAAATAAAAAATTTAAAAAAAAAAAAATATATAATAATTATAACCAAATTTGCAAAACCAATCCAGCAGTATAAGTCCATTGGTACTGCAATATTACCAAGTTCACACATTCTGCAGTATCTTGTGCTACATATAATGGAGACCAAAAATTTGGAGGATAAAGTAGGGAAAGATCAAGACCCACTTCCTCCTAATGCTGAAGCTGCTGCCACTAGTCATGACATAGACGATGAAATGCCATCAACGTCGTCTTCCAAGCCCGATGCCCAATCTCGTAGTACCGGGCATGTAAAATCCAAAAAGCCCAAGTTAAGAAAAAGTAGCAAAAAGAGAAACTTAAAATCATCTGAGGAGAAACGTAAAGTTGCCAATATGCCATTTACGACACGGAGTGGCAAGGAACGGCTTAGGCCCTGGCCCGTGTTCATGACTAGTGGTTCAGCTTCACCCACGGATCTTAGCCCTCCTCCTCCTCCCCCCCCCTACAAAAAATTGAAGAGAGTTATGCTGTCAGCAACAAAACAGCAAACAACTCTGCCTTCTAAAGAGAAATTATCACAAATCCACAAGGCGAGTCCAAGGATGTTGGTGGTTGTCAAGCCTGACCTTCCCATCACTGTACGGGAAGAGGTGGCTCGGGAGGAGGCTATTGATGATGTAGCTGGCGCTGTGGAGGAACTTGATGATGAGGATGGTGATGTGGTTATTGTAAATGAGGCACCAGGGGGGGAAACAGCTGATGTCCATGGGATGAAAAAGCCCATCGTCATGCCTGGTCAGAAGACCAAAAAATGCACCTCTTCGGTCTGGAATTATTTTTATCCAAATCCAGACAACCAATGTATGGCCATATGTAGCTTATGTAAAGCTCAAATAAGCAGGGGTAAGGATCTTGCCCACCTAGGAACATCCTCCCTTATACGTCACCTGAATAACCTTCATAGTTCAGTGGTTAGTTCAGGAACTGGGGCTAGGACCCTCATCGGTACAGGGACACCTAAATCCCGTGGTCCAGTTGGATACACACCAGCAACACCCTCCTCGTCAACTTCCTCCACAATCTCCATCAGATTCAGTCCTGCAGCCCAAGTCAGCAGCCAGACTGAGTCTTCCTCAATACGGGATTCATCCGAGGAATCCTGCAGCGGTACGCCTACTACTGCCACTGCTGCTGTTGCTGCTGTTAGTCGGTCATCTTCCCAGAGGGGAAGTCGTAAGACCGCTAAGTCTTTCACAAAACAATTGACCGTCCAACAGTCGTTTGCCATGACCACAAAATACGATAGTAGTCACCCTATTGCAAAGCGTATAACTGCGGCTGTAACTGCAATGTTGGTGTTAGACGTGCGCCCGGTGTCCGCCATCAGTGGAGTGGGATTTAGAGGGTTGATGGAGGTATTGTGTCCCCGGTACCAAATCCCGTCGAGATTCCACTTCACTAGGCAGGCGATACCAAAAATGTACAGAGAAGTACGATCAAGTGTCCTCAGTGCTCTAAAAAATGCGGTTGTACCCACTGTCCACTTAACCACGGACATGTGGACAAGTGGTTCTGGGCAAACGAAGGACTATATGACTGTGACAGCCCACTGGGTAGATGCATCCCCTTCCGCAGCAACAGCAACAGCTGCATCAGTAGCAGCAACTACAAAATGGCGGCTCGTGCAAAGGCAGGCAACATTGTGTATTACAGGCTTTAATAAGAGGCACAACGCTGACAACATATTAGAGAAAATGAGGGAAATTATCTCCCAGTGGCTTACCCCACTTAGACTCTCATGGGGATTTGTGGTGTCAGACAATGCCAGTAACATTGTGCGGGCATTAAATATGGGCAATTTCCAGCACGTCCCATGTTTTGCCCACACCATTAATTTGGTGGTGCAGCATTACCTCAAGAGTGACAGGGGTGTGCAGGAGATGCTTGCGGTGGCGCTCAAAATTTCTGGACACTTTCGGCATTCAGCCAGTGCCTACCGCAGACTAGAGGCACATCAAAAAAGCATGAACCTGCCCTGCCATCACCTCAAACAAGAGGTTGTGACGCGCTGGAACTCCACCCTCTATATGCTGCAGAGGATGGAGGAGCAGCAAAAGGCCATTCAGGCCTACACAGCCACCTACGACATAGGCAAAGGAGTGGGGATGCGCCTCAGTCAAGCGCAGTGGAGACTGATTTCCGTGTTGTGCAAGGTTCTGCAGCCATTTGAACTTGCCACACGAGAAGTCAGTTCCGACACTGCCAGCTTGAGTCAGGTCATTCCCCTGATCAGGCTGTTGCAGAAGCAGCTGGAGAAAGTGAGGGAGGAGCTGGTAAGCCATTGCGATTACACCAAGCATGTAGCTCTTGTGGATGTAGCCCTTCGTACGCTTTGCCAGGATCCGAGGGTGGTCACTCTTTTAAAGTCAGAGGAATACATTCTGGCCACCGTGCTCGATCCTCGGTTTAAAGCGTATGTTGTGTCTCTGTTTCCGGCGGACACAAGTCTACAGCGGTGCAAAGACCTGCTGGTCAGGAGATTGTCCTCTGAAGAGGACCGTGACATGCCAACAGCTCCACCCTCATTTTCTTCCACATCTATGGCTGCGAGGAAAAAGCTCAGTTTTCCCAAAAGAGGCACTGGCGGGGATGCTGATAACATCTGGTCCGGACTGAAGGACCTGCCAACCATTGCAGACATGTCTACTCTCGCTGCATTGGATGCTGTCACAATAGAAAAAATTGTGGATGATTACTTTGCTGACACCATCCAAGTAGACATGTCAGACAGTCCATATTGTTACTGGCAGGAAAAAAAGGCAGTTTGGAAGCCCCTGTACAAACTGGCTCTATTTTACCTGAGTTGTCCCCCCTCCAGTGTGTACTCGGAAAGAGTTTTTAGTGCAGCGGGGAACCTGGTCAGTGAGCGGCGAAGGAGGTTGCTTCCTCACAACGTTGAAAAAATGATGTTTATAAAAATGAATAATCAATTCCTCAATGAAGTACAGCACTGCCCTCCAGATACTACAGAGGGACCTGTGGTTGTGGAGTCCAGCGGGGACGAATTGATAATGTGTGATGAGGAGGAAGTACACACTGTAGGGGGAGAGGAATCAGAGGTTGAGGATGAGGACGACATCTTGCCTCAGTAGAGCCTGTTTAGTCTGTACAGGGAGAGATGAATAGCTTTTTTGGTGTGGGGGCCCAAACAAACCAATCATTTCAGCCAAAGTTGTTTGGTAGGCCCTGTCGCTGAAATGATTGGTTTGTTAAAGTGTGCATGTCCTATTTCAACAACATAAGGGTGGGTGTGAGGGCCCAAGGACAATTCCATCTTGGAACTTTTTTTTTGGCATTATATGACCAATCAACAGTCGTTTGCCATGTTCAAAAAGTAAAACCAAATTTTAAAAAATTCAAGAAATTAAACCAAAAGTAAAATGCCGTGTCATAATTTAAAACAAGAGGTATTGACGTGCTCTAAAACTACTGTATTGTTGTTTATATTTTATAAACACTACACTTGAAAGCTTGAGTCTTTCAATAAAAAAGTAACTGTCCATTGCACGAATATTTGCAACAGGGACAATTTTAGGGTTAAGAAAGCCAACTAATAACACTTCGACGCTGTCTGTCTTTATAAACACTACACTTGGAAGTTGGAGGAGGTATTGTGGCCCCGGCACCAAATTTACTACCGGGGCCACTAGACTGTGCAGTCCATATTTAGGTGTATCAGATATTAAACAACGGTGACAGTTGATGCCCAATTTTTTAATTATATTGTGGCCTCGGTACCAAATTGTGTACCGCGGCCACCACACTACGCAGTCCAGATACTTGTTTGGTGGAATTCAGACCAGTTGAGGGTTTTATTATTATATTGTGGGGACCACTCTATCTATACCACACTAAAACTCTATACCACTCTATTTCATACTTTAATTCTATTTAATACTTTAATTCTATTTCATACTTTAATTCTATTTAATACTTTAAGTCTATTTCATACTTTAATTCTATTTAATACTTTAATTCTATTACTAATTACCATAAAGAGGAACTGCAGCTTCTATTTAATACTTTAATTCTATTAGTAGTTACCATAAAGAGGAACAAAATAAACCAATTTTACCAAAAGTATAATATGACTTAGACTTACAAACACTACACTTGAAAGATGGTGCCTTTAAATGAAAAAGTCAGTCTTCATTGCACGACTATGTGCAACAGGGACAGGTTTTTGGTTTACAAAGTCAACCAATAACACTTGGACCCTGTCTGTCTTTAACATACTTGATGGGATCTCAATGACGAATTGTCTGTACCATGTTTGGAGGAGGTATTGTGGCCCCGGTATCAAATTGGGTACCGGGGCCACCCCACTACGCAGTCCAGATACTTGTTTGGTGGAATTCTGACACGTGGAGGGTGTATTTATTTTATTGTGGCCCCGGTATCAAATTGGGTACCGGGGCCATCCCACTACGCAGTCCAGATACTTGTTTGGTGGAATTCTGACACGTGGAGGGTTTTTTAATTATATTGTGGCCTCGGTACCAAATTGTGTACCGGGGCCACCACACTACGCAGTCAAGATAGATAGATGCGTATCATAGATAAAGTACATTCAGTGGTGTGGGGCAAATTGAAAAATATTCAAAATGCACTGACATTATCAAAAACAAGAGGTTGTCACACGCTAAAACTCCAACATGTATATGATGGAGAGGATGGAGGAGCAGCCGTATGTGTAGTGTAATGCAGACCTGTTGAAGGTTTTTTATATATTTTATTGTGGTGCCCAGTGCCCACTCCTCTAGGCAGTCCAGGTACATTTATTGGTGCGATTCATAAAAGTTCAGGGTTTTTAATATATTGTGGTGACCCACTCCTCTACGCAGTCCAGGTACATTTATTGGTGCGATTCATAAAAGTTCAGGGTTTTTAATATATATTGTGGTGACCCACTCCTCTACGCAGTCCAGGTACATTTATTGGTGCGAATCATAAAAGTTCAGGGTTTTTAATATATATTGTGGTGACCCACTCCTCTAGGCAGTCCAGGTACATTTATTGGTGCGATTCATAAAAGTTCAGGGTTTTTAATATATTGTGGTGACCCACTCCTCTACGCAGTCCAGGTACATTTATTGGTGCGAATCAAACAAGTTGATGGTTTTCTTATTATATATATTGTGGTGACCCACTCCTCTACGCAGTCCAGGTACATTTATTGGTGCGATTCATAAAAGTTCAGGGTTTTTAATATATATTGTGGTGACCCACTCCTCTACGCAGTCCAGGTACATTTATTGGTGCGATTCATAAAAGTTCAGGGTTTTTAATATATATTGTGGTGACCCACTCCTCTACGCAGTCCAGGTACATTTATTGGTGCGATTCATAAAAGTTCAGGGTTTTTAATATATATTGTGGTGACCCACTCCTCTACGCAGTCCAGGTACATTTATTGGTGCGAATCATAAAAGTTCAGGGTTTTTAATATATATTGTGGTGACCCACTCCTCTAGGCAGTCCAGGTACATTTATTGGTGCGATTCATAAAAGTTCAGGGTTTTTAATATATTGTGGTGACCCACTCCTCTACGCAGTCCAGGTACATTTATTGGTGTGAATCAAACAAGTTGATGGTTTTCTTATTATATATATTGTGGTGACCCACTCCTCTACGCAGTCCAGGTACATTTATTGGTGCGATTCATAAAAGTTCAGGGTTTTTAATATATTGTGGTGACCCACTCCTCTACGCAGTCCAGGTACATTTATTGGCGCGAATCAAACTAGTTGATGGTTTTCTTATTATATATATTGTGGTGACCCACTCCTCTACGCAGTCCAGGTACATTTATTGGTGCGAATCAAACAAGTTGATGGTTTTCTTATTATATATATTGTGGTGACCCACTCCTCTAGGCAGTCCAGGTACATTTATTGGTGCGATTCATAAAAGTTCAGGGTTTTTAATATATTGTGGTGACCCACTCCTCTACGCAGTCCAGGTACATTTATTGGTGCGAATCAAACAAGTTGATGGTTTTCTTATTATATATATTGTGGTGACCCACTCCTCTCCGCAGTCCAGGTACATTTATTGGTGCGATTCATAAAAGTTCAGGGTTTTTAATATATTGTGGTGACCCACTCCTCTACGCAGTCCAGGTACATTTATTGGTGCGAATCAAACAAGTTGATGGTTTTCTTATTATATATATTGTGGTGACCCACTACTCTACGCAGTCCAGGTACATTTATTGGTGCGATTCATAAAAGTTCAGGGTTTTTAATATAGTGTGGTGACCCACTCCTCTACTCAGTCCAGGTACATTTATTGGTGCGATTCATAAAAGTTCAGGGTTTTTAATATATATTGTGGTGACCCACTCCTCCACGCAGTCCAGGTACATTTATTGGTGCGAATCATAAAAGTTCAGGGTTTTTAATATATATTGTGGTGACCCACTCCTCTACGCAGTCCAGAAAGATACCTTGTTGCAACGTTTTGGACTAATAACTATATTGTGAGGTGTTCAGAATACACTGTAAATTAGTGGAAATGCTTGTTATTGAATGTTATTGAGGTTAATAATAGCCTAGGAGTGAAAATAAGCCCAAAAAGATTTTTAAACTTTTTATGTTTTTTTCAAAAAAAATCCGAATCCAAAACCTTAAATCCGAACCGAGACCTTTCGTCAAGTGTTTTGCGAGACAAATCCGAACCCCAAAAATAACGAAAATCCGGATCCAAAACACAAAACACGAGACCTCAAAAGTCGCCGGTGCACATCCCTACTCTTTTCTTCATATCCTGAATCTTTTGCTTTTTCAAATGACTCTATCCCTGTTGAAGTGAATGAAATCCCCAAAGTCTGTCACATGATCCACTGTGTTTCCACAATGTTTCTGTTGCAACTCCAAACTAATATGTTGGAACATATTGCCTTGTCATTGTGGAAGAATAGATGTCCCTCAATGAAGTTCTAATAGGTGGAAACAGTCTTAAAATAATAAAACAACATATACTGTATTATAAAATAAAAACTATTGCTGGGCTCTCTTGATGTCTCATGTTTTCTTAATTTTAATCTCATTTATTACAGCTTTTTAAACTGTGAAGGTGTGATACCGTTCATATGATACCCCCCTCCCCCACATGCAATGACGACATCGGGGGGCTTGGTCAGTCACAAGAGACTAGCTATTGTGGTGGTCACACCGTGCATGTGCAGGCCCATCAGGTGGGATGATGTCATCACACTTGATTGACACACGTGTGTGCTAAGCATGCTTATAAGCCCAGGCTATCATCAATAGCTGTTTCTTCTCTCTTAACCTGGACAGTACATGATTGCAAGTATTTTTCTCCCTACCCCTTTTTCCCTACTACCCTCTCCCTCTCTTACACATGCCTTCTTCCCTTTTTCCCCACAAGGACTAGGAGGGATATTTTAAAGTATTGGAGATTATGTAGCTGACATTACTGTTGCTATTATTATTATTAGCCTTTATTTATAGCCTGCTACAAAATTTCCAAAGCACCGTACATAAAACATTGGATCATGCAAGGTAAAACAGTACAGAACATTAAACAAAAAAAATTGTAGGACTTCAAACGCTCCATATATAGTTATCACAGTGAAGTTGGAACAGATGAATAAGAGAGACAGGAGGGAAGAGGGCCCTGCTTGTAAGAGCTTAGATCCCAAAGGGAGGGCAAACAGACAGGAGGGACAATTGGGAGTAAGAAAAGTGGATAAAGCCCAAGAGGTGCAAGTAGTGGGAGGGGGGTGAGAGAGGGTTAGGTTGTCTAGCATGGAGAGAGGGTTAGGTGGATGGCTGGTAGGCTTTGAGGAACAGATAAGAGTTGAGTGCCCGTTTGAAGGTGCACAAATAAGGGGACAAACGGATGGAGCATGGGAGGTCGTTACAATGGATGGGGGCAACCCAGGAAATTCTGGAGTGGAATAAGGTGATCAGGGTGGAGGAGAGGCGACAGTCATTGGCCGATCGCAGGGAACGAGATGCAGTGTGAATGGAGAGTAAGTTAGAGATGTAAAGTGCCTGAATTGGGAGAGGGCCTTGTAGGTGAGGATGAGGAGTTTAAAAAGGGTTCTATAGGGAAAGGGGAGCCAGTACAAGGCAAGGCAGAGAGGGGAGGCAGATGAGGAGTGGTGGAAGAGAGAGATGAGCCTCATAGCCACGCTGAGTATAGTATAAGGGGGACTAGGTGGAAGATGTGGAGGGCCGTGAGGAGCAGGATACAATAATCAAGATGGGAAATGGTTTTGGTGGCATCCTGAGATAGGAAGGACTGGATGTGGGCGATGTTGCAGAGTTGAAAGCGACAGTATTCGGCGAGGAATTGAATATGCGGGACAATAGACAGGGAGGAGTTGAAGGTAATGCTCAAGCAGTGGAGTTGTGGAACAGATGAGATGGTGGTGTTGTTGACAGTGATAAAGAGATCAAGATGAGATGAAGATCTAGAAGGAAGAAAGACAATGAGCTCGGTTTTGGCAATGTTAACTTTTGAGAAAACGTGAAGACATTCAAGCGGAGATGGCGGTAAGATTGTCAAATACACAAGAGAGAAGGGGGGGAAAGATCAGCAGAAGATATATATGGGTAAATGTATGAAAGTCTGTTTTTTTCAGCTCGCCGGAAATCGGCGGCTTTGCAGCTAAAATTTAAATCGGCGATGGCTTGTAAAGGCAAGTTTGCCTTTACAAGCCATCGCTTGTAAAGGCATATCCTATAGCGTTAAATGTCATCCTGTAAAGGTGATATTGGAGACCAAAAGAATGTATGAGATCACCCAGGGAGGTAGTGTAAAACAAAAAAGACTAGAGGGCCAAGAACAGAGCCCTGAGGAACTACTACAGGGAGGGCAGAGGGAGGGGAGGATGAACTAGAAATGGATACAGAGAAGGAACGGTATGTGACATATGAGGTGAACCATGTGAGGACAGAGCCAGAGGCTGAGAGATAGAAGGGTTTACAACTGGAGGGGGTAGTCAACAGTGTTGAAGGCTGTGGAGAAGTCCCGGAAGATAAGCAGGAAGAATTGACCCTTATATTTGGCTGAAAGAAGGTGTTAGTAACTTTGGCCAGAGCAGATTCAGTGGAGTGGAGGGGGAGAATGTCGGATTGAAGAGGGTCATGAAGGGAATTGTCTGGGAGGTGTCTAGTGAGGCGGTTGCAGACAACCCTCTTGAGTAGATGAGAGGCAAAGAGGAGAAGTGATTTAGAGCGGAAGTTATCGTGTGAGGTGGGGTCAAGAGTGTTTTTTCTGAGAATAGGAGAGGTAAGGGCATGTTTAAAGGAAGAGGGGATGATGCCAGTGGAGAGTGACAGATTAAAGAGTTGTGCAACGTAGGAGCAGGCAGTAGATTAGAGGGAGCGAAGGAGGTGAGGTGGGATGGGATCCAGGTTGCAGGTAGAAGGGGGAGAGGAAAGAATGAATTAGTGGATTTCTTCACCTGTGGTAGGGCGGAAGGAACACCAGAGTTAGTTGTTAGAGATAGGCAGAGCAATAGGGGTAAAAGGAGAATGATGCACAGACGATTTTTCGAGTCTGATAGCATCAATTTTAGAGGAGAAAAAGAAGTCAAAGTCAGAGAGGGAGAGTGGGATAGGAGAGGGGGGAGGAAAAGGTGGAAAAGAGGCGCTGGGGATTGGAGGACTGAGATGAAATTAGGTACTTAAAGAATGATTGTTTGGCAAGGGAGAGGACAGAGCTGTAGGTGAAGAGGATAAATTTAAAGTAAAGGAAGTCGGCCAGGGAATGATATTTCCTTCAGAACACTGCTATGGCGACTTATAGGCTGTAAATGGGTGCTATATGTGGCAGTGAGGTGTTGTAGTCAGCAATTGAGTGCTATAAGTAGCAATGTGGGGGCTATAGGCTGCAATGGGGTGTCATGAGAAACATATTGGGTCAGTGAATCTATGGGAACAAACTCTATTTGAATTACATATGATATATGAATATGATTTATATATAGTGATGGCTGCATCTGTGCGTAATATAGGAGTATGTAATTGCTTATGTGGAGCAATAATAGTGACACTGTGTGTTAATGATAGTGGAATTGTGCATTTGTACTTGAAGCATAGAGATTGTTCTATGTCTTTGACTTTTTGATATACATGTGGTAACAATGGAGTTTGTGAAATACATGTCATAATCAGGGCTGCCAAGAAGAATTCAGGGCCCGGGTACAACAAATTCATGGGGCCCCCCCTCATAGTCAAGTAAGCCCCAAAAAAATTTGGGTGTATGGTCATACATTCAGGGGCGTAGCTAGCCAAACGGCGGTGCAAAAATTTTGGGAGGTGTGGTCATGCATTTGGGGGCGTGGCAAACGTGCCATTGGGAGTGGCTAACATAAAAACCACTAGGCTCTCAATTCGCCGGAGCGTCACATATGTTCAAGCACTCCTGACTTTCAGGACATCTACCACCACAGTGTAGATTACAAACAATGCAGTGTGTACACAAACAGTTCAGTCTTGGCCTACACCTTACATTGGGCACAACATTCACCAAAAATTGCCATTGTCCCTACTAGAATCACAACATTTCACACACTGTGCTGCTCTCTCCTACCTGTTCTTCTCACTTTCTCCACCTGTGGCTGCTGGTTTCTTTAGTTGTGGCTTGTCCGGATCAAGAAATGTTGAAGGACCTATTTTGAAAAAAAAAATGGCTACATTTAGAAAATTACAGCCAGCCCCGGCGTTAAATCAATAGCACCCACGATTAATAATTAGGCCTTCCTCCAGCCCCAACATTAAAATAATACTATTCACATTTAATAAATAAACCTATTTCACTTCCTGCAAACAGCCCCAGCAATACCTATTTCCCGCAACCATCACTGCCATTAAATAATTCATAGTCACATTTAATAAATAGACCTCATTCTCCCTAAACTCACCCCAAGATTCAATAGCCCCCAAACCACCCCATCTTAAATTAATAGTCCCTACTATTAAATTGCCTCACCATCATCCTACAAACAAAATAGCGCCTATTAATTAGCCGCCACCTACCTCACACACACTACATTGCAACAAGCCCCCTGTGCCATCACACACACAATACTGTGCCCCTTCATCACAACTACACTGTACCCCCTTATGCTCACACTGCGACCTCCATGCTGCTTTTCCACCTTCTTTTTTACTTTGTGCCTCTCTCCCACTTTTTTTATTCCTCTGTTCCTCTCTCCCACTTTTTTTCCTCCTCTGTTCCTCTCTCCCACTTTTTTTTCCTCCTCTGTTCCTCTCTCCCACTTTTTTTTCCTCCTCTGTTCCTCTCTCCCACTTTTTTTTCCTCCTCTGTTCCTCTCTCCCACTTTTTTTCCCTCCTCTGTTCCTCTCTCCCCATTATCTTTCCTCTGTGACTCTCTCCCCCATTATCTTTCCTCTGTGACTCTCTCCCCCATTATCTTTCCTCTGGGCCTCTCTCCCCCATTATCTTTCCTCTGTGACTCTCTCCCCCATTATCTTTCCTCTGTGCCTCTCTCCCCCATTATATTTCCTCTGTGACTCTCTCCCTTCTTTATAGCACTGTCCCTTTCTGTTTTCCCCCTTGCCTCTCCGTTTCTTTGCTCACCTTATGTCAGCTTCTTTCTGTTCTTTTCTCTTCTGTCTTCTGTCTTCTCTTCCCTCTTCTTTCTTCATGCTTGGTCCTCCTGGCTGCAGCGCTCCTCACTGACTGACGGGCGTGACTTGATGACATCACGCCCGGCAGTCAGTATGAATGAAGCAGAGAGAAGGAGCGCAGCTGTCACGTGAGTATGTATTTTTTTATTTTTATTTCCTACAGCTCCCCCCACCAACGATCGAGGAGGACCCGTACCCCACTACCCCCCATGCCCCCACGCCCCCGCGCGGGGGGGGGGGGGGAATCCGCAGGGCATGAAAAAAAAAAAATAATAATTTTTTTAAATTAACAGTAAGGTTCCGGCCCGGGCCCCCTGGCATGGCCGGGCCCGGGTAAAATGTACCCGCTCCCCCCCCCTCTCGGCGGCCCTGGTCATAATATATGAGTGAATGGTTGCATATATAGAGAA
The DNA here is from genome assembly GCF_038048845.1 of Mixophyes fleayi. NCBI lineage: Eukaryota > Metazoa > Chordata > Amphibia > Anura > Limnodynastidae > Mixophyes > Mixophyes fleayi. The sequence continues at coordinate 116,846,347 of NC_134403.1, read as the reverse complement.
ATAATATTTGTACTGTGTGTAAATAGTTGTACTGTGCATTGGGGCATATAGTTTCTGTTGTGAGATAGCATACAAAGTTTGTGATAGGTACCTATAGGTAATAATGAGAGTTGTAGATAGTAATGCGATTTTTAGCCCTTGTATGTAATGAGAGCTGTATTGGGAATTGTATTGGAATCTGTACTACATACACCCACACAAACACACACACATACACATATACTTGCTTTTATTGCATCGTGAGGAACATACCTGGAACATGGTGCATAGTGACATCCTTTTCCTAGTGCCCTGTGAACAAAACAATCATATGGGTATGTCTAGGATCTGTTTGCCACCAGAGTTACCACTTTAGATTTACACTTTGACTTTGCTAAAGTACTGACATAGACTGCATGGTGGGGAAAGTTTCATTTGATTTGTCTGAGGACATCAACATTCCCGCATACATAATTAAATGTACATCCGCATGCCAGCATATACCAACACCTAGTCCTGGAGATTACAGCCCTGTTCAATCACTCTGTATGATTTCAACAATTTTGATCCCTCTTTAAAGCTGTTATGAGGTTCTTTATGTAGAATTTCACACATGACCAGTTCCGATCCTTCAGTATAATTGGTTCCGCTATGAGGCACGCAACACAGTCACGCTTGCCGGGCACCCTGCATGTTTGGATAAACATGTGCTTCTCCACAGCTTGGATCGCCTCTCCGTTCCAGGTTTTTCAATGCACTTCTCTACATGAAAGAAATTAGAGTGGTCCATTACGACCCTGCAAAATACAGAGAAGGCAAAGTGCTTTTGCCTAACAAAACTGTGTGCTGCAGCTACCTGCTGAAGCCTTGACTGGGCACTGGTCCCTTGTTGCCAGGTCCCTACACCGCCTCTTTTCTGACGTGGAAGTGTCAAGTGAACACTTGACAACTTGTCCTTCTGTCACAGTTCTGAAAATGAACAGATGTGTAAATGGTCAAGGTAAAAGTCAAAACCATACATTAGACACAAGATTTCCAACTCACCATCCGGAACAATGTACATCTCATCCAAATTCTTGCCTTTGAATTCGACCAATCTGCTACTTTTGAGAGCTGATCTTGGCGAGTTGGAGGGTACCTTCTGGGAGGCGGTATCACTGCCAGTGCACTGATGTCGTCCCCAAGGAAGTGCGCCAACTGATCCTGTTCTGTGTTTAGGTTGAGCACTTTTGAGAGAGTGGCAGCATGCTTTCCAAGCTTCATGGAAGACAGCATGTGGGGGGGGATGTTTGGCCCCATACTCTCGGGCAAACAGTCATATGAAATCAGAGCCTTTGAAGTGTAACAAAGCAGCTGGTCTTCATGCTCCTCTGCGAGATGTTCCATTGCACCTTGCATGGCTGGTATCATCTGGATGGGGACTTTTCTCCCTCGTTTTCTCAGGATTTCAATGTGGGGGAAGTGCTGGCAGAGATGCCTCTCAACCTCAGAAAGTACTAGGGCCACGAAGTATCTCTTGAGGAGAAGATAGTCAGGAACATTTTCGAAATTTCCCATTCCCTTCTTTGATTGAACAAGAAAACCTGTTCCAGTGTATCTTTTGCAAGTAGGAGCTACTAAAGATGAAGACTGGCCCATGGATCTATAGGTTTATTAGGATACCGATAGCAAACATTGGATATATTTGAAGCAGTAATTTGCATGCAGAATGGTCATGCAATTTAACAAGTGAGGCTAGGTACACACTGAAGAATTTTTCGACCAAATTGTTATCTCAAACGATTGTACCTATGACTAAAGGTCTGATCAGTCTGGCGATTCATGCATACACACTGACACAATTCACCTTCAGATCTGTGCTCTTCATCTGGACCTCTTAACTTCATAGAATGACAGTACAATATTCATTCATTCATTCATTTTTGTCACTGTCAGGAGACGCGACTCACTGCCCCTGATCTCTGGCGTCCCGGCCGTCGCTATGAAGACCGGGACAACACTTCCAGTCTCCACGTGCCGGTTGCCTAGACAACATCCGGGACGCCTGTATCTCCCTGCCACCGCGTCCGGCCAGCTTTCAAACAGCCGAGCGCGTGCACGCAGGACTAGTTTGGTTCAGCCAAATCATGGCTGTTTAGTTTAGCAGCTGGGCACTCTGCTTTCTCATTTGGAAACTATTCCAGCAATTTATTATGCAAAAACCTGGGAGCACTTGCAGGGCCTTGCTCTGATTGGCCCTTGGCACTATTTAAGCCTCACTACCGGTTATAGTGTTCTGTGTTAGTACTGCTGCCTGCTCCTGTGCTATTTTGGTGCTGAACCTTGGATTGATTTCTCTGTGTATGACCCATGTCTGTTCCTGGACTTTGAACCTTCTGCCTGTGACCCTGATCTCCTGCCTGTACCCGGACTTTGAACCATTGCCTGTGACCCAGACCCTGCTTGTGCCTGACGGTGCTCTGTCCAGTCTGCAGATCTCTGGTCTGTCTCTACTCCGTGTATTACCTCCTGTACCTGTGCGCTGCCATGTGAACATAAACTTGTACTGCCCTGAGTGTACCTGTGAGCATAACTAGCCTCTATGAGAAAGGCGGCTGCTAAAAGTGAAGATCTCTTCTACTAATAGTTCTACAAGTTTATGCCACACTGGTTGCCATAACAGTCACATTGTCACACTCATTAAAACGCCTTGTTATATCTATCCAAAGGTCCTAACGAATTTCGTTAGCTTCTATAACGCTGAAACAAAACATTCTGTCTCAGAATTAACAAATTAATTATCCCTTCTACAGTACTCTCTACATTTATTCACTGGACAGTACTGCTAGAATTGTCTGAAAAGAGCCCGACTCTTTAAACTCTATGGGGATCGTGAGCATGAGTGCATAAACACTACTTGATCGTTAGGTGATTGGTCGGAAAATATTAAACAGTACAACCAACCAAATGAGCCGACAATGGACACTTTGGAAAGACTTTTGAACATCGGATCACTATGCACACTAAGCCGACTTCTGACCAAACAGTCGTATGTCGACTGATTTGCCCTATTATTGAATGGAAATCCTTAATTGTGTACACAGTCTGAGCTATATTTAAACAGTCCTGATTAATAATTTGAAAATCAGGGTGAAGGAAAGAGACATATTTTAATCTAAAATGTAGAATTTGCATACTCTTGTAGGAAGGTCCAGAATGTTTACACCAAATACTCTGAAAATGTACCAGGTTAGCGAAATGCTCAGATTATAAATATCTGAAACAACATTGGATCATGGATAGTGGACAGTAAGTCTTGATAAGTCAATATATATCTATACTGGTTTTCTCCATTCCTTACTTAGCATAAGTAAACAGGGTCCACCTTAAAAGGGTCTGTGTAATCACCAGATTGTTTGTCAGCAGAATCTTACTAGGGACAGATACAGTTTGTTTGTATTATCCATTAGTAAGCACAGGTAGGCTGTCTGCCTTAAAACACAACTTCTGTTTGATCAATTTCAAGAGGAGTCCCACTGAAAAGCCAAATAAATCTGTTTGTTCTTCCAATCTGGACACAATCAGCCCTGAAGAGAGCTGCCTTGAACAATTTTGCTGTTTTATTTCCCCTTCTTTCAGACTGGCTGGTTCAACAAAGCAGCGGAGCCGCAGACCCGGAGCCACAAGTTAGGGTGATAACTGCAGCTAGGTAAGAGCGGCAAGTCCTTTTCTGAAAAGTACTACACCACTTCTGGAGGCTTAATGAAGTTATATGGTGCCTCCCCCAACAGAGTTGCTTTTGATCTTGTGATTTACCTTTATTGATGGGTTTAAAGTGACTCAATATTAATTAATTTTGGAATCCAGTCATGAGTAGGCTGCATCCAAGGTCTCCAGAAGCACTGTGCCACAACTATATGTTTTAAACTGGTCTTAAACTGGGAGCACCTACAGCATGCATCCTCTCCTGTTTATGGTCAGCCAAAATACTCTATTGATGACGTTTTTATGATCTTTAAGGGTTCTTTGGATGTCCTTGAGTAATTCTTTTCATACATTAACAAAAGATTTTACCAGAAAACATTTAATAATATAGTTTCAAATTATGATTTGGCATTTCTTTATGTTTGCATTTTTGTGAATGACAGTAAGATTTGGGGTATATTTACTAAACTGCGGGATTGGAAAAGTGAAGATGTTGCCTATAGCAACCAATAAGATTCTATCTATCATTTTGTAGAATGTACTAAATAAATTATAACTAGAATCTGATTGGTTGCTATAGGCAACATCTCCACTTTTTGAAACCCGTAGTTTACGCAATATACCTCCTTGACTCCTTTATATTCTAAACCTTCCGATATGAACTTACTTTAATTATATGATTGTGCTCACCAAATACATACATGATAGTTTCCCAATTTCCCACTTCATAAGGGTATTATTCATCTGTGTTGATCCAAAAGATAGTGAAACACAAATTAAGGTTGCAAAAAGAATGTGTTGACAGTGCTTACCTACTAAAAATGATTGTATTTACATTAAAAGAGGCAAGAGCATAAGTAAGCAGAAGTACACTAGCATAAAATAGGAGACACATTAGATTTGCACAAAAATGTAATAACATCTCACTGTTTCTCAGGAGAGTGTGCAACTTAACCTTAACATAACATGTGTTTCTTAATGCATAAGGGATGTCTATGATTTTCGTTCTTATATAGCATGTTATCTTATAAATCTTACATATATACATACATACATGCATACATAAATCTTTTCACACTGCTGAAAACATATTATATAGCCCATTTAGATTAGGTTTAAACCATCTCTGTTTTATAGGTTGAATAGGTTATTTGGCTATATGACACTTGCAAAGTATTATAACCTTTTTTGTCTCCGCTATAACTTGTGTGTAGTAGTAGCCATCAACAGTTAACAATTTTGGTTCACCGGTTTAATCACAATAATTGAGATCCATATCCATCTTAATTAGAAGCTAGACCTTAAAGTGAACCCCAAGTATCATTATCTTAGCATCTAAATTTGATATAATCAGGTGAAGCGGCAATCTCCTCAATTACTATACACACTTCAAATAGAATTCAAATGTTTTTAGTGTTGTTTCCAATTAAATATATTGTATAACCCAGGTTCATCTATTTCTGTTGCATGAGTTTAGATGATTAGATGTAATCAACCACATATATTAACAGGATGCTCAGAATTATGTGTCCATTGCCTGAAAAAGCAGTAATACTTTGAAGTGTGTTGCATTTCGCATACAGATTAACTATCTTCTGCCTTGTTCGGGGCTTTATCAAATGATATCCATGTTCCATTTTTTTCACATTTTAGCTCTTATTGGCTAAGAATCATCTTAGGGTGGAAATAATGGCTTGGTGTTTGAAGAATAACCATTGGGGAAAGGTATGGGAATCCAGCTAGCTGAGCTTCTATATACCATTGCTATTGAAGACACTAATGAGATTTAACCCAATGATCATGGCCATGTGAAAGGTTATAAAGAAAAAAAACATGCTTGTATGTTGACAATAGGATTTTTTATCTGAGTTGTAATCATTATTTCCAGCAGAATGCCATGGATTATATTAAAGAAACAATATTTTCCTCTAGCCTTGCCATTAACTACAATTAATAAAATATCTATAAACAAAAAATTCCACTCCCCTTCAAAACCACTTCTAGGTCAATGGATTAATGTATGCCTAATAATTTTACCCATATTCTTTGCTTTGTTACTGATAGACCCTTTGTTGTTGTCCCATCTCATTTTATCTTTATTAAGCAGGATGGTGCAACTCTTGAAACTAAAAATGTTCTGTTTTTGGACAAATAAAGACTTATTTCTGCAAGTAAGAATACTGGTGTGTCGAATCTAGGTCAAGTCTTCTTATCCTAATCAAATTAGTCAGTTTTATCTTGGACAAAACCATGTTATAATGCAAGGGGTGAAAATTAGTTTATTATTTTGCACATTGGATAAATACTGTCTATTTTTCATGTAGCACACAAATATTTGATAGCTTGTTTGTACACTGAAATTTAAAGTTGATCAAGGACATGCTCTACCCCAACTATAAATCTGTCCACACATTTTAAATTTAACTCCCCCTCCAATACAACATGGTTCTACCAAGGTTCAAAGTTACTCAATTTTTTTTCTCAAGTTCCAAAAAAATCCAGATTTTGCTCACTTTTATTCACAAATATATCATATTTATCATGTTTATTGCTACCCAAGAAACCTGTGGTCAAAATATTGGCCCCAATACTAGCAAATGGGGCATCTGAAAAGATGCTACTGAAGACCCAACTTTACACTCACTTAATTTGATTGACTACTTAACACATCTATATTTCAGATATAGTTTATTAAAGCCCATTGCTTCATTATATCTAAAATTTTGTCAATGGGTTCTTGTAACAGCTTTTAAAAATCTAAGATGACCTAATGGTCGCTCTTATTCCAACAAATCCCAAACTTTGTATATTAGGCTTTAATGAAAATCTAAACTTGTTCAATGTATTCATATAGGCTTTCCGTCAGTGGTTTAATCTATTAAACGTACCCTGCCTAAGATAGATCAACAGAGGTGCTGCAAATACATTTTACTATGGGATCTAGTGGATAGTTTGAAATTACCCAGTAATTTATTATTATTATTATTATTATTATTATTAATAAGGTATAATGAAATGTGAATAACTTTTTTTCTAAGTAAAAGTGTGACACTTGCTAGTAAATTAGTGTGTGTACCTAATTTTTCTTCTCTATATATGTCTGTCTAAGAAAAATAGATCAACAGAGATTCTGAAAATACATTTTTCTATGGGGTCTAACGGATATTTTGAAATTGCTCAGTAATTTATTTACTATTATTTGTCTATTATTATTATTATTATTATTATTAAGGTATAATTAAATTGGAAGTGAAGAACTTTATTTTATAAGTAAAAGTGTGACACTTGCTAGTAATTTAGTGAGTGAGTGTTTTTCTGTATATATGTATATATATATATATATATATATATATATATATATATATATATATATATATCTATAATATAAAAGCCTAGCGGCGTGTGTTAGTCTGTGTGTGGAAAAAAAAAAAACAAGCTGCAGCGCCACCTGCTGGGCGGAGTTATACACTGACCTACTAAATTCTTAGCATTATCTAATATATAAAAGTAAAAGCCTAGGCGGCGTGTGTTAGTGTGTGTGTGTGTGTGTGTGTAGAAAAAACTATTTTCTCAGAAACGGCTCATCCAATTGACCTGAAATTTGGTATACTGACATTATTTGACAACAAAATTAGAATAGTGAAGTCAGTTAACTACCATCATCCCCCCTTCCCCCCCCGTGGGAGGGGTAGTAAAGGCTAAATTTACGAGTTGAAGGCTCAAACTCATTTTCGTGAGTTAATTTTACCTCATGAACACACATTAAAAAGGGCGCTTGCGTCGGGAAGTAACGCTCTTCCCCTGAGGTGGCCTGGGCTAGGCCCAAATGCATGACAAGAACCTTTTTAAGACCTTAAGTAGCTTGTTTTGACTAGAATGCATGAGTATCATGCACGGGTTAACTTGTATATATATATATATATATATATATATATATATACCATAAATACTTGAGTATAAGTCGACCCGAATATAAGCCGAGGCACCTAATTTTACCACAAAAAACTGGGAAAACTTATTGACTCAAGTATAAGCCTAGGGTGGGAAATGCAGCAGCTACTGTTAATTTTTTTTTTTTTTTTTTAAAAGCTCACTTCTGTTTAATGACTGTTATTGCAGTCAGCGTTTTAAACAATCAGGATAATCACAGTCTTAACATATGATTTCAAAACTGCAACATTTCTATAGGGATTCTATGCACATGGAAACACAAGACAAAAGACAAGATGATTTGGAAATGACCTGGCAACTCCAACTAGGTAAAGAAAAAAACAGGGCAAAACAGGGCAAATTTAACCACCAAAACCTAAATAAAAATGATAGGTAAAATCTATGAATTCATTTTTAGCAAAAACATAAAGAACAGTACATGACAAGGAAACGCGTCAGCTACCAGCCATTGGGATCAGTTTTTGATAACTGAGGATCTCCTACACTTACGGAGGATTAAGGAACTGAAGTTGAGGAGGAACAGTGAATCATTGTATCTGTTTCCGGACGGCCAACTTAGTAGGTGCACCTACTCGATCTGAACAGAGTCCTGCTTTGACAAGCGGCGCGGCAAGAACCAGTGAGTATATACGGATTATTTTCACTATCAACGACCAAGCCTGTGTGAATCTCACTGCACCGTGCCTATCATTAGGATTCCCACGGAAGAACACTTTAAGTACAGATGTGGGTCAGATCAATGTCCCGAGAGGGATACATTTTTTCTGCAGTTTAGTGCTGCCCGGACGGTGGTTTGTTTACCAACATTCATTGATACTCCTCCCTGTTTGTTTTGCGTTTGGATCAATCTGGACTTATGTTTGATTAATCAACTGGAGGAACTTGTATACTGTTTTCATTGGGCCTTATGATTTTTGAGCCCTTTATAAACCAGTCTCTGCGACCATATATTTTTATATCCATCTCATATCTCCAGTCCTCTCCATATACCTCCAAGGAGTTTATTCTCAACTACATTTATGCCAGTTTCTATGCATTTCTATTAGGGATCTTTTTTGTTGGGTGTTTTGAATGTATTATATTAAACTATTTTATATTTTATGCTAATATCAGCCTATTTTACGTTTATTTCTAGCTGTTTTACAACTTTCTCCCCAGCTCCATTATTCACTTTGTACATTGTGTACAAACTAACATAAATAAATCAAAGATAATTTAAGCAATACCCTAGGGTGCTCTTTTATAATGTAAATTGATGCATCTGAAGATCATTGGGTTTGTAGATTAAAAAAAAATAAAAAAATGAAGCTAGCTCCTTTTAGCTCTCTGTCTTATATATAATTAAGTAGATCCCCTCAAGTTCCATTATAGCAGACTGATTTACCAGAATTATAATTGTTTTTAATCTATGAAACTGGTTGTATTTTGAGTGGTTTTTTTTTTTCTGAACTGAATAAGAGAGAGAGAGAGAGAGAAAGAGAGAGAGATTTTTACTTACCCCCGCAGTGGAACGCATGTGCGTTCCACATACTGGAAGTTCGGCATTTCAGTTCCAAATGCAAAACTTCCTGTCAGTGGAACGCATATGCGTTCCACTGCAGAAGTTAACAGCTGAGGGACCGGACACCAGGTAAGTTCACCTGTGTATAAGCCGAGGGGGCTTTTTCAGCATACAAAGATAGGCTGAAAAACTTGGCTTATAAACGAGTATATATGGTATATATATACACATTATTTATATATATATATATATATATATATATATATATATATATATATATAAATAAATATATATATATATATATATATATATATATATATATATATACACAGAGAGAGAGAGAGAAAGACAGAGAGAGAGAGGGAGAGAGAAAGAAAGAGAGAGATCTCACATCTCTTTCCAGTACAGCTATAATCATGAAAACTCATGCACACGAAATCTACGTTCCTGATACATCTGGGTCAGTCTGTTACGACTGTTAGGATTCGTGTAAAAATAATAAGCTTTTTGTGCAAGATTTTTCTAGAAGTGCAGTATCTAAGATGAATTGTATAATACATTTTATAACTTTACACAGCTGTTCAATAAGTTATTTGAGGTCAATAGCGCTGCCAATAACACAGTAACAATTCAAGGCTGCTTAGTGCCTACATATCAAGGGACTGTTATTCCAGATGGGTTCATTATTAGAATTTAGAAAGTGTTGAGGAATAAATGCATATTCCAGTCATATCCCCATGGCTTTTTTTGTCAAAAGTAAAGAACATATGTGCACAATACATGAGCAAAGTTCAAATTGATTTCTGAAATAGATGTACAGCCTCTAATCAAATTGAAACCATCTGTAAGAAAAATTCCATGGAACACAATCAAATTTATGGCAGACACCACATCACACATTTTCTGTATGCATTTTCAAATCTAATATTAAAATGTTTTTTAACTGGCAACAACTGTTAAAATGTTTTTTAACTGGCAAAAACTGTAAACAGAAAGTAATCTGTACATAATTAATTTTGTTTATTATATTTCTTTATATACATATTATTATATGTATTGTATAGTTATTGATATGCAAGTGTATGATTAATATAATACATTTTTTGGAACAAACAGACATAGGACAAACAAACACAGAAGAATGACATGACTTCATTTAGTAGCAACTTACGCAAACATTATAGCATGCAAAGTGGGCAAGATATTTGATCATAATAAATTAAAGTTTAAGTAGAGTAGAGAAATCAATAAGATATACTGTATAACCATGTGTCTGTTAAAGGGCCTAAACTGCCTTACTTGTAGTATTTTTTTAACTGAGTAACTAAAGAATGTCAGTAGTTGAATTTATGTACACATAGATTAGTATAATGAAGAATAACTAATATATATATATATATATATATATATATATATACATGTCTTCTAACACAATAATTTGATTTTACAGCCACAGTTGATATTGTGAAATCTTTATAAACTCTACAGATACGATTGTGACTTGTTTTCTATATTAAATAAGACACTGGAAGGTTAGATATTGAGGTACATTTTATTGACATGTCCTCCTCTGTCTTATCTCTGTAACTTTTTATCTTTTAATCATTATTACTCTTGAGCAACCACAAACAATGATCTTAAAGTTTATATAGCCTAAGGTGAGTTTTGAGCAGAAACCTGATAAACAGAGCCAATATCCTGGGAAGGTATAAATAGAAAAGTTCAAATAGTTTAACCTCAAGATTTCTGAAAGACAGCTGTAAATTTTGATGTGAACATTAATGTGACACATTGGCTGGGCATCAACAAGCATATGGGATATACATATATTCTAAGTTTAATTACAAAAAAAACCTGTCGGCCAAGCGCGGGCTGGCACAGTTCAGCCCAGGGGGGCGCACAGGCGGCCGTATCACATGACACGTTGACGCGGCCGCCACGCCTGTCATGTGATGCGGCCGTCTGTGCGCTGAGGCGGCCGCATCGCTAAAACTGAGTTGAGGGACTGTCCCCTGTCTGCATTATAGACAGCCAGACATCCCTGCTTCATGTGAGTAACGGCTACCAATTTCATTTTTGCTTGCACTTTTCATCATCACCAACATTTTGATTTACAACTCTAGACATTATATTTCCTTACATTTTCTTTTTGCGGTTCATATCAATTGTCATTGCATATTTTAGTAGCTTGCAAGTGCACTCTAACCATATTTGCAATCACACAGAGTTTGTTGTGTTTTTTACCATTATCATTGTTTTCGGCAGTGTCAATTGATGCATGTTTATTGTTTAACACATCTAAGCTGTCTCGTTCCGGCCGGAGCGTATTGTGGACCTATCCATATTAAATTGATATATCTTTGCTTTACAAGCGCCCAGAACCTGACTATTTTTATACGTATCTAACATTGTTGGGAGTTTAGGGGTCCCCCATACACTCTCAGGTTTGCATTTGGCTGCTTCATATATTTGGAGGAAGCGCAGCCTATCCCTCTTTTTCAACCAAAATGGTGACAGTGTAAATGTTGACAAATTCATTCTGTTGACATGTTTAAAATGGTGACATTGTGACTATCGACAGTAGTGATATCGATAGTCTCTATGTTGACATTCCGAGGGCGAAGTCAACCAGACATAATACAGGTTGTTTCAAAACGATGGACCCATTTTAAAAGCAATATATTTCACAATGCCTATATATTACAATTACACAAAAATTAGTTATTCAATTTTACTAACAATTCTATAAATGCTCTATGTGCCTTCCACTTGCTATACGGGCAACAACGAGACAATAGTTGAATTTGTTGCAAATGCCTCTCAGAATGTCTTCTTTGACTGAAGTCACTGCTGCCATGATTTTGTTCTTGAGGTCGTTCAGAGTAGTCGCTAATGGTGGCACACAAACACGGTTTTCGACGTATTACCATAAGAAAAAGTCACAGAATGTAATGTCTGGTGTTCTTGGGGGTCAAGAGTGTAGCGCTAAGTTTTGGGGTCCCGTGCACCCTATCAAACATTGAGGCAGTGTATCATTTAGAAAACGTCGAACCTGTAGGTGCCAGACAATCGAATAAGGGATCGTATATTCTCAGCTGGCTCGACGAGTGGACTTGGCTGGCTTGACAAACATTAGCCACAAACCTTCCCCTCTCCCCAAAACACATTAACCCTAGTGCTGCCAGCCCAGTAATAGTAAAACTGGGGGGACAAAAAGTGTGGGGTCCCGCAGATTTTACTACAACCAGCACAAGGTTTTGCCAGTCATTGCTGGTGGCATTATAGCAGGGTAACTTGCAATTTGAGGTCCCCCTGCCATAATGACAATCAGCTGGATTCCCTAGGGAGATGGGGGTCTGCAAACAAAAAGCGAACCCCTCCTATGGGGTTCTTCCCACACCTCTAGATGGTGGGTGTGAGGTCTTTTTTTTATTATAATAATCACACCATTTTGTGTTGGTGTACTACGGGTCCCAGGAAGCCCAGGCTGACATTAACAGATTGGACATGCTGGTGCTTGTATTACTACAAGAACCATCATACCCATGGCTGCCAGTGCATGCTGGCACTTGGGGAATCACAAGTGCCAGCATGCACTGGCACCCAGGACCCAATATAGTAAAATGTAGTAATACTCACCAATCACCAGGATCTTCATATGTAATAATTCCAATGGTCCATGGTTGTCCAAAAAATACCTAGAAAAATTAATCCCAGGGTTTATGGTTGTCCCAAAAAATAGTTAGTAAAATTAACCACAGGGCCCATGTTTGTCCAGAGAAATACCAAGTAAAATTAATCCCAAGGTCCGTGGTTGTCCAAAGAAAAATACCTAGTAAATTAATCCCAGCTTGATAAACCAAAATAGCAGACATTGGAAACTACTTCCAGTGTAGGTCAGAAACTAAAAGAAGGGGGGGACACAGAGGCAATGGAGGCACTTGGAGTATGAAAAGAAACTTAAAGGCTGGGGACACGTTAGACATACTAGAGACACAGAAATTAGGGTGGAACTATAGATGTAAAAAATATGCTGGGGGCAGAGGAGGCAGTGGGTAGTAGATGAGACATAATAGGTGGATAAATTAAGTGCTAAAGACAACTGGTAGATAAACAGGGCTGAATTAAGAATAAAGGAAATTAAAATCTGATATTGTGTTAATAGTTAAAGTGCACCACTCTAAGGGTTATTGTCACTCACCGGACTGTTACTGCCTCTAGTTTGGGACATGGGTCTCTCTCGCTCCTGCCGGCGCCTCTCCTGAGCCGCGGCCGTCCGCCATCTTGACTAAGATTGCGCATGTGCAGAAACCCTGAACTGTAAAAACCTCGCCTCTAGTCTCATTGGTTAATTAATCATCTCTCAGTACTTAAGGCACCTGTTGCCCTATTACCTTTGCCTGTTCTTGGTTCTCATTCCCTTGAGACTCTGAGGTGTTTCCTGTTTCTGCTCGTGTTATCCGTTTGCTGTGGACAAGTCTCCTCTTCACATCAGTAGTAGAACTCACCCGCTGCAGACTACTCTCGCTCCCTCCGTTACATGCCTGCACCTGGACAAGTCTCCTCTTCACATCAGAAGTAGAACTTCTCCGCTGCAGACTACTCTCGCTACTCCATTTACATGCCTGCACCTGGACAAGTCTCCTCTTCACATCAGTTGTAGAACTTATACGGTCACCATCCGTCTCTCCCAGAATTTCCTGCCCTCCCTCCCACCCAAGTTCCTGCTGTGGAGGGTTTATGTCAAAAGTTTAAATCCATTTGTGCTCAGGTTAAATTCTCTTTGAAAAAGGCATCTTCAAGATATAAATTTTTTGCTGATAAAAAGAGGTGAGCAATTCCAGCACTTAAAATTGGAGATCGTGTATGGCTTTCTACCAAGAATATTCGCATGAAGGTTCCTTCTAGAGATGGTCACTGACCCCCGTGTTTTGGTTTTGGATTCGGTTTTGGATCTAGATTACCGTCGTGTTTTGGTTTTGTTTTGGTTTTGCAAAACCGCCATTGCGTGTTTTGGTTTTGTTTGGTTTTGTTTAGCTATTTTGTTGGAAAATACATGTTTTTGTGCCTAAAATAACCCAATTTAGTGCTCCAACTGTTTTAGAGATAAGTAATCTAATTGTTGAGGTAATAAATCATCCAAAAAAACTGTTTAATTCTTCATTGGTAGGCCTTCATTTATTCTACACACAAAACAGATTGTCTTCCTCTCCATCTATGCATATTGGCAATGCAGCCATCGTCTTTGGATGTATATTACACCCTACACTTATAGTTAAATATGTAAAGAAATGGAAAAAGACAGTTTGCTTTCTGTCTCTATAGGCCCCCCTCCACTTTTTTAAAAAAACAAAAAATTCAGCCATTATAGACTGTACAATATTAATTGACATGGAGAAAGCCAGTTTGGTTTCTGTCTCTCTAGGCCCCCCTCCACTTGTATAAAATACCAAAAAATCCAGCCGTTATAGACTGTACAATATTAATTGACATGGAGAAAGCCAGTTTGGTTTCTGTCTTTCTAGGCCCCCCTCCACTTGTATAAAATACTAATAAATTCAGCCGTTATATACTGTACAATATAAATTGAAATGGACAAAGGCAGTTTGGTATCTGTCTGCATCAGATCCTCTCTCCACTAGGAGTAAAATAGAAAACTATTCAGCCGTTATATAATCTAGAATATAAATAGAAATTGAGAAAGGCAATTTGGTATCTGTCTGCATCATAATCATCAACATCATCATTAGCGCCCTCGTCGCCTACACAAATCTTCCCCTCATCCTCTTCTAATTCCAAAGTGGCATCCTCAATTTGGGTATCACCGGCTACACTCGGGCTATTAAGGCACACATCAGCAGAATGCTCACGATTAGACATCCCACTGTTGGATGGACTCTCCACAGGGATTGTTGTCATTTGTGAATCAGAGCAAATATTCTCCTGTAATGCCTCACTGTTATCTTGCAGCTCGGCTTTGACGCGTAACAGTAGTTGTGCACCAATTGTAGGCTGGGTAACTTTTTGGGATCTGCCACTAATACCCAAAGGTGAAGGCCTCATTCTCTCTTTGCCACTTCGTGTGTAGAATGGCATGCTTGCAATTTTTTTTTTATCGTCACTTAACTTTTGCTCAGTTACACTTCTTTTTCGCTTCAATACAGTAAATTTTTTTTTGGTTTTTGTTTTTTGCACTAATTTGGAAACACTCTGTTGTTTGACATCGCCTTGGCCAGATGACGTATTGGGAACACTAACATCAGGACTGGTGACAGAACCTGGTTGCTCATTCAGATCATATGTGGACTGCTTTGAATCCATTCTGAGCGCAAACCACTGGGGAGTGCTAAAAATTATTTGGTAGATACTGCTGACAGATATGACTTTTGACAGCCAGAAATATTAATGCACAATTAGGGAGGACACCCCAAAAGCACTGAGGAGTGCTAAAAATTATTTAGTAGATACTGCTGACAGATATGACTTTTGACAGCCAGAAATATTAATGCACAATTAGGGAGGACACATCAAAAGCACTGAGGAGTGCTAAAAATTATTTGGTAGATACTGCTGACAGATATGACTTTTGACAGCCAGAAATATTTATGCACAATTATGGGGGACACCCCAAAAGCGCTGGGGAGTGCCAAATATTAAGAAAAAATAATAAACCTCTATCCTCCTCTCTGCACTAGCGATTTTGGTTAGAGCAATTGCAAGAACAATATTGTATTCTCTGTCCCTGCTCTAATTAGCCTATGACTACACCCTGCTCTCTCCCTCTGTCAAATGGCGATGGATTGCTGTGGAGGCGTGTATTTATAAAGTTGAAGGATCGAGAGAACCGAGCCCCGAGATCCGACGACGTCACAATGACGTTCGGCCTTGATTTGGATTCGGAACGGGCGGGAGAGTACCGAGCTGCTCAGCTCGGTACTCGGATACCCAAAGTTCGGGTGGGTTCAGTTCTCGGAGAACCGGACCCACCCATCTCTAGTTCCTTCCATGAAGTTTGCTCCACGTTTTATTGGTCCTTATAAAATCATTCAAGTGATAAATCCTGTTTGTTTTAAGTTGTCTTTACCTAAGAACCTTCGTATCTCCAATTCCTTTCACGTTTCATTACTCAAACCTCTCATCATCAACCGATTTTCTGTTCCTTCTTCAGTATCTCGCCCAGTTCAAGCTCAACAAGAGGAGGAGTTTGAGATTACTCATATACTTGATGCTAAAATCTCTAGGGGAGTCCTTCGCTTCATAGTGCATTTAAAAGGTTTTGGTCCAGAGGAGCACTCTTGGATCCGTGCAGATGATCTTAATGCTCCAGCTCTTCTGAAAAAGTTTTATTCCAAATATCCGGGCAAACCTGGTTCTAAGTGTTCTGTGCCCACCTTTAAAAGGGGGGGTACTGTCACTCACCGGACTGTTAGTGCCTCTAGTTTGGGACATGGGTCTCTCTCGCTCCTGCCGGCGCCTCTCCTGGGCCGCGGCCGTCTGCCATCTTGACTAGGATTGCGTATGTGCAGAAACCCTGAACTGTAAAACCTCGCCTCTAGTCTCATTGGTTAATTAATCATCTCTCAGTACTTAAGGCACCTGTTGCCCTATTACCTTTGCCTGTTCTTGGTTCTCATTCCCTTGAGACTCTGAGGTGTTTCCTGTTTCTGCTCGTGTTACCCGTTTGCTGTGGACAAGTCTCCTCTTCACATCAGTAGTAGAACTCACCCGCTGCAGACTACTCTCGCTCCCTCCGTTACATGCCTGCACCTGGACAAGTCTCCTCTTCACATCAGAAGTAGAACTTCCCCGCTGCAGACTACTCTCGCTACTCCATTTACATGCCTGCACCTGTACAAGTCTCCTCTTCACATCAGTAGTAGAACTTATACGGTCACCATCCGTCTCTCCCAGAATTTCCTGCCCTCTGCCCTCCCTCCCACCCAAGTTCCTGCTGTGGAGGGTTTATGTCAAAAGTTTAAATCCATTTGCGCTCAGGTTAAATTCTCTTTGAAAAAGGCATCTTCAAGATATAAATTTTTTGCTGATAAAAAGAGGCGAGCAATTCCAGCACTTAAAATTGGAGATCGTGTATGGCTTTGTACCAAGAATATTCGCCTGAAGGTTCCTTCCATGAAGTTTGCTCCACCTTTTATTGGTCCTTATAAAATCATTCAAGTGATAAATCCTGTTTGTTTTAAGTTGTCTTTACCTAAGAACCTTCGTATCTCCAATTCCTTTCACGTTTCATTACTCAAACCTCTCATCATCAACCGATTTTCTGTTCCTTCTTCAGTATCTCGCCCAGTTCAAGCTCAACAAGAGGAGGAGTTTGAGATTACTCATATACTTGAGGCTAAAATCTCTAAGGGAGTCCTTCGCTTCTTAGTGCATTTAAAAGGTTTTTGTCCAGAGGAGCACTCTTGGATCCGTGCAGATGATCTTAATGCTCCAGCTCTTCTGAAAAAGTTTTATTCCAAATATCCGGGCAAACCTGGTTCTAAGTGTTCTGTGCCCACCTTTAAAAGGGGGGGTACTGTCACTCACCGGACTGTTAGTGCCTCTAGTTTGGGATATGGGTCTCTCTCGCTCCTGCCGGCGCCTCTCCTGGGCCGCGGCCGTCCGCCATCTTGACTAAGATTGCGCATGTGCAGAAACCCTGAACTGTAAAACCTCACCTCTAGTCTCATTGGTTAATTAATCACCTCTCAGTACTTAAGGCACCTGTTGCCCTATTACCTTTGCCTGTTCTTGGTTCTCATTCCCTTGATACTCTGAGGTGTTTCCTGTTTCTGCTCGTGTTATCCGTTTGCTGTGGACAAGTCTCCTCTTCACATCAGTAGTAGAACTCACCCGCTGCAGACTACTCTCGCTCCCTCCGTTACATGCCTGCACCTGGACAAGCCTCCTCTTCACATCAGTAGTAGAACTTACCCACTGCAGACTACTTTCGCCATTCCATTTACATGCCTGCACCTGGACAAGTCTCCTCTTCACATCAGTAGTAGAACTAACCCGCTGCAGACTACTCTCGCTACTCCGTTACATGCCTGCACCTGGACAAGTCTCCTCTTCACATCAGTAGTAGAACTTACCCGCTGCAGACTACTCTCGCTACTCCGTTACATGCCTGCACCTGGACAAGTCTCCTTTTCACATCAGTAGTAGAACTTACGCGCTGCAGACTACTCTCACTACTCCGTTATATGCCTGCACCTGCACAAGTCTCCTCTATACTTCAGTGGTAAAACTTGCCAATTGCAGACCACTCACGCTACTCCGTTACATGCCTGCACCTGGACAAGTCTCCTCTATACATCAGTGGTAAAACTTGCCAATTGCAGACCACTCACGTTACTCCGTTACATGCCTGCACCTGGACAAGTCCTCTCTTCACATCAGTGGTACAACTTGCCAATTGCAGACCCCTCACATTATCTGGTTACATGCCTGACTGGACAAGGCTTCTCTACACATCAGTGGTAAAACTTGCCAATCACAGACCACTCACGCTACCCCGTTATATGCCTGCACCTGGACAAGTCTTCTCTTCTCATCAGTGATGTAAACTGCCAACTGCGGACCACTCACGCTATTCCGTTACATACCTGCGCTGGACAAGTCTTCTCTACACATCTGTGGTGAAACCTACCAGCTGTAGACCACTCATGTCTCCTTGTGATATAGCTACTACTCAATATGGTACCTATGAGCTGGACTAAAGTCTACAAGTGCATCTGTATTATAGCTGCAAGTCGCTGACTCTTCTACTGCATTGTTGATTGGTCTTTGCCTAATGTTATCCAGTTATCAAGTACTGGCCTGCTATATGCTACCTGCGTGCTAAGGCACTTGGACTCTTTCCTCATTATATCCTGCTTATTAATCTGCTGTACCATCACAGTTCCACTGTGCCAAGACTCAGCATTTATACTATTGACATTCCTTTCCTCTATTCTATTGTATGGTTCCACTGATTCACCACACTACCCAGAGGTCCGCACCTCTGGTAAGTGTAGCTACACCTGGTAAATTCTGGGTAAAACTCCTAGTGCCCGTGACAGTTATAAATCTAACAGGGTAAGGTGGTACGCCCATTGGTGTGTCACTAGGGGAGGGCCAAGGTTTAGTTAATAAAAGTGGTGGGTGGAACAGGAGTCTAGGATCCAGGAAATTGGGAGATAAGTATGGTGCCTCTCCATTGCACCCTGCCTTTACATCCTTTTCCTTGCCTCTTTTTCTCCTCTGTCTTTCTGGGTTATCCTTCTTTTCTTCCTTCTGCCTAATTCTTGTATTCTGGACCAATTTTCCCCTTTATGTCCCTAAATGTTTGAATGTTGTTTTTCTCCCCCTGATGCCTAGTTCCCATGGTTTGGTAGGCTCATTTTTTAATGTTTGGCATGTACCTAGTGTCCTGTTTGGTCTGATGGAGGACCCTAGGGGCACCTCCTCAGACTGGACCTCCCCTCTCCCCTTTGGGTTTTCCTGGCAACTAGCTTTGGTGGACCAACTAAAATAAGAGAATACAGCACTAAGTAATGTAAAATGTGTCTGACAAATCACCAAAATGGCTGTCAATAGATTTAATATGAACAAATATATTACATGCAATAACCTGTGAATTACATATCCAAACACATAACATGGAGCAGCCTGATATCCAATGTTGAGGCTGCAGGGTCTAGTATGGTGTCCCTTCTGGAACAGAACACAAACACTGAACTGAACATTGCACTAAGTGTATATCAGCTGGAAGAGTGGGCTGGTGTCAATTAAATTTTCTGCCCTGAGATCCTCTGACAGTGTTCGATCATGCAGTTTTGCATGACAAATTGTGTTCCATCTGTATTTGTAAATTATTCTCTACATTAATGGATGAACATGTGATTACAGATATTAAGTTATGGTTGCTTTTTAGTGAACACTAGAATAAAGGGGTACGGGTGATGCATTGTTTGAAAGCATTACTTTTGGATTGTTGAGGTCACATCTGCAGCTATAGATGGCCCGGCATTTCGCTGCATCCAACAGTTAGGCAGGTGAAAATCAATCACTTTTATCTCTGCTGTCCTGAATTTCTGGTTTTCCTTAATGCTCTTTCTGCCTTCTGGTGACACAGGGCTTTGGTCGTTTGTTTTTTTTTGGAAGCAGGGGCATGAAGGGATTTTGCCTAATTTTTTCTCTACAAGTGGGCCTGATTAGCTGTTGTCACAGTAAGGTTTTTCTGTTTTTACCTTTGCTTGTGTCCCTCTGTTCAATTTCTCTTGTTTCTTCTTCTCTTGTTTCTGTCTCCTTCCCTTTTTTCCTTTCCCTGGCTGTTTTTCCTTGCTTTTTTCTTTTGGGCCATGTCTCCTACTGCTCTCCACTTTGTGCCACTCTGGGCTGCATATGGTCTGGAGTTGTGTGGGGCTTCTCTGCTATAACATACCTTGATGGCTTCTGACCTGGCATGGATATTTTCCTTATGGCCTGACTAGGCCCTCTGCTGGTCCGATGTAGTTCCCTGGGGGATATTAAGATCTTTTCCTGTTAGGGACAGCTAGAAAAGTGCAGTGAGAAGTTATTTCATGGGGCCAAGCTTGGGCACCCTTCCACCCTTTTTGGTGGTTGACAGGTCTAGAATCTTTGACTTATATCCCATTGTGCTTGCACTTATGGGTCAGTTGGGGTTCATTTGCTGATGAGGGTCTGAATTTTTTTATGGGGTGGAGTATAGAGGAGTTTAGTGAGTGTAGCTTTAGGTTTGGTGAGGAACAAGGCGTGGCCGGAAAGCATTGTGCAGTCCGTGGCCAATGCTTTATGAGTCCACATTACATTAGTTTGGGGTATTCTGAACCCATTTCCCTTCAAATAGTTAGCTATAGTTTCAGTGCAAGTACCGCCCCTGTAGGTCAGGTTGAGGTTGCGCCCCTTTCAGCCCAGAGGGGCTGCGGGTTCTGGATTGCCCAGGATAATTGATCATCGGTGAAGGTGAAGGATGATATGTGCGCCCAGAGGAAAATGTTACCCAAGTTGTTTGATATCCAAAATGTAGTTGACCCATGTTGCTATATCCGGTATGGGCCTTGTCGCACTGCCTGCTGTTTTCTCGTCCACCATTCAGTTCTTGGGTACCAAAACAAACTCCTTTATTTTTCCACAAATATGTCTGCTGTCAATTATTCTAAGTTATATACAAAAAATCCCAGGCGCAGTATGAATTCATGATAAATAAATGAACTGTGATTTGATATGCAATGGGGTGGATAATGGTGGTATAATGATCAAACTGCAAACCGGTAATTATCAATCTGTATATTATAAACAGTTAACAAATCCAAGTGAACTGGATAAACAAAAATTAAAAATGACACAATTATATATTGGCATGAATAAGAAACAGTGTAACAATTTCATATAAATACTGCAGTATGATAGGTCCAAAATAAAAAAATGTATATTCAAATTCATGATGTATAAACAAGTCCAAGTCCAGTGTTATACATCAGTCCACATACTGGGTTCAAATGTTCAACATAATTGCAGTAATTGATACAAAAACAAATGTCCCTCTGGGGGCATTTATAATGATCTAAAAGTACCGTTCCTATTGAGTAGTTAAGAGCCGATATGTAGTAAGCATGGCACAAGGTTCACAGTCTAAGAACAAAGTTACAACCAGCCCACTTAAACCAGTCAAAGATACAAGCACAAATTGTCATGCTGTCTCACCCTTGAAGTTGTAAAATTACCCAGAGAGCCCGATCCACTGAGCCATCCTTCTTATGCTCCACTGGTTTTCGTACAAATGTGTTTGGTGGCTGTGTGCCTGCGGTCTGTGCTTGGTCCTTTGCACATGCGCTGAATGACTCCAATTTTCTGCCTCAAAAGTAATAGAAGTGGATGATCTGTGCAGAAAAGCTCATGAGCTAAATGATGAATAATCCCGAAACGTACGCGTATCGCCCTTACAGGATACGTCAGATGTCTGAATTAGAATTAAATGTGGAATGAAGTTCTCCCAATGGAAGGGAAACTTAATTAGCATATACAGTTAATCATTGGTCCTCTCAAAAGATTGACGTTTAGATGGGGCCATCCTGGGCGGACCTCATTCAGGCACATATTCTAGTCCAAGAAAGGCAAATTCTGTGGTGTTCAAATAATCTTAATTGGGGATAACGGTTAAAGGAAGTACTATTGTTATAAAAAACATTCAGCACAGTACAAGTAAGCACATGATGATACATAGTTGCAGGATTCATTTTCTTGCAAAAACCGTTCAGCATAAAAAACGCATGAAGATGTTCGACATTCAGGTTTGAGTATAACTTGTAATTATTCTTAATCATAGTGATGTTAAAAGGAGTCCACTGCAGTAGTTGTAAGAGTAAGCATTAAATGTCGCTGTTGGCATATATAAGACAGTGGTAGCTACATTGTATGAATATAGAGTGCCTGGTGCACAAACAGTGTTTTCACATGTGCGTTATGTGGACTTCAATTGTTTGTATTCTTATGGTAGAAAGTGTAAGTAGGATATAAGTATAAACAGCTGAAACATGATAAGAAACTCATGTGGACAGACGGCATGGCATATAGTTCCACAATGCCCAAAGAGTATAGCAAGTTATGAAAATGAGCTAAGAGGATGGTGTATTGGAACATAACACTTCATAGTCGCAGAAAATCCAAAAAAAGGTTATATTACACAAGCTGTAGAGATGTTATGTGGTTTGAATGAAACCTGCAAGTAAATTGGCTTAATTAAAGAAAAATATTGGTGTTGAACTCAATGATAAGACCATTAGGTTAGAGGGTCTTAAGGTTATTAATCCACTTTGTTTCTGCTTGTGAGATTAATTTGAAACAATGTCCTATACATATATCAGCTTTGGGGCTTTGGGACCAATCCCCCTTCACTTTCCCAATGGCAGCACATTGATTATTACACTAATAGGGAAGTGCAGACTCCTATTTGTAGTTTGCAGGTTATATAAGATAAGAACAGCAATCATTAAGCAGTGAACAAGTAGTTGTGGTCCCAGATATTCCTGTGTCTTAGCAATGTCCCTGTAAATTAAGCTTCCTTGCCTATACAAAGTATCTTTTTTTTAATATATTATTAGGAATATTATTATATTGCACTGCAGAGGATATTGATTTGCCATCCTACTTGTGGAGTATTTTATATGTGTTCTAATACAGATGGCTTCTAATTATAAACCAACATCACCTGATAAGATAAACCTTTAAATAGCCTTAAATAACAGGTTCCACAGTTTGCTCTTAGCAAGTTTTTAACTCATTCCAATGGGGTTAGTGCTGGATTGTAAAAGTTGAAACTAAATAATTGTGTAGCTCCTCTTGTCTGTTTTATGGAGACAGGGACACAATGTTCAATAGACTATTGCAGGGGGCTTTATTCAAGGGTCCACATGATGCAGGAGAGATCCTGTATGGTTTGCCTAATTTTCCTGATTTTACTGGGAACAGCAAACTGACTTGGCACTACCTAATGCAGTGTGGTGCAATAGTTTGGTTGTCCCTCAAAACCATAGGAAGTCAGCTTTGCATCCACTTCCATGATCCTATTCCACATAATATACATTCTTGTACTTCTTTACAACTAAAACTGCCCATCTACAAATAATAATGCTCCTCTACCTCATCAACCACCATATGGACCCCCAGGCAAAACTTGCCTTTACAGCTATTGCCACTTTAAATTTCCCCAGCAAAGTCGCCGAATATTAGCGACTTTCAAAAAGCGCAGGTTAATACATATACCCCCTCAAATCTGTGCTACACAACTCAAGACATCCATATCCAGGAAACTCAGTTATTCTATCTAGCTCTCCATGGCTATTAAAAACCTGGTGACAGGTGCTCTTTAAATAAAAACAAGTAAATAAAGCACTTTCATGGGGTGTAATAATCAAGGAAATGGTAAATACTTCTGTAGTAAAAACAAATTCAAAAGGTAAAAATACTAAGTAAGCAAAACTTATTTTATTAATGTTGTATATATATAGGAGGACGGAAAACAGCTGTTTGGCTGCAGAATAGCAAAGAGTTCCCTTGTGAGACATTAAAATGTGAAAGAAATTGCTTCCAAAATAATGGATTGGAGTCTGCCAGCATGCTTTCCTCATAAGGATTATAAAAACAGCCTCATCCAACAGGAGTTTGGGACAGTGTATCCTGGGATTACAAGGCCAAGCAAACCAGCAAACCTTATGTTGTGCAAATAAAATTAATTTATTAACTCGCTCAATTATGAATCTTGCATGTCTATTAATACTCTTAGACTATAAGATACAACAAATTCCACATTTCTTTACTTCACTACATAGTAATTTTGTTGCTGAAACTCTAAGGATATTTGACTTTTGTTTCCTGGTAAAATGTTACTTAATGCTGATTATGATAAATGTCAGGTTGAATATGAAACCTTAGAGGGACTTACCCGTGGCCTGTGATAAAAGTCCCATTAAAATACTATATATTGCAAAAGTTTTGATGCACCATATGAGAAGTTTACTTTTTTCTTCTTCTTTTATACAGTTTAATACTTTTCTCTGGACAGTTTAAAACTTCAGGATATTTTGACCCATATACTGAAACAAGTAAGACTCATTTTAAAGCAGCAATCTAACATAGAAGTTTTCTATTCTTTAAATAGCAAGTTAAGTACCTTCTCGGAATGCATCTGACAGTCATTTTTCTTACCTGTCCTTCTACAAATCATCACATTCAATGACATTCAGACCATGTTATATACCAATTTTTGTCGTATAAAATAGGTGTTACAGTAACATATCATATTACCTCCCCACACCCACTGTAAGAAAGCCAAGCAGACAGAGCACACATGAGCAATTATGGTTGTTGAATAAAAGAGCAGGCATGTCATGCTTGTCATAAAAATAATAAAGGTGAGAAGGACTTGAATAGGTTATTATCCTACTCCTCTGATGGAACATTACACACTATTGGTAATTTTTTCTTTTTTTTACAACAGAGGTTTCCAATTAGAGCTATAATCATTGGTAGAGTGCCTTCAGGGATCTTCCAACACTGTCCTGGCAGTGTTATTACATTTTCACATAAGGTCGCTCTGGTTAGAACTTTTAACAAACAGTGGGCAAACCTGGTAGAAACTTACCCCAACAGATGTAAAGCTGTTATTGCAGTAAACAATGCTTTCATTAAGTACTAGTCCGCTGGGGTTGAATTATACTGCAACCAGCATTTTTCAGTTTTTATTTTTAAAAAAACAGACAAATAATGACATAGGAGTTTGAAAATTTACTTTAAGAACCAACTGATTCACAATAAAAAATACTGTCTGGAACAATCTGTGTAAGTGTCATTTTTACTGCAAACAAATTAAGACTTTATATGGGGATTGAATACATTTGCAGGCCACAATACAGAACTGATATCTTCCAGTAAGTTACCTAATCACTCGGGAATG
The DNA here is from genome assembly GCF_038048845.1 of Mixophyes fleayi. Classification (NCBI taxonomy): domain Eukaryota; kingdom Metazoa; phylum Chordata; class Amphibia; order Anura; family Limnodynastidae; genus Mixophyes; species Mixophyes fleayi. The sequence goes on along the minus strand of NC_134403.1, from coordinate 116,820,776 downwards.
GCACAAAATGGATGAAATACTGGTGGGTTTTATTGAAAATTCACTTTGTACATTAGCATCAGCTCAAATACACAGCAAAGTGATTATCACAAAGTGTGCAGTGGAATCACCAGTAATAGCTGATAGAATGTCAGTGTCACAGATCCACAATGCTAGCAAAGTATAGTGGAATATAACATTGGTTGCTGGCATCTGAGCAGTTCCTGCTAGTATGCAGTGGGTAGAAGTTGAGTCTGTAGTTCACTATAGTAGCAGCGAATAGCTTCATGACTCACGGCTTGGGATTACATCTTGCATGGCCATCTAATGATTGGCAATCTTGGACTGACGAAATCTGGAAAGCCTCCTCTGAAGTAGTACATGCCATCAATGTTTTCGCTTCTCATCTTTATACTTAGCGATATTTCCTATGGGCAGTCTGCATGATGTCACAATGTCTGGGCTGACATGGGGCTATGTGACAGGTTTCCCAAGGCAAGACCATGGAGAAAAAGTAGGTGAACAAAGTGGTTTATTAGAAACACAGGTAATACAGGTTCAGGATGCAATAACCCGTGAGGCAGTAAAATAGCCACAGTTCTTAACAGCAGAATAGGCAATTCTGTAAGGCGATGGAGAGATGCAGTAGTCAGCGGGTTGTAGGGTAAATACCTCTGAAAGAGGTGGTGAGATGAGTAGTCTGCGGATTGCAGGCTTAGATGGCTCTGGAAGAGGTGGTGAGATAAATAGCCTGCAGATTGTAGGGTTTGATACCTCTGGAAGAGGTGGTGAGATGAGTAGCCTGTGGATTGCAGGTTTGGATACCTCTGGAAGAGGGGGTGAGATGAGCAGCCTGCGAATTGCAGGGTTGGATACCTCTGGAAGAGGTGGTGAGATGAGTAGCCTGTGGATTACAGGGTTTAATACCTCTGGAAGAGGTGGTGAGATGAGCAGCCTGCGGATTGCAGGGTTGGATACCACTGGATGAGGTGGTGAGATGAATGGTCTGTTCTTACTGTCACAATTCACGGCAGAGAATATGGTTCCTGGGTTTGTCATGCAGAATTACAGGTACAGGTAGGGGGACTCAGTGAGCAGAGATCTTGTAAATTAGTCACACTGAGCAGCAGGGCTGAGATGCTGGAGAGGATGGTAAAGTCTGTGAGCTGATATCCAGGAATAAGCAAAGTCAGACATGCAGAAATACAGGAACAGGTAAGGGAGCTCCGTGTGCTGAGAACTGTAGAATAGACACACAGGTGCAGCTGAGCTGAAGTTCTGGAGAGAATTGTAACTCTGTGAGTTGATATCCAAGAATAAGCAGAGCTGAGTCAGAAATGCAGAAATACAGGAACAGGTAAGGGAGATGCCTGAGAACTGAGATTAGACACACAGTGTGCTGAAAACTGTAGATTAGACACACAGGTGCAGCTGAGCTGAAGTGCTGGAGAGGATTGTAACTCTGTGAGTTGATATCCAGAAATGAGCAGGACTGAGTCAGACATGCAGAAATACAGGAACAGGCAAGGGAGCTCTGTGAGCTGAGAACTGTAGATTAGACACACAGGTGCAGCTGAGCTGAAGTGCTGGAGAGAATGGTAACTCTGTGAGTTGATATCCAGGAATGATAAGCTGAGCTAAGGTGCTGGAAATGATGGTAACTCTGTGAGTTAATATCCAGGAATAAGCAGGGCTCAGTCAGTCATGCACAGATACAGGAACAGGTAAGCTGGAGCCAGGGAGTCAAGTCTTCACATAGTCAGGGTAGACAAACAAAGAACATGCTACACTGAGAATCAATGAGCTGTAGAAAGCAGAAGCACAGAGATCCACATTGGTGTAGAATTCAGGAACAAGATAGATGAGGAGCTGTGTCCGCAGCAGTGGAATGAACAGCAAAACTACAAGGTCAAGTACACAGGAAAGAATAGCCAGGAACAGGAGTCAAAGGATGCTTCCTATCAGGTTGAGTAACTTGATGATCTGGCAAAGGTTGCTTGGGTCAGACAGTCTATAGAGGCCAGAAGCAGGTGTTTAAGGTTCCAGCATTAATGAGGCAGGTAAGAGCAGTGGCTCCTTTGGTGGACAGTGGTACTACAGGCAGTATACAAATATATACAAAGGTCCAACAAAGTACCTGCAGACAGTTGTTTATATTGATGCACATCTATGGGAATTTTTATTAGCACAACCACAATAGATGTAGTCGGAAAATTACAGAATTTGAATTGGGAAATGCTTGGCTTTGCTAAGTAGATGTAGAATCCCTGTACACAAGTATAAAACATGAAATTGCCTTGAATACAATTAAGAACTTTTTTACAAATGAGAACAACAAATGAACACTATAATTATTTATTAGAATTATTGGAATTTGTGTTAACAAAATATTTTTTGTCTTTAATGAGAATTTTTATTTGCAAACACGTGGGACAGCAATGGGGACAACTGTGTCCCCACCTATGCAATTATTTACTTGGGATGGTGGGAGAGAGAGGCTGTGTTTACCCTGGCCAATGGAAACTATACCAAATATGACACTACATGGCTGCGTTTTATGGATGACATCCTAATTGTTTGGGAAGGTACGAAGGACAAGTTTGAGGAACTCATATCCCTCCTCAATGCTAATGACTTTAATGACTTTATTCTTCATTTAACATCAGTCATTAATTCAAAACGAATAACCTTTCTTGATTTGACAATTTCAATATCAGATGAGAATATAATAATTACAGATATATACTGCAAACCCATAGCCATAAATAGCATTTTACATGCTAGCAATTCACACTTACCGGTAACAATCAGGGGAATACCGAAAGGAGAGTTTTTGCGAACAAGACGCAGTTGCAGTACATCTTATATTTTTGAACAATGAGTTGATGAATTAAAGGAAAGATTACTTACAAGAGGATATAGTCACAATTTAATTAAAAAACCTACCAGGAAAAAAATAAAACAGTGAACAGATTCTACTTTTTCCAAAGAAGGAGAGATAGATATGGATATAGTTATATATTAATAAAGTATTTACATATTAATGTAGTATTTAAACTATTGGTTACTTACCTGAGGTTCGATTCTTCTGCTTCTTCCGGAGATTCAATTTATTCTTCTGGTGGAATATTTGATAGATAATTATAACAACGTAATCTGGTCATCATGTTCATACCTTTATACTTAAGCCATTTATCATATAGTAGTAATTACACCCTAAAGGGTCAACTATTTTAATTTCAGAATGGAGATATTAATATCACCAATCACTCATATAATTTTTGCAGATCATTTTGACATAAATAATTCACATTGCTATTTTTTCACGATTCTGTTTCACCGATCCCAACACTACCAGATTGAGTATATAAATGTAACCCTCTGTTGATGTGTGTAGTGTTGAGATGCACAGTTTAGGCAGTGCACCTCCTTCTCAGCCCTGGCTAGCTCCTGGCGTGGATGTCCCCGCACATGCAGGTTATTTTTACACAGTTTCTGTGAAGATGTTGGGACACAGGCGATGTAACTCGGTGGTGCAGTGCAATCAGATGTTTTAATAATGCAGGCACTAGGCCATCTCTATATTGCAAAATAAACTCTTTATTTACACTCCAGCACATTCTTAAACTGTTGCGGTGATAAATATGTACAGTTCCTATATACATCACCTGTCTCCTCCTGCACGGTTCTTAAGGGCTACATGGACAGAATAGCAATGGGGCAGTCACATCCAAAATGGTGGCTCTCTATCTCACCCTTATCTCTCTCTCACAGCAGTGTTCACTCACCCTTCATCTGCGGGGGTAATATCTCTTTCCCATGCTCTGTGGGGGTAATATCTCTCTCCTGTGCTCTGCGGGGGTAATATCTCTCTCCCGTGCTCTGTGGGGTTAATATCTCTCTCCCGTGCTCTGTGGGGGTAATATCTCTCAGTTGAATGCTGACAGACACTCCTTGTGTGCTGCTCCTTTCTATCATCCTGTCACTTTCTGAGGGAGTTTGTCCCTGAAAGCTGCCCCATGTCACTGGTTTTCTGTCAGTGTTGTTGTACTATTGCCCATAGGGGCAGCAGGCGATCTACCAGCTCCCCAGATTATAATGGGGGTCCCAGGACCTCCTCCCCTCTGTCCTTGGTTCCTGGGTCTCCCTCTCTCTGCCAGGTTCTGATCCCCTCAGCTCATACCAGCCTGATGTTGCTAAGAAACATTCCCAGTGTGCCTCCTCTGGGTCCTAGTGCTAGGCCACACACTTAGTCACTGGAAGGTGTGAACAACAACACCAGAGGGGGTGTTACATAAAGTTAGGTTTTAATTTTGGTCACTTTAAAAATTTTTGTTCCCACACTTCACACCCATTTATTTTGAATGCATATGATAAATTTATTTCAGTATAGCGATTATAACTTACGTGTAAAACACTATTGTCATAAAGTATTTTCACATGCGGTCACTTTTAATAAGTAGAAGTATATTAAATAATCCCATTTCAGGTCCAGTATTATTATTATTAGGTCTCAATCATTCATACAGTTACATTTTTATTAATTATCATTATAGAGTCATTGATTTTACACTATCACGTCAATCAAGAAAAGAAAATATCACTTAGTTATTCCCCAAGATGCTACATACATATTATAAACTGCATGTTTATGTGAGGAACGATTAGATTACTCTAAAAGGATAATATGCATTGGCTGAAATAGTATAAGGATTTATGAAGTTTGTTGAAATATAAATGGATATCGAATATCTATCTTCGAAATCCATCATTCGGAAGACATAAAGGTTAAAAATTATGTTAAGCAGCAGTATTGTTAGTGTGAATTTATTTAGTGTGAGTCAGAGATAAGAAGAACTAATTATGTAACTGTATATTAATTAACAAAGGCATATGATAATTATATTTACAAAACTTTGATTGAGTATAATATTGAAGATTAATTTAATGTTGGATATTTAATCGGAACGAACACTGAATAATATCAGTGAGATATTCATTGATATGTATAAACCCCCTTTTTCAGTTTGGTTTAGAAATAGTTAAAATACATGACTATTGTAATCCAATTAAGGATCATCACGTCTAGTAGCCTGATAGGTTGAGATCAGTTTATAAACCCCGCTAAAGCTGGGTACACACTACCCTGTTTTCGTCCAATAATCGGCTCAAACAGCCGACATACGACCGCTCGTTCAAAAGTCGGGTCAGTGTGTACAGTGACACGATGGTCAAAAGTCTGCCCAAATGGACGATTATCGCCTTATTTGGTTGGTCGTACCGTTTAATATTTTCGTTCCAATCTCGTTTCCGCTGTGTAGTGTGTATAAACTTCCAACAGATCCACGACAATCCTCCGATACTTCCTCGACTTGGGGGGCGTGTATATGTTAATTTTATATGTCAATCCCAGTCCCACATGGTGCGGAATCCGCACATCACATGCTTGTGTTTTGTATAGATGTGTATTGCACCTGTCTGGCTGCAAACCGTTACACGTGTATAAAGCATGTGGGTTATTACCCTTTGCATCTATGTTGGCAATCTTTTCTCATTTAACATTTATAAAGTTTCAAAACTATGAAAGTTATAACGCCATATTAACCTTTATTACATAATATGTCTAAAATACTCTGAATAAACCACACAGTGTTAACGCAACAGTTTTATTGCTGGTAAAAAAAAATAGCAATATAAAATGTCTCTAGTACAATATGAAGCGTGAAAAAAAATTAGTATTACAGTGAAAGGGTGCTACAGTTGCAAACAGCATATACATGTCATCAAAACTATTATCAAGGTTTTTGATTTTTCTCTTAATGTTCGCAATATTGGCTTTCATTTTCTTAAAATGATCGTAGAGCTTGGCGACATTTTTTTCCTCTTCCGAACTTTCGTCTGATATGACGATGGTATCTATGAAGCAAGAAAATACAAAGGTTTTACCATTTCGTTTCTATATCTGTAATAAAGTTAATACAAGTTTTATTCCAACACCTGAAATGTGCTCACCTTGCCCACTACTCGAGATCAGTTTGTGTTGTGGTCCCTCTGGCACATTTATTTTTTCTTGTTTTATAACAGGTGTTATTACATCTATGGTATCTACAGTGGCCTTGTCACCGTTAATTCTTGCTTCTGACAAAACAATAATCATACGTTTGCATTGGTTCATGTGACAGTAGAATGAAATACATAAAGTCCTTCAAACAGGTACATTACACGACTACACGGGCTACTTACTTTTTTTAATGTTTTTACGGATTCGCTCCAGTCTCCTAGCCTCTTTATTTTTAAGGTCCGACCACCTCTGGTCCAGTACTTTTGCCATCATCTCCATCTCTCTTGGGCTCATTGACTTTGCTCTTTTACCTGCAGTACATTCTTCTTGAGCATCTCCATCCCCCTCTGTAACTTTTCCTACATATGTTGGCCCTTCCGCCACCATTTGTGCCTGCGTCTCCGTCTCCATTGCTTCAACCCCCACTAACACCTTCTCTTTATTCTCCATCTTCTCACGTTTCTCGGCGCCAGACAGGCTCCTCTATAATTTTATACACTCAGACATAGGCGTTTGTTTAGAGAATGGCGCATTGTGGGTGAAGCCTATTCGTGTATAATAACCTTGTGTATTAGTGTTTTTTTTCTATAACTGTAACCCGTTCATAACCATTACAAACGAAGGGATTTTACGATTCTTCGGAGCTGTACATTCGTTCACATATATGGTAAGTTATTTCTGATTGATACATACATGTGTACTTGCATTGGTGTAATTTACAGCACGGATGTGCTTATGTTTCTTTTTATTATACCCAAACAGATAATCATAATGGCATATGAAAGAAATGCTGACCTAATGAAGGATTTTATTGAGACCTACAGGGCTTACCCATGTTTGTGGAAAGCCAAATCCAAAGAGTATTCTAACCGAATGATGCGAAACATGGCGATGCAAGAGCTTGTAAAAGCATGTCTGCCATATTTCCCTGGAGCAACTGTTGAATGGGTAAAAAGCAAGATCCAGAACCTTAGGACTGTGTATAAAAAAGAATTAAATAAAGTTGAAGCATCCAAAAAATCAGGAGCTGCAGCTGAAGATGTGTATGTGCCAAAGCTATGGTACTTTGATATGTTACACTTTGTGAGGGACCAAGAAACACCACGTACGTGCACTAGCAGCATGCCCACAGACAGCAGTTCATCCCCAGAGGTAGAGCAAGCATATGATATACCTGAAAGCGGCACAGTAAGTACAGTACATTATGATGTTGTAATGTAACAGATTTATTAATGTTCAAACAATCAACAACACAATAACAATGCATAACATGTATATAAATAGTCATATACAACCATTTTGCCATGGCACGGCACCATCACCGTTGAAATACGTAAGGTAGGCCTCACGATTTAATTTTGCCACTGAACTACTGTTTTTAGAGTGTCCACACTCTAATGGTGTTAAGCCCACTACCTCCATGTCCTCGGCATTACTTTCCACATTGACCTGAGTGGTACGTCCACTGTTGCTTTTCCGCTGCAGAAAGTTATGCAGAACACAACAGGCCATCACTACTTTGTCGATTTTGTCCAAATGCAGGTTTATTGTCGAATGAAAAACTCAGAACCTGTTGGTTAGATTCCCAAAGGCATTTTCAACGTCACGCCGAGCACGTGACAGTCTGTAATTAAATATACGCCTTTCAATGGTCATATTTCTTAAAGGATACGGTTTTAATACATTGTTGTGCAATGCAAAGGCGTCATCTGCCACAAACACAAAGTTTAATCCATATTTTGTGCTGCTCCGCGGTGGAAGGTTTAGGGCATTGTTTTTTAGTTTGTTATGGAAGGCAGTATGCCCCAATGCACCACCATCTGAGACTCTTCCATTTTTTCCAATGTCCACAAATAGGAATTCATAGTTCGCATCCACTATGGCCATTAAAATAATGCTGAAAACCCCTTTGTAGTTGTAGTAGAAAGATCCACTGTTTGATGGTGGCATGATTCGGACATGTTTGCCATCAATAGCACCACCGCAATTTGGGAAATTCCATAGTCTCTCAAAGTATTCTGCTATCACTTTCCAGTCTGCTTCTGTCGATGGAAACTGAAACATAAAGATGTGTAAATAGTCTACATTTGAACATGCATGCAATTCCCTCATTCGTTTGCTCTTTTTCAGCCTGCACTACTGTCTGATGGGCTCCTGCTGGAAGTTGAAGACCCGGATGCTACAACAATTAATCCCACTCCATGTGAAAGCCAGCTAACTGCAGACAGGCAAGATGTGACCCAAGGTGATACACCAGCAAAAATAAATCAGAAGCGAAAGAGACGCAGACTAAATGAAATACAAGAAACTGATGCACTAGCAGAAAGGATGCTTGATTGCGCTAACAGTCTGATAACACAAAGAAAGGAGCAGGACACATTTGATTTACTCGCATCAACAATAGCTAGCAAAATGAGAAGTAGTAGCAAGCGCATACAAACTGAAATGGAGCAGCTGCTGTGTGACATTATGTGTAAGGCTACCGCTGAAGATTTGTGGCCGGACACATGTCTTTCCTCAACTAACCATAGACACAAACAAGCATACACATTTCAGACCATGGGTGGACAAAGCAGCATGTCTCAACCTTGTATGACATCCACGCCATTACCATCAGTAAGGATGCCACATTGCGTTGGGGACACACCTGGTATGGACACAAGCGAAATTTTGCACTACCAACATTTATAAACTATTGCTCTGGTCCTAACAATTTATGATTTGCACATTCCAAGTTAAATGTATTTTTACAATGTTATAGATGTTAATATGTAAAACGCTATTTTTACAATAAATACTATTTCTTTTCACCAACCTTCATATACTGGTCACTGAACTTTGATGATAGCATCACAGGTGTCAGGTATTATCATGCCAAGAGCTTGAGGTGAAAAAGCCGTGCTGTATTTCAGATCTGCCAGTGTTCTCCCTGCTGCCAAAAATCGTAGTGTTGCCACCAGTCGTTGCTCTGGCGGTATGGGTCTCCTTAAATGGGTGTTCTCCATCTGGATGAAAGGGGTTACAAATTGGAGCAGTTCCTGAAAAGTTGAATCATTCATACGAAGAAAATTCTTGAAATCATCAGGGTTGTGTTCCCGTATCTCCTGTAGCAGGGGCATATGACAGAACGTGTCTCTCCTCTTGAACCACTCTTTGCTCCAACAAGATCTATTCTTTCTCCTTCTTTCTCTTTGGTTCCGTACTAGCAGTCTTCTTGCCACAGCAAGCAGGAGAAGTGCAGTTGCTTGTTCTTGTTCTGTAGCCATTGTACGTTTACAAATGGGAATGAATGAAGGCACAGTGTAGCCTTCTGTTTTTAAGCTGTTGTGGGAGTTAACTATAGTGCAGGGTCTGCCCCTTTATGCTAATGTATTTGGTACCTCGTACATTTCCCGCAAATGTCGCTGCAATGTGTACGAAATTGAAATCATTGTTCACGACAACATGGCTGTAAAAAGTAGCTAAAGGGACGTCCGCTCTTCCGTTTATCGTCCGAAACAAGGCTAGTGTGTATGCAGTCCATGGACCGAGCGATTGGACAATCGGTCGCATTTAAAATTGCTCGGCATAAAAAGTTGGTCGAAATTTCTGTAGTGTGTACCCAGCTTAAGACAGACAACGGGTTTTGTCTTGAAAAAACAGTCTACAGCCAAACGTGCCTCTGCGTTTGCTGTCTTTCTCCTTGCCCCTTTATGATATCAATCCTGCAATACTTGGACTAATAGCAACTACAATCTGCAACAATTGCAATATTAGAGTTTCTCTTTCTCATTCCAAAACTAGCACTTATTAGGCAGCTTAGCAATTCATCCCATCGCTATTAGACAATAGAGAACTGCATAATTGTGAGACGGTACTAATCCCTGTCTATTATTTTTGGACAGTTACTTAATGTCCAAAAAGGAGATGTAATATTACTACAGAAGCTTAACTCTTGCTAAGAACTAACTTGGAAGGAGTTATATTATTTTAGATTAACGTTTGTACGAATCCTTATACACTTGTTACATGCAATGACAATCAAGTCTGAGTAGGATTGCTAAATATTCTTTATTGCAATGGAGATAAAACCAGTTATTTTAATTCACTTATCACTTATACACTTATTTTGTTGGTTTTAATACAATTTTAGTTGATATTTAAGAAAAGTTATCATTTACGTGCCAAATTTTCATCAATGTTACCAATTTCTGTGTAGAACTATATATAGTGCACCAACAATTAGTCCAGTCTCTTTGTTCTTTCCTCAGATGGGGCTATGGGTATCAGTTCATTTTTCAAAACTATAGGGTTAACTGAAGACATAATGAAATTACCTCCTAAAAACACACACTCTGGAAAGCTCATTCAATCCCAGTGATTGAATAACATATCCCATTGTCTCTGGCACCCACCAGGCTGAATTTTAAAGAATATCGGATGTGATTTCTATAAACATAAACAGTTAACTAAACATAGTCAAATATAGAATTAACTTTAAAAGTACCTGCTCTGTCTATGCAAGATCAATACATCACACACAACATTGTTTTATAAAGGCCACATAGGAATTTAAAGGAATACACCCATAAGCACATTAGTAATGTTGCACACAGCTTACCTGCAACATTTCTTACTGTACAATATACATATCTTTGTGGTTTATATACAGGAGAAAGTAGGTGTTTAAAAGTGTCAGTTTTTATTACTCAAGCCGGCCTCTCCATGTTCTCCACATATATCCTCAAAGGAATAGAGAATCCAACATAGATTTTTGGTGTAACAAGTTGTAAAGAACAAAGATGGTGAAGCCAAATTTGCACTCACATAAACTTAGTTATCAACTGGCATATCTTTTATAAAGATCCTCCTATCTCCAGTTGTAGCCTTTTCAAAATCATTATTGAAAGAGACATTCTCTTGTTGGATAATTGCCAGAGAAAAAGCAAACAAAAAAAAATCCTCCCATGTGTAATGCTTTCATATCATACAGAGTGCTTTAATCATATTAATTTACACTTTCAAAACAAAGCATATTTCACAATAAAACAATCCCATTGGTTTGTTGGGACTCCTACTGGAATTCAGTTGTTATACAGCATATCTCCTTCCATCAGCTGCTCATAAAAAGGTACCTTGGTAATCACTGTGGCATGTAAGATGGTTTTTGTTTGGAAAGTGAACAGAGTGTATGAGCCACTCCCAATTATCCAACTGGTGCTGATGAATTTCAATACCGAATGTATCTTTTCCAAGGTGTGCCAGCTAGCCAATCAGGAGCAATTTCTGCAATTGGCTTTATTTTATTTCCCATATGGATATAGACGCAAATAAAAAAGTGGTTAAAGTGGACACATTAATTATGCTATTTACACTAAGGGGCACAATTAATTATTATCCTAAGGCAGCACAGTTTAGCATAACTCGGGGGTGAATTAAGTCTGAGGGAAACTGAAAGCTGAGGTGTGTGTTTGTAACTTTGTTTTTCCCTCTCAGGGGTTAAAGTGAGCAGTCAAAGTGAGTCTTGGGTACATCCATTGGTCTGACACTGTGGGAGATCACTTATGCAACATTATAAATTTCTCTGGCTGGTGATTTTCTGCTTCTAGTCTGCAAGATAAGTTGCTTGCCATTCGTCCCTACTTTTGGAGGTCCTTTGCAGAAGCTATGGGTGCAAACACCTGCTTGGGGGGTGATTTTCGGTACCTCTTGTGGGACAGTTTTGTTTTGTGTTCCAATACTCTCAAAATGGTGCCTTGAGCTATGTTTACTCCCGGTGCAGGACCGTTTTTTTCCAGCTGTGCTTTGGGTGCCAAAACCAGCTGGTTTGGAGTTTTGCCGGAAAAAAATAAGCAGTTAGCAGCCTATGCTTAGTCGGCTTTAGTTTTGGTACAGACATCGCCCTCGGGGGCATGATTGTTGGTTGCACTCTGTCAGCCCTGAAGTGATGAGGGTTCTCTGATGCTTGAGGTAAAGAATATCCAAGCTTAAGGATAAAGAAAATGGCATTGGATGCAAATTAAACAGACTGCCAGAGAAGCCCTAAATTGGGTTGTAGATTAATCAAAGCTACATTCACTTAGAATAAAATGAAATGGCATTTGTTGTAAATGAAACAGAATGAGAGAGCGGTGGCACAGAGGGTGGCAGTTTAAGAAAACATATTAAGCCTAGCATTTCTTAATAGTAAAATAAGATGGCATTAGTTGTAAATGAACAGAATGGCAGAGCAGTGGCAGATAGATGGCAGTTTAAAAAAAGATACAGGTGGGCAAAGCCTAGTATTTCTTAATAGTACAAGAAGATGGCATGGTCATTGTTCCCTTGCAATCAGCCGTAAGCCGCATATTAAATTATACATGTAAATACTGCCACACAGTATTGTTTAATATCTTTTTTGGCGATCAGATTACTTTGTTTAGAGTATCATAAATCTATTTTATGTAGTCATTGGTATGTTTTGCATGTGCTCCGCTGAGTCCACTCTTTATATGTTGTTCTCCCACTCACTTTTTGCTTGCTCTGCCAAAGTTGCCACAAGCATTGATAACGTTTTTTATGAATCAGTAATAAAATCAACTACTCCTACTATTATTTTTCATTGTACAGTACACCCATTTTGTATCTTGCGCAGCAGAATGGAGGACAGATCTCTGACCTACACATTCCCAGTCTTAACTATAAGTCTGAAATTCCCATTAAATTAATTAATTTTCACTAATTAATTAAATCAGTATTTATTTATTTTGCATTATTTATTTTTTAAAGTTATTTGCAGGTTTAAGGCTTTGGACTCTCTCCCTTGCTTCCTGAAACAAAATGATGGCCAGCAAGAGGAGGTAGCTGTATATATAAATTTGCAGACTAGAGCTGTATATATAAATTTGCAGACTAGAGCTGTATATATAAATTTGCAGACTAGCCCAATGCTTGCAAAATTCCGATGTCATGATGGGCAAGTGGCATTTTGCCTAGCCTTAAAATTTAGGTCAGCATCAAATCCTGTTTTGGCAAAACTCAGAAAATGGTGGTCAGGAGTCAGCCTTTATGTTGAACTAAATCTATTTTAGGATATATATTTGTCTCCTTTCCTGCACAGATTTAGGTGTATACACGAAGGAACAAGGAACACCATTGCCTCATGCGGCAGTGTTTAAAGAACCACTGAAGCTAAAATAAAAAAAGATGTGTTATCAACAAATGTTACTAATAACATTAATTATTGTATATGTAAAAATTACCATACCTTGACAAAACTCGAGATACTGCATTTGTTGGTCTATGGAATGAATTGTACAACAGAGGGTAAGATTTTTTTATTGGACTATGCAAAATGTGTTTTTGATGCAGTACTTAATTTGTAAACTTCAGGATTGGTGTGCACACATGTGTAAAAAATTTTCATTGGTAACATCGCTGTACACGGAATGTTTCATTGGCTTTCAAAGAATGTTAATGTTTGATTACATATCTATATCTCAAGATACGTTTCAATTTGAATCTGGGGTAAGTACACTCTGCCTATACAGTACTTGCTGCACATAGACACAAAGAACAAACTGCAGTATATGCACATGAGTTAGTACAATAAAAGGCAACATCAGAACGCATAACTTTTTTTTATCATTAAATAAAATAACAGCACTTAAGGGTATAATCATTTATACAAATGTTTATTTATACAAAACAAAAGACAGAAGCGCCACACATAGGGGCAGATTCAATTAGATTCTGAGGAACATTGAAGGCGTGCATTTTTACCATTATTACGGTAAAAAATAACACTCATTTTTGCTCATACCTCTATGGGGCATGAGCAAAAATTTGCGTTATTTCCGTAAAAAAAATCCGCATGAGGTGTCTCGCAGCTGTACCGGAGGCACCCAGCGCAGACTTTTTTTTACAATTGAATTCCCCACATAGTGTATTAAACTCAATATCAATGATAAAACCTAAAGTGTGATAGATAGCCGCACCAGTATGATAGCAGTCATCTCATCAAATGGAATAGCAATGTCCCATTCTTGCAGTTCAATCGCATTAAAAGGAATTGTTCGGGTGTGAATATTTGTGAAGAGCAATTGAAGCTTTTTGCAGATAGGTTCAGGGAGCGAGGTTACCTGGAATCACTACTATTTGAAGGTTTGAGTACAATTAAGAAATTGGAGAGAAAATAACTCATGATATATAAAAATAAGAAGCCTAGGAAAAACATGATTTCTTTTATTGCCGAATATAATAAAGATGAGAAAAGGAGTAAATACATATTAAATAAACACTGGAACATTATTAGTATGGACCCTATAATAGGCTCTGTGTTTTCCGAGAAACCTGTTATCATATTCAAGAGAACAAAGAATTTGAAATCCCTCCTGGCACCTAATATGTTAGATAATATAAGTGATAATAAGAGTGAGACTTTTTTAGTAAAGTTTACTAATGGATTATTTAGTTGTAATGTTTGTAAATTACTGGACACATGTAATAAAATGTTTGTGGATTCTTACAATACTAACACAGCATGGGAATGCTACAGCTGCCTCTGGTTGGTGCCATATTAAAAATCAGATCTGCACATGTACATTTGGTGTGAATACTTTACAATTACCTGTTCCAGTTACTGTACTTCACAGCATCACCTGGGCGACCGTGTATCTCTGCAGCTATGTCTCACATCACCATTGTTCCAGCCACCATGCTGTCCAGCATACCTGGACCTCTGTGTATCCTTGTTGCAGAAATCTACACCAACCAGTTCCAGCTATCATGCTTCCCAGCATTACCTGAACCATTGTGCATTACTGTCTTCACTTTCCACTTTCCGTATATCCAGCCATCCTGATGCCTAGTATACTTGGACTACAGCATTGCCGCCGTATGATTATTACTACGTTTTTCATCTCCATTCAGTCAGCACACTCTACAGGGCCCCACTTTTTGCCTACTGGGAAAACCACGACCTGCGGACGGAAGCTGCTAAGCCCACACTTCCTTGAGGGGGTCACTGGTGAGCACCTTCTGTTCTGTTAAACTCTGCGCCTCCCTGTAGATAGTGCTAAACCAAGAAGGCTCTGAAGGTCCCACTTCACCGTTGACTCGTTACAGTCTTGATCTTATATTGCATAATGTTTTTTTATATACTATGTGTATCCTTTTTCTTTTTGCAGATACCTTTTTACATTGTGTGTCATAAGAATATGTATAACAAGTTGTAACAATTTTTGAAATACTTTTATGTATGAGGGCATTTATATTTATTGTATTGGTAATACACTAGGCATCTATATGACTTGCCCTTACCTAAGATGGCCGCTGCTATTTTCATCTAGATTGTTTTTATTCAATCTTACTAGAATGATGGCCCCTTGTTTACTATGGCACTTTGTCCCTTCTTCTCTCTCCTGTATGCAGCTCTGTGTGCAGAGCTTGATGTGAGGGCTTAATCGTGATGCTGAGTGTTCAGCCCATCCACAGTGTGCCGTGTAGGAAAAATGCCTGCTTGTCTAGTCAAGCTTTCCTGAACTCCTCTTTTTGCTGAACTTTACTGGCATCTTTTCTAACCAGTTAGCTTTTGCAGCCATAGTATAAACACAGACCAAGAGAATGTTGCATTTCTTCAGGCATTAATCTTTTACCCTGATTTGGATTGGTTTGACCAGAGTGGAGTCTGAAATAAAACTTAAGTTTGTGGGACACTCAGGTACTGGTGTTATAGGGTTCAGAAAACATCATCCTTGCCTCTTTACCTTAGTGTTCTAACAATCTCAGTTGCATTACTGCCTCTAAACATTTTGGCACTGGGTGTTGGCTGTAAAGTGCAGGATTGTTCCATTTCCAGTCCATGGCCCACCAAGGAAAATTGTCAATGCATTATGACTCCTTCCACATTTAATTGTACCCTTAGTAAAATAATATTGGAGCTGAGCTTCCAGTAAACACTGCTGCTCCACATAATGGTATTTTTTTTAAATAGAAAGAATTTTGAATGTTTGTTGAGCAAGATGAAAACGTTTGCAGTGCTGTAGAAATTTGCATGGGTGGAATTAGTTGGAGTGAGAGAGGTCTTGTTAAATGCAGAGCATGCACTTTGGTGTACTTAGTTTTTGGGATGAGGGGAAAAAAAAAGGAAAATGCATTTCTACGGGTGTTCCTTCCTTAGTGGACTTTTAGACTAATTGGACTACTTAAGAACCAAAGAAAGAAGATTCTTTATGAATTTAAGAAACTAAAATAGATAAACAAAAGATTTTGAGGAACATTTTTTTTTAAATAAAATAATAAAATTTTCAGTGTCTGTGTTTTTATTTTTTACTGCTGGTACTTTTATAGAGCAACATATTCCAATGGACTCTGGCTGCAGCAGTTTGCTGGTACATGTAGTGGGCACAACCTGTATGGGCATACTGGAATGTTTAGTTGTACAACATTCATGTCAAAACAGACAATTCATCTTTTAAATCTTATAACTAAGTGGTCTATTCTTTTTGTACTGTTAATAAATACTTTTCAATGACTACCAGCTATCATAGTGCTGGTTGCTACTAGGAGACAGCCACTTAGATGGTTTAGCTATCAGAGATACTCCACAATCTGTCAAAACACCTAATGAGAAGACAGGTTCTAAGGAACAAAGCTGAAGTTGATAGGTTGAAGAAGACAGAAGACTGAGGATCAAAGTCAATGGGTTAGAGACTGTAGAATAGTGAGGGATGAAGCAAAAGTCAATAAGCAGTCTTTGAAGCACCAAATAATTTTCCCACTTTGCACTTGCAAAGATTGGTAGAAGTGAAAGCCTTATAAAGGCTACACACAGGTGAGGTCTCTTAGTCCTAATTGACTTGACATTTAGCAAATTGCTAAAGTGAAAACAAATGTGCAGTTGTCAGTGTTCATGGTGCATTACCACATTTCATATGTAGCTGGTATTACTGTGTATCCTCACATGTTGCAATTGTCAATGTTGATGGTGTGCTGTGACTGTCATCTGTAACTTGTATTGCCCCCTTCCCCTTAGGTGCACACTAAGGATATGTTGGCAGAATGCAGCCTGAAGAATTTGGAGACTACAGACAGACATGGCTTACTTTGCTACAACCTAATATCACCTCAGTATGTGAATGAATGAATGAATAAATAAATCTTCTTGTCGCAAACCCTGTATGAGACAGCCAATCTCCAAAGTATACAGAACCACAGAAATAAACAGGGTGCGTCCAAAAAAGAGTTAAATCTTTATTCTAAAATATACAGTCTATTCCAATGGCGGAACTCACATGCATAAATAAAATACTCACAATATACATATGTGCATAAAAAACATTAATAATGCGTCTGGCCAATGCAAAATATTAATAATAATTATATATGAACACAATCCTGTGTCATCAAAGGGTGTGTAGCAGGATGGATTTCACCCATTCATCGTATGGAGCTGCAGCACACTGGTATATAAACTGGATCCGTCTGTAAGGTGTATGGGTCTGAGGCGTGATACAATTGTCACTGATGGTAGCTCCCAAATGGAAGTATGTTAATTCTCTTCTAAAATCTTGGTAGAAGGTAAGAATGTTAATAATAAGAAGCGCTTCACCTGAATAAACCGGCGTCCCGGTTAAGATGGATGTCCGCTGATGTATAACAATATGTCCGAATGATCTCGAAATGATCACACTCAGGTGCTGGATTTCCAATTAGCCGAGGACTGATATCCCGATGTTGATTACCTCATATGTACCTCTACCAAGATTTTAGAAGAGAATTAACATACTTCCATTTGGGAGCTACCATCAGTGACAATTGTATCACGTCTCAGACCCATACACCTTACAGATGGATCCAGTTTATGTACCAGTGTGCTGCAGCTGCATACGATAAATGGGTGAGATCCATCCTACTACACACCCTTTGATGACACAGGATTGTGTTCATATATAATTATTATTAATATTTTGCACTGGCCAGACGCATTATTAATGTTTTTTATGCACATATGTATATTGTGAGTATTTTATTTATGCTTGTGAGTTCCGCCATTGGAATAGACTGTATATTTTAGAATAAAGATTTAACTCTTTTTTGGACGCACCCTGTTTATTTCTGTGGTTGTGAAGAATTTGGAGAACAGAGTCGGTGCATGAACATCAGTCACCCTAATCTAAGTGTAAGTCTCAAGACCAAGGCCTTAAAGTCCACCATTTCTCCCCTTATTTGTGGAAGTGAAAAATCGATTGGATAATGTATTCTTGGTGGCTTTCTACATTTGTTGTAGGAGGAGGAACAATATTTCATCCTGGAAATGGGTTCTTCACCACCGGTTACAGAAAAGAAATGTAAAACACTATGTGGATCCAGAAAGAAGGTGGTAGCGGTAGCCTGTGCACTATTAAATTTGTCTTCTTGCTAAATGGGTATGAATTGATGTAATTTGAATGAGGGCATCTTCGGAGCAATGTTGAGTCATAATTTATTGAACACCGAGAATACTGACCTGCTACATCTCTTCTGGTTCATAAACCATTTTTGGTTAGTTACCACTATCTTCAGCACCTCCTACAGCCTTTTGAACAGTCCATGGAGATCCTGCATGACTGTTTATAGGGGGATTTGCAAAGTGGTGCAGCAAATGTGGAGCAGTGAAAGAGGAAGACCAGTCTTGCTGTGGCATTTAAAAGTGATTCAAGCAGAGATAACTGGATGAGGGGAATGCCAGTTAGGAAGAGTATGCAGTAATCAAGGCAGGGGATTATAATAGAAGAGAAAAAGGTTTTGATAGCATTTTGGGAAAGAATAGAGCATGCCTAAGTTGGAGGTGACAGAATTGGGAAAGAGACAGGATGTGAGGAATAAAGCAGGGGGTGTCAATTGTATCACCAAGGGAAAAGGCTTGGGTGGTTGAGGAAATTGTGGCATTTTTGATGGTGAGGAAGATTTGAAGGGAAGTGGTGACACTGAGAGTATGGGCGATGATAAGCACTGTTTTAGACATGTTGAGCTTTAGGTAGTGTTGCAACAGGCAGTTTATTACACAAGCTTGTAAAGAACTGGGGAGGACATTGGGAGGAGAGGTTGATTTTGGTTTTGTTAGCATAGAGCTGGTACTGGAAGCTGAATGAGCAAATTAGTGCCCCAAGAGAAAAGATGTACAGTGAGAAAAGCAGAGGGCCAAGAAGAGAGCCTTGAGGGACCACAAGAGTTATTGGGAGTAGAGGGGAGGATGTAACAGTGGTAGAGACAACAAATGAGCAGATCAACAATTAGGAAGTGAACCAGGAAAAAAACTGTGTCACAAAAGCCAATGGAGTGATGGAGAAGAGGGTGGTCAACAGTGTCAAAAGCAGTAGAGGTCAAGTAGGGTGAGTATGGAGACGTGATCCTTAGGGGTATATTTAATAAACTGCGGGTTTGAAAAAGTGGAGATGTTGCCTATAGCCACCAATCAGGTTCTAGCTGGGATTTTGTAGAACGCACTAAATAAATGATAAATAGAATCTGATTGGTTGCTATAGGCAACATTTCCACTTTTTTCAAAAGTGCAGTTCAGTAAATATATCCTTTAGACTTTGCTGTAAGTAGATCATTTATCACTTTTTTAGCATATAGGCAAAGGGGAGGAGAAAAATAGGACATTTGATGGAGAGAAAGGCTAGGTCAAGAGAAGCATTTTTAAGATTGGTGAGATGAGTGTATGTGTAAAGGAGGAAGGAAGAGGTACAGGTTGAAGATATGAGCTAGAGGTGGACATGCAGTAGTAAGGGAATGGAGAAGTGAGGGGATAGGTTGTAAGTTGAGATGATGATGTTATTGTAAAAACGTCTTTGTTTACTGGAGAGAATGAACTGAGGGTGAATTGCGAATTGTAAAAGGTGAGTGAGGTGTGCAGGATTTGGCATGAGGAAATATCTTATCGAATGGTGTCTATTTTGCCTTTGAAGTATGTGAGAAATTCATATGCTTTAAGGGGGTAAAGGAAAGGAGGTACAAGTGGGCAGAGATGTGAGTACTAATGCTATCTGTTTGACCCCAGAATTATTAAGCATGCCTGAGGATAATCTAATAGAAACCAATTTGGCATGAACAATAACCTGTTCAGCATTGTCTGTTGTTGGTATTCATGTGCCGACCAAACTAACAATGAGCCATTGGCTCAAGTCACTGTGCCCAATTTATATGATAGCACTGAAAAAGACAGATTTAGCCATCCATATGTGTTTAAATTGGAAAAAGGAATGGTCACTTAGTGCCCCCACCAAGTGCCAGGATCAGCCCATGTTTGCCAACTTATAGCATATAATAGAATAAAAATCCCCACATTTGATGTATTTTTCACTGATTAACTTATGGGGGGGAAAAAATGATATAGTTATCCTAGATTCCATGTTACGTTGAGTTGGAAAATGAATATTTAATGAGGATACTATGAAATGTTTTTGTACCTATTGTAAAGCTATTTAATAGCTTTGAATTGTATTTTAATTAAATATTTTTCTTTTGTCAGAGTTGATATAATTTTGCAATACACTTATAACAGCTGATATCTCAAGAGGCCAGATGTGCTAAATGAATATCAATGTGAAGCTGTGCTCATTATATGGTTTATTACCTTTAATTAGCCTCAGAACCATGGAAACTGTATTAAAAAAGAAATACATCCATCATTTGAAAAGGAAATGTTACAATGATTTAAATTTAACAATTATAAGTGAGAAGAAACTAATCTCCACATATTTAAATTCAATATCTATAGCACAAAACTATCAGGGCAGTATTTTGTACTGCAAAGTGCCAATAATAACAACTGTGAAAATAAAAGACTGGCATAGGTCACCACATAAACCTATACAACCTTCCTTTTTATGTTAAGGCAGCAGTCTTTTCTTGAAGATGCCTTAAGGCCTAAATAAGAAATTACAAATCACCTTTATAACACATGAAAATATTTTGGTTTCTGATATAAATCACTTTCATTCAATATTTAATCCCCATTTATTGTAATGTGCCCATTCTCTCAAAATGTGTTTCCAGCCTTTGCACTACATGTATAACGTTTTCCCGTAGTCAGCACTAAGGGTAATGTTTAAGAGGACTGTTCATTTTTTTCCCCATTTGGACTATGACGGGTCAACTGGGAAGAAACAAGAAAAATTTATTTTAATACTATTTGTCTGTATTTACAAAGTTTTACTCTTTCTGTAATGGCTAAGGGTATTACTGCTGGTCACTGCTAAGCTATAGTGTCCAGCAATGATGTCTATATCTCAAACACTGCAGCTCAATCTAGAGGCAAGGAACTAGGCATCTTTTAGCTGGCGATTTCCATAATTTCCAATGTTATTTTTTATATAAATATTATTTATTAACCATTAAACATTATTATGGTTTATTTATTTTATAAAATGGTCAGAGTGGCTCCCTTATACTTTTGTAACTAAACCCAGTGCTAGTCAACTGGAGCAGATACTCATTATAAAAGAGAAACAATATGAAAACCCCCCTAATACTGATAAAATCTCCCAGGCTTGTCAGCATAGTGCTTTATGCTTCTATTACAGGGAGGGAAGCCAACAGTGGACATCCCCTATCCTTGTGTGACCACTTACCATCCCTGTGTTCTCTGCCTGTATAATGGACAAGTGGTCCATAAGACCTCCTTCTGTTATAATGAGAAAAGTAAAGTCCAAATAAACACACATTTTTGAACAAACTACATACAATCATCAAATATATTTGTTAAAAGAGTTCAAAAATATGAATCCTGTAGATCTAAACTATTCCAAAGTGCAACTGTGCCTTCAACACCCTCCCATCCAAAAAAGAAAATTCTAAGTAGAAAAACAAACATCCCAAATGACACAATCACCATTAGGCACTGAATTAATAAATCTGTCTCCCTGCATGAATGTTTGGTCCAGTGGAATTAAACAGATACATTAAAAATGGTCATCATGATGGCTCAGTGGTTTGCATTCTGCCTCACAGCGCTGCACATCATTGTAATTTCACACTAACCAGAATGTATAATAGACAAGATTCTGCCCTAAGCACCAGTTAGTATGTGCGTATACAAAAAGACATATACGGTTTATGAAAAACAATCAATATTTATTGCACTAAATAATAAAATCACAAAAGCGGTCTGCCACCTAATCCACTCCTGCAAATAGGCCCCTTATCTCTGTGGAGTTTGTATTTCTCTCCATGTTTGCATGGGTTTCCTCTGAGTGCTCAGGTTTTTTTCCCATACCCCGAAAACATACTAGTAGGATAATTGACTGCAGACAAAATGAACCCTCTCTGTAGAGTACTGCGGATTTGGTAACGCTATATAAATAAATGATGATGATGATGCCTGTTCTTCTTAGGTGTATTGTCTGAAAATAGAATAAGCAAAGAAGAACAGGTGCCCTTATAGTGTAGTAATTAAAACTGCCCATACATCAATATGAAAACATTGTAGGCTTAACTGTAACAAAATGTGTAAAGTCCAAGGCCTTATTCATTGAGGATCTTAACTAGAGAAACTTCTTATTTCAGTCTCCTGGACAAAACCATGTTACAATGCAAGAGGTGCAAATTAGTATTCGGTTTTGCACATAAGTTAAATACTGACTGTTTTTTCATGTAGCACACAAATATCAACTTTAAATTTCAGTGTACAAATAAGCTATCAAGTATTTGTGTGCTACATGAAAAAACAGTCAGTATTTAATTTATGTGCAAAACAGAATACTAATTTGCACCCCTTGCATTGTAACATGGTTTTGTCCAAGAGACTGAAATAAGAAGATTGTCAAGTTAAGATCCTTAATGAATCAGGCCCCAGGTTCTTAGATTTCTTCCTGTAGTGGATTCTTAGAGTTCCGGCATATGATACATATGTGATTACCAGTGAATCATCTGGACTGTTCCTGAGGGACCTGTATGTGCAAATTTAATTATACAGTAAAGGGTAACAATTTATTACACTATTAGTGGATATACCTGCTGTTTACTTTCTGTTTTCACAAGCCTCATTGTCTGAGTGACTACCTAGTGAAAGAGATCTATCTGGGAATTCTGCAAGATTCAGAGGCTAAACAGATAAGCAGTTTTTACATTACACTATATTTACAGAAATTGTTAAGTTTAAGGCACAACCCACTTAATACTCTTTATGAGGAGTCTGCTCTTCTGTGCTTATTATATTTTCAATAAAAATATGATTATGTTTGGTTTGTTTTTTTATATATTTCTACAATAAATTTGTCATTGTTGTTCTCACAACCTCAACCTTAGATTCTGTGCATCTGTGTGTCCTCCATCATAAGTGCGTATGTCTGCACCCAAATAGGCATATTTTATATAGTCATAGATGCATGTTATATAATTGCATCCCATCAACGTGTCAGCATGGGTTAATGCATATACCCATGACATCAAGCACTTCTCTATTTCAACTTATTCAGATTTTTCTCCAGTGGCTGTGATTTTCATATATATCCCAGAGTGCTCTAAGGGGCCTATTTATTAATCCTCATTTTCACTGAAATTCCCCAAAAACTGCCGTTTGGGGAACAGACACAAATCACAGTGTCGTGGATAATGCATCAACAGTGCATTGCAGCAGGTATCTATGATACCTGCTGCTTTGCATTTTTTTTAAAAATATAGAGTAGTCCCCATAGATGTCTATGGGGATTGCATTTACCACAAATTAATAAGGAATGAAAAGGCATTTACATGTACGGTAATGTACGCCAGCTTACTGCTGCAAACAATATCACCAAGATGATAAAGAAAAATTGGAACCTATTATGGTGGGATTCCACTCTCTACAAAATTTTGCCTGAAAAACCCAAAGTGGTGGTCAAAAAAGCACCCAGCCTCAACATTACTATGGTACGTAACCATATCCCCCTACACAATTCAGATAAACATGTATCAACAACACAGAAGAACCAGTAGGATTCTACTACTGGGCAAATGTATAGGCTACAGAAATCATTGGCACCGCAGCATCAAACCGGTATTACATTTCCAGTCAAATGTCACCAAAGAAACATTCAGAATTAACCAATTCCTTTCATGTAATTGTAAGACTGTCATTTACCTAATTGAATGCACATGCACTCTTCAATATATAGGGCGCACAACCAGAGCACTCAAAATTAGAATTAATGAGCACATCCGTAGCATCAAGAAAGGATACCCATAACACAGTGTATCGGACCATTTCCAAAAGGTACACAATTGTAACCCTTACGTTCTGATTTTCAAAGCAATAAGAAGACTCCATAAAAACTGGAGGGGGGGGGGGAAGAATTCGAAAAGAAACTAAACAAGGAGGAAATCAACTGGATGTATAACCTCAAAACAATCAACCCCAGTGAACATAGAATTTGACATCAAATCAACTTTGGGCCACTGAGTAGGCAGAACCCTCACACACAATTTGTGTAGACCATACCATCTATAACACATCAAACAAGGGTGATCCACTCCCCCACTTCACCATAAAATCCAGCCAAAATGAACAACACTACACCAATATTTGTATGTTTTCATTTTCAGGTTTACTCAGTTTCATTTTTAAAAAAATATTTATTTTTCCATTTATTTTTTCATTTAATCCCTATACCCCCCTCCACTGTAGTTTATCATCTATTTAGCAGAAACCAGACCACACACAATCCTCTCATACTTAAACCAATAGCACCAGCAGAACAAACCGATACTATAATAGACATAGGAAGATAATTTATTCCAGCTGTCATTCTATTTTATCTAGACACATTTCAATCCCACATCACCTATATCTACTAAACAAATCCAATCCATAGGAATCAGGACCCAATCCCTCACCTCCAACAACTAGGTAAAACTTATGCCCCCGCCAACATTGTTATCTACACCAAATGACCCCAGACACATCAATAAAGATATTTGCCGACCCTATGGGAAGATTCCTTGCCACTAAAATACCATACAAGAGTTAAGTGTGGAAATTGGTCTGGACCCCTGTCCCTTTTCTATCACTGTTTACTCAATGATACAGGAGCAACATAGTCCACCAAAATAATACTAGTGTTAACAACTGAGAAGAACTGTGACATACAGTCCAAACAGCCAGGACAATGCCTGGAAAGGGATATGGCACAATACTAGACATGTAAATCCCGATTATGCAATACTAATCCCAATTGTTATCAGACACTATTCATGGTCATCGCAAGGGATCAGGAACGTACTAGTGTACATTGATCGTTATAAATTAGTATCCGTGCCACAATCTGAACATGGTCTGCTAAATTAGACCATCACCAATATCATCAGTTTTTCTATTACTCACTAATTATTGATTTTCTTTCACCTGCTACTCAATATTTACCGTAGTGCTATTTAGCAATTTAGCACGCTAGACTAAATATCAGGGATCTAGTGACGGAAATAATTACACAACATCAGATTCCCTCACATAATCACAGCATATTAACCCCAGCAACTTCGAACAACCGCATCAGGTGTTGAATAATAAGATGCAAATCCAGCCAGTGTTACGAGCCACGGCGTTGCCCAAAACCGCTGCAACGCACTACCTGCTGTAGTCCTTGTCCCGGCCATCTCCATGACAACTGGTACGTCACATTTTCTTTCGCCCCAGCCGTTGTCAAGACAATGGTCAGGATGCTCTGTGCCAAAAATGCCGCGTCCTGTGATGAGAGGCAGACAGGCGCATGCGCAACAATCCTCAATTAATAAAACAGCCCAGAGGTTGATTTTCTGCTGTGATCCCTGCATGTTGATTGGCTCTCCTATGTATTTAAGGCAGGGAGGGCTTAGTCTCCCTGCCGGGTATAGTACTCACTTCTGTGTTTACTGACTTGCTGCTGTTTAAAACTCTGACTCTGTTGTCGACCCCTTGGCTCGATCTGGACTCTGATTATTTGCTGATTGCCCTGGTTTGTTACTTGGAAATAGAATTTAAGAATCGTCAAACCATTCTGTCGGCTTGCCTTTGATAAAGCACATGCAAGCAAAGCGTGTTTCGGCGTATCTCTGGATGCACTTTTGATCTTCAATATTATGAAATAAGGGGTCATAGATATAGGCACACAGCTCCATTAAACCCATTCTTATCCATTCTTATGTGTACTAAATGATAAAATAAAAATCTGTGGCACAAAAAAAATCAAATAGACTTTATCCCTATCTTTTATGTTTTTACTGAACTTCATATTATCAAAATGTAATCTTAAAAGTCACTTTAGTAATAATAAAAATCATATAAGACATTAGCATATTTCAACAGATAAATATATAAGAACAAGCAATCCAGTGCATTCAATAAAACATTATAGGTTGTATAAACAGCTGTACATATAGCAGTCCCAACAGCTATTAGATCTACTTTATAAGTCAAATAGCACTACTACTCTCTAAGCCAGAAGTCCAAATCTATATGTTGTAAATCCAATAATAAGCTAAATGGTACTGCTGATGATGATGATCTCATTTCTGATCCTTTTGAGGCCACATGCACACAAGTATGTTTGCTGCTGAGTGCCTCTTCACAATAAGCAAATTATACATTTGATAAATTAAATTTTCTACATTGTTGGCTTCAAATAAATGAATGATTTGTATGTAAAAATAAAAAAAAAGTGTATTTGTATGATAAGCATGAATCCATCAGAAAAAATATTTCAATTAAACTATTATGATTTCAAAATTGCTTTTCCACATAATAATGAGTTTTTTGTGCATATACAGTGGTCGCGGTGGTCCAGTATACGGTGGTTTGTCATACTGCCACTTCTACTACTTTCTAGAGATGAGCGCACTCGGATTTATGAAATCCGAGCCCACCCGAACGTTGCCGATCCGAGACAGATCCGGGTATTGGCGCCAAATTCAAATCTGAAACTGAGGCTCTGACTCATAATCCCGTTGTCGGATCTCGCGATACTCGGATCCTATAAATTCCCCGCTAGTCGCCGCCATCTTCACTCTGGCATTGATCAGGGTAGAGGGAGGGTGTGTTAGGTGGTCCTCTGTCCTGCTATATCTCGTGCTGTTCAGTTAAGTTCTGTGCTGTTCAGTTAAGTTCTGTGCTGTGCTGTGCTGTGCTGTGCTGTGCTGTGCTCAGTCCAGTGGTGCTGTGTCCTGTGCTCTGTCCTTCTGAGGTCAGTGGTGCTGCTGGGTCCTGTGCTGTGTCCTGTTCAGTCCAGTGGTGCTGTGTCCTGTGCTCTGTGCTTCTAAGGGCATAGTTATTTCCCCAATATTCCCAAGTGTTTAAAAAAATAAAAAAAGTTATTTAAAAAAAATAAAAGAAACTAATTAATTTTTTTTTTAATTACATCAAAATTTGCACAACCAATCCTGCAGTATAAGCCCATTGGTACTGCAATATTACCAAGTTCACACATTCAGCAGTAAAAGTCCAGTGGTTCTGCAATATTACCAAGTTCACACATTCAGCAGTAAAAGTCCAGTGGTACTGCAATATTACAAAGTTCACACATTCTGCAGTATCAGTCCAGTGGTGCTGTGTCCTGTGCTCTGTCCTGCTGAGTTCAGTAGTGCTGCTGGGTCCTGTGCTGTGTCCTGTTTAGTCCAGTGGTGCTGTGTCCTGTGCTCTGTGCTTCTAAGGGCATAGTTATTTCCCCATTATTCCCAAGTTTTTAAAAAATAAAAAAAAGGTTATAAAAAAAATTAAAATAAAAAAATAAAAAAAAAAAATAATTATAACCAAATTTGCAAAACCAATCCAGCAGTATATAACCCATTGGTACTGCAATATTACCAAGTTCACACATTCAGCAGTAAAAGTCCAGTTGTACTGCTATTACAAAGTTCACTGATTCAGCAGTGTATAAGTCCAGTGGTACTGCTATTACAAAGTTCACTGATTCAGCAGTATAAGTCCAGTGGTACTGCTATTACAAAGTTCACTGATTCAGCAGTGTATAAGTCCAGTGGTACTGCTATTACAAAGTTCACTGATTCAGCAGTATAAGTCCAGTGGTACTGCTATTACAAAGTTCACTGATTCAGCAGTATAAGTCCAGTGCTACTCTACTGTGCCGCATATAATTTTTAAAGGCTTTGCTGAGTGTGTGTGGCTTAGGGGTACGCTCTCTTGTGCTACATATAATGAAAAAAAAAATTTGGAGGATAAAGTAGGTAAAGATCAAGACCCACTTCCTCCTAATGCTGAAGCTGCTGCCACTAGTCATGACATAGACGATGAAATGCCATCAACGTCGTCTGGCAAGCCCGATGCCCAATCTCCTAGTACAGGGCATGTAAAATCCAAAAAGCCCAAGTTCTCAAAAAATAGCAAAAAGAGAAACTTAAAATCATCTGAGGAGAAACGTAAAGTTGGCAATATGCCATTTACGACACGTAGTGGCAAGGAACGGCTTAGGCCCTGGCCCATGTTCATGACTAGTGGTCCAGCTTCACCCAAGGATCTAAGCCCTCCTCCTCCCCCCCTACAAAAAATTTAAGAGAGTTATACTGTCAGCAACAACAACAAAACAGCAAAGAACTCTGCCTTCTAAACAGATGACATCACAAATCCCCAAGGCGAGTCCAAGGGTGTTGTTGGTTGTGAACCCTGACCTTCCCATCACTGTACGGGAAGAGGTGACTCCATCCAGCATTTGCAGCACGCGCTCTGCATATGCTGGAAGGATCACCCACAGTCCAGTTACAGATTTGGCTAATGAAGGTGTGAATGTTGTACACCGGGAGGAGGATATTGATGTAGCTGGCGCTGAGGAGGATGTTGATGATTATGATGCAGACAGATACCAAATTGCCTTTCTCAATTTCTATTTATATTCTAGATTATATAACGGCTGAAAAGTTTTCTGTTTTACTCCTAGTGGAGAGGGGATCTGATGCAGACAGATACCAAACTGCCTTTGTCCATTTCTTTGTATATTTGAATTTCTAGTTCTACAGTCTATGCAGGCTGCTTTATTTATATTCAACTACAAGTGTAGGGTGGGGGGGGGGGCATAGATAGCCACCAAAGTAACGTGGTCCATTTAATTTCACTTTCTAGCTCCACAGTCTGTGCAGCCTGCTTTTTTTTTATCTTCAAAGTATTTATATTTACAAGCCTTGCAATCTAAATTAACTAGAGGTAGTAATGTGGTAGAACTCCAAAAGGCAGTTTGGAAGCCCCTGTACAAACTGGCTCTATTTTTTAACTGAGTTGTCCCCCCTCCAGTGTGTACTCGGAAAGAGTTTTTAGTGCAGCGGGGAACCTGGTCAGTGAGCGGCGAAGGAAGTTGCTTCCTCACAACGTTGAAAAAATGATGTTTATAAAAATGAATAATCAATTTCTCAATGAAGTACAGCACTGCCCTCCAGACAGTACAGAGGGACCTGTGGTTGTGGAGTCCAGCGGGGACGAATTGATAATGTGTGAGGAGGAGGAAGTACACACTGTAGGGGGAGAGGAATCAGAGGTTGAGGATGAGGACGACATCTTTCCTCAGTAGAGCCTGTTTAGTTTGTACAGGGAGAGATGAATTATTTTATTGGTGTGGGGGCCCAAACAAACCAATCATTTCAGCCACAGTTATTTGGTAGGCCCTGTCGCTGAAATGATTGGTTTGTTAAAGTGTGCATGTCCTATTTCAACAACATAAGGGTGGGTGGGACGGCCCATGGACAATTTCATCTTGCAACTATTTTTTGGGCATTATGTGACCATTCAACAGACGTTTGCCATGTTCAAAAAGTAAAAGAAAATGCCAACAAAATCAATAAATTAAATCAAAAGTTAAATGCCCTGTCATTATTTAAAACAAGAGGTTTTGACGTGCTAGAATTAGTGTAGTGTTAAGATGTTATAAACACTACACTTGGAACTTGGAGGAGGTATTGTGGCCCCGGTATCAAATTGGGTACCGGGGCCACCCCACTACGTAGTCCAGATACTTGTTTGGTGGAATTCAGACCAGTTGAGGGTGTATTTATTTTATTGTGGCCCCGGTATCAAATTGGGTACCGGGGCCACCCCACTACGCAGTCCAGATACTTGTTTGGTGGAATTCAGACCAGTTAAGGGTGTATTTATTTTATTGTGGCCCCGGTATCAAATTGGGTACCGGGGCCACCCCACTACACAGTCCAGATACTTGTTTGGTGGAATTCAGACCAGTTGAGGGTGTATTTATTTTATTGTGGGCCCGGTATCAAATTGGGTACCGGGGCCACCCCACTACGCAGTCCAGATACTTGTTTGGTGGAATTCAGACCAGTTGAGGGTTTTATTATTATATTGTGGGGACCACTCTATACCACACTACCACTCTATACCACTCTATTTAATACTTTAATTCTATTACTAATTCCCATAAAGAGGAACTGCCGCTTCTATTTAATACTTTAATTCTATTAGTAGTTACCATAAAGAGGAACAAAATAAACAAATTTTACCAAAAGTATAATATGACTTACATACACTACACTTGAAAGATGGTGCCTTTAAATGAAAAAGTCAGTCTTCATTGCACGACTATGTGCAACAGGGACAGTTTTTTGGTTTACAAAGTCAACCAAAAACACTTCGACCCTGTCTGTCTTTAACATACTTGATGGGATCTCAATGACAAATGGTCTGTACCATGGTTGGAGGAGGTATTGTGGCCCCGGTACCAAATTGGGTACCGGGGCCACTCCACAATGCAGTCCAGATAGAGGTGTATCAGATATTGAACAACGTTGACTATTGCTGCAAAATTTTTAAATAATACTGTGGGGAACACTACACTAAGCAGTCCATAAACTTTTTGGGTGGAATTCAGACCCGTGTAGGGTTTTTTAATAATATTGTGGTGACCCACTCCTCTACGCAGTCCAGGTACATTATTGGTGCGAATCATACAAGTTCAGGGTTTTTAATTTATATTGTGGTGACCCACTCCTCTACGCAGTCCAGGTACATTATTCGGTGCGATTCATACCAGTTGATGGTTTTCTTATTATATATATTGTGGTGACCCACTCCTTTACGCAGTCCAGGAACATTATTGGTGCGAATCATACAAGTTCAGGGTTTTTAATTTATATTGTGGTGACCCACTCCTCTACGCAGTCCAGGTACATTATTCGGTGCGATTCATACCAGTTGATGGTTTTCTTATTATATATATTGTGGTGACCCACTCCTCTACGCAGTCCAGGTACATTATTGGTGCGAATCATACAAGTTCAGGGTTTTTAATTTATATTGTGGTGACCCACTCCTCTACGCAGTCCAGGTACATTATTCGGTGCGATTCATACCAGTTGATGGTTTTCTTATTATATATATTGTGGTGACCCACTTCTCTACGCAGTCCAGGTACATTATTGGTGCGAATCATACAAGTTCAGGGTTTTTAATTTATATTGTGGTGACCCACTCCTCTACGCAGTCCAGGTACATTATTCGGTGCGATTCATACCAGTTGATGGTTTTTTTATTATATATATTGTGGTGACCCACTCCTCTATGCAGTCCAGGTACATTATTGGTGCGAATCATACAAGTTCAGGGTTTTTAATTTATATTGTGGTGACCCACTCCTCTATGCAGTCCAGGTACATTATTCGGTGCGATTCATACCAGTTGATTGTTTTCTTATTATATATATTGTGGTGACCCACTCCTCTACGCAGTCCAGGTACATTATTGGTGCGAATCATACAAGTTCAGGGTTTTTAATTTATATTGTGGTGACCCACTCCTCTACGCAGTCCAGGTACATTATTCGGTACGATTCATACCAGTTGATGGTTTTCTTATTATATATATTGTGGTGACCCACTCCTCTACGCAGTCCAGGTACATTATTGGTGCGAATCATACAAGTTCAGGGTTTTTAATTTATATTGTGGTGACCCACTCCTCTACGCAGTCCAGGTACATTATTCGGTGCGATTCATACCAGTTGATGGTTTTCTTATTATATATATTGTGGTGACCCACTCCTTTACGCAGTCCAGGTACATTATTGGTGCGAATCATACAAGTTCAGGGTTTTTAATTTATATTGTGGTGACCCACTCCTCTACGCAGTCCAGGTACATTATTGGTGCGAATCATACAAGTTCAGGGTTTTTAATTTATATTGTGGTGACCCACTCCTCTACGCAGTCCAGGTACATTATTCGGTGCGATTCATACCAGTTGATGGTTTTCTTATTATATATATTGTGGTGACCCACTCCTCTATGCAGTCCAGGTACATTATTGGTGCGAATCATACAAGTTCAGGGTTTTTAATTTATATTGTGGTGACCCACTCCTCTACGCAGTCCAGGTACATTATTCGGTGCGATTCATACCAGTTGATGGTTTTCTTATTATATATATATTGTGGTGACCCACTCCTCTACGCAGTCCAGGTACATTATTGGTGCGAATCATACAAGTTCAGGGTTTTTAATTTATATTGTGGTGACCCACTCCTCTACGCAGTCCAGGTACATTATTCGGTGCGATTCATACCAGTTGATGGTTTTCTTATTATATATATATTGTGGTGACCCACTCCTCTACGCAGTCCAGGTACATTATTGGTGCGAATCATACAAGTTGATGGTTTTCTTATTATATTGTGGGGACCACTCCACTACGCAGTCCAGAAAGATACCTCGTTGCAACGTTTTGGACTAATAACTATTTTGTGAGGTGTTCAGAATACACTGTAAATTAGTGGAAATGCTTGTTATTGAATGTTATTGAGGTCAATAATAGCGTAGGAGTGAAAATAAGCCCAAAAACTTGATTTTTTAACTTTTTATGCTTTTTTCAAAAAAATTCCGAATCCAAAACCTTAAATCCGAACCAAAACCTTTCGGCAGGTGTTTTGCGAAACAAATCCGAACCCAAAACATTGAGAAAATCCGGATCCAAAACACAAAATACGAGACCTCAAAAGTCGCCGGTGCACATCCCAACTACTTTCATTCTAAAACTATCAAATTCCTTTCACTTACATTTTCCATTCCACCACTTCTAAATTTCCACTTCGACCACCATACATTGTGTGAGTGTAAATACCATTGTTGTCAATACTTGGTTTTATTGTAGAGGGAATAAACTTCAGGCTCCTTTTACACTTGATTGAGTTTTGTACTGTAAGCTTTTCTTTAACAAATCAGTTCTTTTTTTAGCTCTGACAAGTACACTACACAAGATGAAAAGTCACGCGCTAAAAAGGCCTGAATGTCAAGAAAGCAATATTTCAGAAAACTGTCTCAACCTTGTAATCACTGACGTGACGGAGATGTAACACAAAGTAGTTGAACAAAGCCAGATTGATTAAGTAATAGCTCGGCTTCCTAATAAATAATCAGTCATGTTAAATCTTGCTCTATGTTTGGGATTGTGCTTCTATTTTTTTAGGAGGGGTTTGTAACTACCACATTCTGTCAAGTATTGCAGGAGTAACTAATATTTTAAATCTTGCACCCAAACTAGAACTGTAAAACAGTTTCATGAACCATGGTTCATGTTTATATTAATAATGTAGTTCCATTCAATAACTTTACTGCTATCTATAAATTAAGCATATCCAGTAGTGTAATTATGGGCATACCACCATGATAAAAAAAAGTACACCTTTAAAATCTGGGTTTATATATATATCAGGGCATAACTAACAATCATCTAGTTTTCACCAAGTCTTAAAAATTACTAAATTTAATTTAATTTGACAAATATCTTAAAAATCTATGAATGGTTTTACTATGTTGTTATTATTAAATAAACAAAATGTAAGTCAATATGAAGTAGCCATGTGCCAAAAAGTATGCACATCCGTCCAGAGTTTCCATATCAATAAAGTTCATTTGAGTCATGTACTAGCCAAGGAAGCACTAAAGCTGGCAAGTTTCATATGTCAGTCTGTGGCTTGATAACACTAAAGTTCCAAGCACAAAAAAAATGTGAAATTACATTTTTTTTGTTCATGCAGGTTGATTTTGCTATTCAAACATTATAATCAGCTGAAAAACTATATATATGTTTACCAACCCCTATTTGAGACATGTATTATAACTGAGGTGCATTAATATGCTGCTTTTCCACATAATTAATTCAATTTTTAATGTGTTTGGTTAATCTGCAACGAGAGAAGCACCTTGTCCATGCTTTTTACTCATCAAAATTCTGGATAATGTTTTCAGGGGGAGGGGGCTACATTTTACTGTGGGGCTTAGTTATTTCTAGTTATGCCCCCATGTAAATTAATGTTAAAAATGTAATGAATATGATATTTGAAGCACAAACTAATAATATTAAAATAACTTTTCTAAATGATTTGTTAGTTGATAGTACATATAAATACCAGAGTTTGGATGCTTATGTTGAGCATTATTGTAAAAAGTCATGAATGCTACACAGATACAATACAGGGGTTTTTTTTGTAGAAAATGGCTGCAGTTCATTTTATTAATAACTTAAGTAGCACATTTAACAGCCAGCATAATCATTGCATAATTGAATGTACTCAGCCACTCTGTTAGACTTTAGAAAATCACATCACAAAAATCTCACTCATAAAATTAGCCATATCAACTATTCATACCCACCATAAAATCATTTAAGCACATGTGGCAACAATTATTATATATTTTTTTAAATCAAAATTTCTTATTTACTTTTTCATCAACAGGTAATATGTGACTTCATCTATGAGTAACCATATTAAACAAAATAATTTTGATAATAAAGGGATATCTTGTGTTGCTGACACAACTGAAGATATGAGTGCCCAGTTGTTAGTCACAAGGTCCATACCTTTTTTTATACTCTCAACCAAAAATAGGCAATGTGAGCAGTATTGGCGTTGTCACTATCTCTGTCCCATAATTCACTTTATGTCCTCTCAAAAACCTTCTGTCAATCATATTTATGAGCAATAATCCTTTCAAAATAAAGCTGAAGGGATTTTTTGTATTTTGTTCTGGGAGGAGTATTAGGAAGAGGATATATTTAAGCACACCACTTTAATTCTGCTATAATTCTGGGAAGTAGAGGTGTCACCAAACAGTTGATATTGGGGCACCACTTAATTGGTTATTCTGATTTACTAACACAATATATATATATATATATCTATATATATATATATCTATATATATATCTATATATATATATATATGTATATATATATATATATATATATATATAGATATATATATATATATATATATATATATATATATATATATTATTATTATTATTATTTTAATATGTGATCACAAATCCTTATCTCCCATTATCATACAGCTGGCCTCTCTTGACTTTCAAATTGTTCAAAATGTTCTAAGGTTAGCCCCTGACTTAAGCTCTGACCTGCCAAATTTATGTAATTAACATGATGTTAAAAGAACAGTTGACTGCCAATTCAAACCTTGCTGGCATTGTAACATATGCCCTATGACAATAATGATTACATCAGCAATTACCCTGATTAACTAGGACTGTAATAAAATGTTGTTCAGTTAAATTTAATATACCTACCAATGACACACTGTTATGCACTTAGAATAGCATACCATTAGGGTTATTTACTAAAATTAGCAATTAACTTTTAACTGTCGAGCAGTAATACAAGCAAATGTCTGATTGCTTGCTATATATTGCAGATTTGCACATTTGAGAAATATTAGTACATGTGCCCCTGAACCTCATTTTGCAACTTGCACTGGATGCGCAGCCTAAAATGCTTTAGTTTTACACAGGTGCATCAAGATGGTCCATCCAGTCCACATGAAGGTGCGCTCACACTCTCCACACTTGGAAAAAGCCTCTGCAAACTAGAAGTATGTCTAGGTCTGCAGAGAGATGGAAAATCGGAAAAGAAACATTATGTTTAAATGTGATCTCAAAATTCCAACCTCCTAATAGTTTAAAACTAGTCCTTTCATTAAATTAAACTTTTCAGTTTTTCTCCTAAAATATAGCTCAATTTAGCATAATATAATATTTAAATTAATCATAAGATTAAGGGAACATCTAGACTGCCCTTCTTACATATGCCACTTCCTTGTATTTGAAGATTTATTTTACATTGGGCAAAGTACACCTAAAATACTCTTCTCTGACAGCAGGACCCAAACCGACCCAGCTGATTCTGGAACAGAGTACCCGGACGGAGTGCCTTGGAAGTAAGCGGGTTTGATGCGAAGTAACCGGCAGAGAGAGGCTGAGAATGGCTGAGAGCGGGACCTATAGCCGCACACCTGATCCTGGAACAGTAGTATACAGACGGACCAACTGGGGAGGAAGGTAAGTTTCCTCTCCCCACCCTTCCCAGTCTTGGAAACGGACACTGTTTGTGGGTTAATCCTTGATTTACATTTCTCTATTAACCTTGATTACGTTACTTGCATATTTTAAACCCAGATACTTTCTGGTATTGAAACTTATTCGTTCATACAACAAGATATTCATTCAATATATCAATTCTGCTATTTTATCAATTGTTACATAGTATCATTGCAATTTATTAGTGTGTTTTGCTTTTAACTGTTTGCAATTAGGTATCAATACAATTTTGGTTTATTATTCTGTGGCTCTCATTATATTCTCCTTCACTTCACTTTCCTGCTTGTCTTTGCGCTGGGGAAATATTGCAGTGAGCTGGCTGGATGTTAAGCGACAGTGCAACGACACAAACTCACTGCAGTTTATATCACATCTAGAAAACATTGCCACACACCAGTGTCACAAACTCACAATAGAAAAGTAATACAAGATGGAATTTCCTTTTGGCCTCCCACCCACCCATATGTTGGATTTTACAAAGGACATGCACACTTTAACTGTGGCTGAAGTGCTTGGTTTGTTTGGGCCCCCACTAAACCAGTTATCAATGCCCTAAAGGCAGGTTAGACCAACAGTGCTGTCAAATGAATTTGACACTGTCAAGATGTTGTCATCATCATCTTCAGCATCATCCTCGCCCTCATCAGTGTGTACATCAACATCACAGACTATTAATTCATCTCCGCTGGAATCCGCCATTACAGAAGTGTCAGTACTTGACTGTATTTGCCGGTAAAGGACTTCCTCGTGGAAGATGTAGTTCATTTTGATGAACATCATCTTTTCCACATTTTTAGGAAGTAACCTCCTACATCAATCACTGACAAGGTTCCCGGCTGTGCTGAAAACTCTTTCTGAGTACACACTGGAGGGTGGGCAGCTTAGGTATTGCAAAGCGAATTTGTACATGGGTATCCAAATCTCTTGTTTTTCCTCCCAGTATGGAAAGGGACAGTCTGACATGTCAATTTCAAAGAACTCTAGAAAATAATCCTCCACCATCCTTTGCATGTTAATAATAGGATCAGATGGAGTTATGGCCGAGGTCACACTTTTTTTGCTAAATTCTTTCAAACCAGACCAGGGGGTAAATGTATCAAGCTGCGATTTTGCAACTCCAGCGATTTTCTCGGGAGAGTTGAAACTCGCCGATGTATGAAGCTGAGTTTTCATACAAAATCGCCAGAGTTCTGCTTCTGTCAAAATCGCTACTTGCAAAATCGCCAGAGATCAAACTCACCACTGTTTGCCACTGCAGCTATACAAGTCTCCAATGTATGAAGCTGCAAGTTAGCAAACTCAGGAGAGTTTGCTTCTAAACACGCCAGATACAACACGCTGCTTGATAGCAGCGTGTTGTATCAACACATCACTGTTACACTGCCCTGCCCTGTAAAGAACAGATAAAAGTTAAAAAAAAAAAAGCGTGGGGTCCCCCTGCTATTTATGCTTAACCCTAGTGATGCCTGACTAGTGCTGGTCCCGTGAAAATCGGGGAAAAATTTTGCGTGGGGTCCCCCCGATTTTCACTTTACCAGCACTAGGCAAACCACCCAGGGTTGGCGGCACTATAGCAGTGGGACGCGAAGCAGGGGTCCCCCTGCCATAATGACTAACCAACCCTAGACTGTTCAGCGCTGGGCTGGATTCCCTAGGGAGTGGGGTCCGCCAAAAAAAACGAGCGGGCCATCCCCTAGAAAGAACCAGCCCAGTGCTGATAGCACTAGGGCTCTTCCTACTACCCCTGGGCTGTGGGTAGTAGGGTAATACGGCGATAAATGGTTAAAAAAAACAAACTGACACCAATTTTGTTTGTGGAACTACAAGTCCCAGCCTGCCAGGTTGCCCTAAAAACTGTGGGCATGCTTTTGCTTGTATAACTACAAGCACCAGCATACCCACGGCAGCCAGGGCATGTTGGCACTTGGAGAACCACAAGTGCCAACATGCCCTGACATTCCTGGCTTGCTGGGCCCTGTAGTTCCACAAAGAAAAAAGTTAACAAAACAACAACACCCTCATACAAACCACACATATTTATTAAAAATTAAAACCCCACAATAAAGACACTAACCACCCTCTTTTTAACATCTATTTAATAAAAATAAAAAAAACAAATACTTACCAATGATGTCTTCTTTCTTGATCCAATGTTCCTGGCTTGCCCCAGTCCTTTATTATTTGTACATCCATCTTGCCGGCTTGCCCCAGTCCCAGCCATTTGTACCTCCAAAATCGATTCTTTGCCAACTGTAACACTTTGCCCAGAAGGGGCACATATTTGTAATATACCGAATCTTTAGTCTTGATTGAAGCTCAAAAAAAAAAAAAAGCCAGGAGTCGCCGCAAACACCTTCTACCTAGTATGAGGTGCGTTCCGCAATGCTCTTACGTGGTTTGCGCAAGAGCAAAGTACTGTAATATGGCATTTTCCCACGCTAGTGGGGAAATCACATATTACTGTATTTAGCGCTTACGCAATTAACGTAGCGCATTGCGCATGCACTACGCTACTTGCGTAAGCTGTATTTACTGTATTCCAGCTTACGCAAGTAGCGTAGCGCATGCGCAATGCGCTACGTTAATTGCGTAAGCGCTAAATACAGTAATATGTGATTTCCCCACTAGCGTGGGAAAATGCCATATTATAGTACTTTGCTCTTACGCAAACCACGTAAGAGCATTGCGGAACGGACCTCCTACTAGGTAGGAGGTGTTTGCGGCGGCTCCTGGTTTGTTTGTTTTTTGAGCTTCAATCAAGACTAAAGATTCGGGATATTATTATTATTATTATTATTATTATTATTATCGTTTATTTGTAAGGCGCCACAAGGTTTCTGCAGCGCCGTACATGGTACAAACAGTAGACTATACAGCGTAAAACAGTACAGGACAATAAACACAAAGTACCAGTACTTCAGAAACTCCAGGCAGGCAGATACAGTAGAGACAGAGCAGAAGAACAGGTATGGAGACAGGAGGGAAGAGGGCCCTGCTCATTCGAGCTTACATCCTAAGGGAGGGTAAACAAAGTCAGGCACAAAAGGGAGCCAGTGAAGCAATGGGGAGAGAGAAAGGGGGCAGGGGAGAACCAGAAGAGGTGAGAGGTTAAGTGGATGGTTGGTAGGCCTTAAGGAACAGGTGAGTTTTAAGTGTCCGCTTGAAGGAGCACAGATTGGGTGAGAGACGAATGGAGCGAGGGAGGTCGTTCCAGTGAAGGGGGCAGCACAGGAGAAGTCTTGGATTCTAGAATGGGAAGAGGTGATCAAAGTGGAGGAGAGGCGGCGATCATTGGCCGAGCGCAGGGAGCGGGCGGGACTGTGAATGGAGAGGAGGTTAGAGATGTAAGGGGCAGTAGACTGAGAGAGAGCCTTGTAAGTGGTTGTGAGGAGTTTGAAAAGGATTCTGTAGGGGAAGGGGAGCCAGTGTAAGGAAAGACAGAGAGGGGAGGCAGAGGAGGAGCGGTGTGAGAGGAAGATGAGTCTCGCAGCCGCATTGAGTTTAGAGCGGAGGGGGGCAAGGTGGGAGCAGGGGAGG
This sequence comes from Mixophyes fleayi, assembly GCF_038048845.1. Classification (NCBI taxonomy): domain Eukaryota; kingdom Metazoa; phylum Chordata; class Amphibia; order Anura; family Limnodynastidae; genus Mixophyes; species Mixophyes fleayi. The sequence continues at coordinate 116,780,904 of NC_134403.1, read as the reverse complement.
CCAGAAAGGAGGAGGTTGCAGTAGTCGAGACGGGAGATGATGAGAGCATGGATGATAGTTTTGGTGGCATTTTGAGAGAGGAAGGGACGGATGCGGGCAATGTTACGGAGTTGGAAGCGACAGGCTTGGGCAAGGGATTGAATGTGTGGGGCAAAAGAGAGAGAGGAGTCGAGAGTGACACCTAGGCAGCGGAGTTGAGTGACATAGGAGATAGTGGAGTTGTTAACAACGATAGAGAGGTCATGGTGGAAAGGGAGCCTAGGTGGGGGAAAGTCAATGAGTTCGGTTTTGGAGATATTAATTTTAAGAAAGCGAGAGGACATCCAGGATGAGATGGATGAGAGGCAGTCAGTTACACGAGAGAAGGGAGGAGGAAAGATCAGGAGAAGAGATGTAGAGTTGAATATCATCAGCATATAGGTGATACTGAAGACCGAAAGAGGAGATGAGAGCCCCAAGGGAGGAAGTATAGAGCGAAAAGAGTAAAGGGCCAAGAACAGAGCCCTGAGGGACTCCAACAGGTAGAGGGGAGGGGGTGGAGGAAGAACCAGACGTGGATAAGGAGAAGGAGCGATTAGCAAGGTATGAGGTGAACCAGGCATGGACAGAGCCAGAGAGCCCGAGTGAGAGAAGAGTTTGCAGTAGGAGGGGGTGGTCCACGGTGTCGAAGGCCGCGGAGAGGTCAAGAAGGATGAGTATGGAGTAGTGACCCTTGGATTTGGCTGATAGGAGATCATCAGTAACTTTAGCCAGGGCTGTTTCAGTGGAGTGGAGGGGGCGGTAGCCGGATTGGAGAGGGTCAAGGAGGGAGTTGTCAGAGAGGTGTCTGTTGAGGCGGCTGCAGACAATACGCTCAAGTAATTTGGAGGCATATGGGAGAAGAGAGATAGGGCGGTAGTTAGCAAGAGAGGTGGGGTCGAGATTGGGTTTCTTAAGGATAGGGGAGATAAAAGCATGTTTGAATGAGGATGGGACAACGCCAGAGGAGAGTGATAGGTTGAAGAGGTGTGCGAGGTAGGAGCAGGCAGTAGGAGAGAGAGAGCGAAGGAGGTGGGAGGGGATGGGATCAAGAGGACAGGTAGAGGGTGGAGAGGAAAGAATAAGGGAGCGAACTTCTTCACCTGATGTGTAGATGAAGGAGGACCACAGCTGGTTGATGGCGGGAGGTGAACCGGTGGGGATGGGGGGAGAGTGGTGGGAGGAGGAGATGTTGCATCTGATGGCTTCAATTTTGGAGGAGAAAAAGGAGGCGAAGTCAGACGCCGAGAGGGAAGGCGGGACAGTGGGAGGGGGGGAAAGGAGGGAGTTGAATGTGGCAAAGAGGCGGCGGGGGTTGGAGGACTGAGAAGAGATGAGCGACTTGAAGAAGGATTGTTTAGCGAGGGACAGGGCAGAGCAGAAAGAAGAGAGGATGAATTTGAAGTGAAGGAAGTCAGCCAGGGAACGAGATTTCCTCCAGAGGCATTCAGCTGTACGAGAGCACTTTTGGAGGGAGCGGGTGAGTTTGGAGTGCCAGGGTTGGGGAGTAAGGCGACGACGGCGGATAGAAGAGGCCGGGCGACGGTGTCCAGGGCAGTAGTGAGAGATTGGTTGTAGAGAGAGGACGCCTGATCAGGGCAGGCCAGAGAGGGAAGGGGTGATAGGAGAGTTTCAAGAGAGGCAGAGAAGGAGATGGGGTCAACAGCGTCAAGGTTGCACCTAGTGAGGGTGGCTTTAGGCGAGGTGGGAGAAGGGGAGGAGGACAGAGAGAAGGAGAGGAGATGGTGGTCAGAGAGTGGGAAGGGAGAATTGGAGAAGTCAGAGAGATCACAGAGGTGAGAGAAGACAAGGTCGAGGGAGTGACCAAGACAGTGGGTAGGGGAGGAGGTCCACTGAGTGAGGCCAAGGGAGGAGGAAAGAGTGAGAAGTTTGATGGTGGCAGGGTCAGTACAGTTGTCAACAGGGATGTTAAAGTCACCCAGTATAATGGAGGGCAGGTCAGAGGAAAGATAGTGGGGAAGCCAGGTGGCAAAGTTGTCGAGAAAAAGAGAGGTAGGGCCAGGGGAACGGTAGATGACAGAGACACGGAGGTGGATGGAGGAGAAGAGCCGAATGGAGTGGACTTCAAAGGAGGAGAAGGAGAGGGAAGGTAGAGTAGGTATGACCCGAAAAGTGCAGTTAGGGGATAGGAGGAGGCCCACTCCCCCTCCTGGACGTTCGTCTGGTTTGGTGGAGTGAGTGAAAGAGAGGCCCCCATAGGAGAGAGCGGCAGGGGAGGCAGTATCAGAAGAAGTGAGCCAGGTTTCAGTTATGGCAAGAAGATTAAGAGAGTTAGAGATGAAGAGGTCGTGAATGGAGGACAGTTTGTTACAGACAGACCTGGAGTTCCAAAGGGCACACGAAAAAGGGAGGGACGAAGAAGAGGAGATATGGATGAGATTGTCAGGGTTGATGGAGCGAGGGGGGGGTGAGAGATAGGATAGAGAGCTTTGGGCCCTTGGCGGGGGCTGGGGGAGAGGATGGGTATAGGAAAGGAGCGATATTACAAATATGTGCCCCTTCTGGGCGAAGTGTTACAGTTGGCAAAGAATCGATTTTGGAGGTACAAATGGCTGGGACTGGGGCAAGCCGGCAAGATGGATGTACAAATAATAAGGGACTGGGGCAAGCCAGGAACATTGGATCAAGAAAGAAGACATCATTGGTATTTTTTTTTTATTTTTTTTATTAAATAGTTGTGGTTAAAAAGAGGGTGGTTAGTGTCTTTATTGTGGGGTTTTTATTTTTAATAAATATGTGTGGTTTGTATGAGGGTGTTGTTGTTTTGTTAACTTTTTTCTTTATGGAACTACAGGGCCCAGCAAGCCAGGAATGTCAGGGCATGTTGGCACTTGTGGTTCTCCAAGTGCCAACATGCCCTGGCTGCCGTGGGTATGCTGGTGCTTGTAGTTATACAGTTTGTTTTTTAATACTTTATCACCGTATTATCCTACTACCCACAGCCCAGGGGTAGTAGGAAGAGCCCTAGTGCTATCAGCACTGGGCTGGTTCTTTCTAGGGGGGGGGCGCTCGTTTTTTTCAGCGGACCCCACTCCCTAGGGAATCCAGCCCAGCGCTGAACAGTCTAGGGTTGGTTAGTCATTATGGCAGGGGGACCCCTGCCGCGCGTCCCCCTGCTATAGTGCCGCCAACCCTGGCTGGTTTGCCTAGTGCTGGTAAAGTGAAAATCGGGGGGACCCCACGCAAAAAAAAATTCCCCGATTTTCACGGGACCAGCACTAGTCAGGCAGCACTAGGGTTAAGCATAAATAGCAGGGGGACCCCACGCTTTTTTTTTTTTTAACTTTGATCTGTTCTTTACAGTTTTTACAGCTGCCAGAGCTCCGGCAGCTATATGACAGGGGCAGTGTAACAGTGATGTGTTTACAACTCACTGTTACAACACAGGAGAGTTTGCCAAACACAGGAGAGTTAGCTAAACTCGGGAGTGTTTACATCGCTAAAAATCGCCAGAGATGACCAGCGATTTTGAACATGAGTGTCAAAATCGCAGATTGATACATTTCCAGTTTTTTTTAAAAAAAATCGCGATTTGCCATGATTTCAACACGCTGGCAAACTCGCAGTTTGATACATTTACCCCCAGATGTCAAACTGTTGTGGTCTGCAACCTGTGTCATCCCTGCTTCTCTTTGGAAAGCGCAATTTCTTACGAGCAGCAGCTGCCTGAGAGACTGAAGGAGGAGACGCCGTCAAGCCATGGACCACTTGAGCAGTCAACTTGCTGACCAGGAGCTCCTTGCATCTCTTCAGATCTCGGTCAGTTGGAAGCAAAGAATCTAGCTTAAACCTAGGATCAAGCACAGTCGCCAAAACATAGTGATCCAACTTCAAGATTTTATTAACTCTGGGATCCTGGCGAAGCAAATTAAGTACTTGATCTACAAGCCCAACATACTTTGCGGAATTTCTTTCTTTCATCTCCTCCTTTAGTTTCTCAAGCTACTTTTCCAAAAGTCGAATTAAGGGAATGGCTAGGCTCAAGCTAGCAGTGTCTGAACACACTTCACACGTCACAACTTCAAATGGTTTCAGCACCTTGTACAACACAGAACAGATTCTCCACTGTGCAAGACTGAAATACATTCCCCTCCTTTCTCAATGTCATGGCTTGTACAATACGCTTGTATGGATGTGCGCTGTTCCTCCATCCACTGAATCATGGAATCATGGACAGGGTGGAATTGCACCTTGTTAACACCTCTTGCTTAAGTTGGTAGCAGGGCAAATTAAATTGTTCTTGTAGCTGCTGCAAACTCCTACATGCTGTGGCAGAATGCCTGAATTGTCCCGAAATTTTACGGGCCACCAAATGCATCTCCTGCACCTCATGGTTATTTTTCAAGAATCCCTGCACCACCAAGTTTATTGTGTGAGCAAAACAGGGAATGTGATGGAATTCACCCAACTGTAATGCTCGCACAATATTGGTGGCGTTATCAGAAATGACATATCCTGGGGAGAGTCCAAGTGGCATAAGCCATGTATCAATGACATCCCTTAGTTTTCTTAACAAGTTATCAGCTGTATGCCTGTTAGTGAAGCCGGTGATACAAACAGTTGCCTGCCTGTGAGAAATGTTACATAGTGGTGTACATGTTGCTGCTGTTCCTGCTTGTGAAGGTGAATCGCCATGGCGTCTGTGATCCGCTTTGTGACTGGGTGACTGCTGTCATACTAACGGTCAGGTCACAAAATCTTCACATGAATCCTGGTTATTGGAGGAGTCATGTAGCCTAAGCAGCTTGGATGCAGGACTAACTCCGATCGCTAATGAGGATATTGATGAGGATGGTGTTGTCCGTGTCGATTGCAGGGGCCGTGATCTAGATGAGAGCAGGGAGCTAGCTGATGCTGGACTGTTTGTTGTTATTTTGTGGGAATAAGATATAATTGTGCCTTAAAAAAAAGATATCTACTTCTAAATAACTAAGGCACAATTATATCTTGTATCTGGTGAGTGGACTCACATAAGAAGGAAGGATTGAAGTTCACCACATATTCACTATATAACGTAATTTAATGTTATTGTATTACACTATGTTGTGTTTTTGTATTTTTTATGCCACGTCATCACATACTGGAGCAAAGTTCTGAACGAAAAGATCTTCACACCTCCAAATTTAAGTATTTTCAACCTTATTACCACTTGTATATGTATAAGGTGTTATTTTTGCTTATGTGATTACAACCACAGCGCTGAAACATTCCTACATATTTTTCTAACAACAGAACATATGCTGACAGGGGGCTTCTTTGTGAGTATCAAAAAGGTCAAGACTCTCCTCAGGTACTTGTGTCATATCTGGATCAGAACCAACATTTTCTTGAAAGGCCTTGCTACTTTCTTCCAGCTCTCCCTTTACACTTAGAAGTATTTGGGCACCACTTTTGTAGTCAGAATGACAAGGTCTACCATCGTCATCACTGACCTTACAAGAAGATGTCTGTAGTACATTTGCAGAACAAGCACTCCTAATGTAAGGTGAAGGCCTAAATCTTTCCTTGCCACAGCGTGTCTAGAATGGCATGTTGGCAATTTTTTTTTTTTTTTTGGGCACTTAACTTGGTCTTGAGTAAAGGTGATTTTTTTTCTTTGCTGAGGTAAAAGATATTTTCTTACATTTTTGTTTCCCTGACTTACAAACACTATGCACTTTAAGAAAGGCTTTAGCAGATGATGTAGAGGTAGAGGGATTATTATTATCATCATCATGATTGGTGCCAGCAGCAGCTTGGTGCTCCTGGTCTTCTGGGGACTAATGGGAATCCATAGCTCTGGCACAGTACAATTTGAGTGTAAAGAACAATAGTAGCCTATTACATTTTTATAAAACAAATACAAAATGCCACCTATCCAAATTGTGGCACAATACAATTGTGAGTTGTGGCACAATACAATTTGAGTGTAAAGAACAATACCAGCCTATTACATTTTTATAAAGAAAATGCAAAACGCCCACTCTTCTACTTTTGGGGGCGAGCTTTGGCATAGTACACTGTGAGTGTAAAGAACAATTCCAGCCTATTAAATTTTTATTAAGAAAATGCAAAGTGCCAACTATCCTAATTGTGCGTAAATTGTGGCACAATACACTTTGACTGTAAAGCACATTAGTAGCCTATTACATTTTTATAAAGAAAATGCAACATGCCACCTCTTCTAACTGTGGGTGAATTGTGGCACCATACAATTTGACTGTAAAGAACAATAGTAGCCTATTAAATTTTTATAAAGAAAATGCAAAATGGCAACTCTCCTAATTGTGGGCGAGCTCTTGCATAGTACACTGTGAGTGGAGAATGGAAAGAACAATAACATTCTATTTAACTATAAAGCAAAGCCCTGTGCCACCTCTCCTAATTCTGGCTGAGCTCTGCAACAGTACAATGTGAATGGAGACTGGAAAGCACAATACCAGCCTATTAAACAAAGCCCAATGACAACTCTCCTAATTGTGGGAGAGCTCTGGCACTGGCAATGTGACTTGAGACTATCTGTCACGGTTCTTACGAGGAGACTCGGTAGATGTAGCGAAACCAGGAGATTCGAACAGTTTGGCACTACTCCAACAGGGCGCGGAGTCTAACGAGGAGACGGTGTTCACCAGGAACCGCCGCAAAGCGGTATGGGCTTAGCGGCGTCACCTCGCAGGTCGCGGTCCCTACTAGAGTACTGTACGGAAGTCCCAGGGAAGACTACAGGCAGTAGTACCGTAGGAAGGATGATCGATACACTAAGTAATGGTAATGAAGATAATGCAGATCGGTGTAACTCTGTAAACCACTGTGTGGTGTAAAGTTCAGGAGAATGAGCGTCAGCTCTGAAGACAACTGTAGGGGAGATGTCCAAAGATGAGCGTCAGCTCTGCAGACCACTATGTGGTAAAGGTTCAGGAGAATGAGCGTCAGCTCTGAAGACAAATGTAGTAAAGATGTCCGAAGATGAGCGTCAGCTCTGCAGGCCACTATGTGGTAAAAGTTCAGGAGGATGAGCGTCAGCTCTGAAGATAAATGTAGTGAAGATGTCCGAAGATGAGCGACAGCTCTGCAGGCCACTATGTGGCGGAGAGTTCCGTAAAGTGAGCGTCAGCTCTGCAGTCCAGAAAGGAGGTAGATAACTGGAAAGTATCAGGAAGCCACTTCAATCACCAGGAGGTAACACAAAGAACAGGCACTGAAGATAGAGAGGAGGTGCCTTTTAAACTTGCCGCCAGTGAGAAGGACCAATCAGCAGGGAGCATGAGAATTGGAGTCATCACCGGGTCTGCGCATGCGCAGACCCAAATCCAAGATGGCGGCGCCCAGCGGGGAGCGGAGCGCCGATGAGAGGTGAGTTTTGCCGGGTGTCAGGTGCGCTGCCTGAACACCCGGCGCGTGATAGTACCCACCCCTCTTTAAAGATGGGCACTGCACGTCTACTGCAAGGTTTCAGAGGAAACTTCTTGTGGAATTTATCCAGCAGGTAGGGAGCGTGGATGTCAGAGGCACGAACCCAAGAGCGCTCTTCGGGGCCGAAGCCCTTCCAATCAACGAGGTATTTCAAGCCGCCTTTACAATTTTTTCGAGTCCAAGATTTGTTTGAGTTCGAACTCCTCCTCTTGATGGACTCCAGGAGTGGTGGAAGGAGCTACCGAAGTAAATCGATTAATCTTCAGAGGTTTTAATAAAGACACATGGAAAGAGTTAACAATACAAAGAGATGCTGGCAATCGTAATTTAAAGCAGACTGGGTTAATAACTTCAGAGATGCTGTATGGGCCAATAAATCGCGGAGCCAATTTCATGCAGGGGACTCTGAGGCGTATATTCTTGGTGGAGAGCCACACTCTATCACCAACCTTGAAGATGGGAAGAAATCGTCGTTTTTATCCGCGGCCAGTTTGTAGCGTGTAGAAGTTTTCTTAAGGCAAAACCTTACTTGTTTCCAAATGGTGAGGAATTTGTTATATAGAGAATTGGCTGCAGGCACCTGGGTGGGTGGGAGGGACACAAATTCAGAAAGGGACGGATGATGTCCATAGACCACTAAGAAAGGAGATTTGGAAGAGGACTCGTGGAAGGCATTATTGTGGGCAAACTCCGCCCATGGTAGAAGATCAACCCAGTTGTCCTGGTTGGCAGAATAGAACATCCTGAGGTAAGTCTCCAGATCCTGGTTCACCCTTTCGGTCTGTCCATTGGATTGAGGATGATATCCAGATGATAAACTCAGTTTGATACCCAATAATTTGCAGAGAGCTCTCCAAAACTTTGAAACGAATTGGACACCTCGATCGGAAACTATGTTGAGCGGACAACCATGTAGGCGAAATATCTCCTTAACAAAGTGGACCGCCAGGACTGGAGAGGATGGAAGACCCGGAAGTGCCGTGAAATGGGCCTTTTTAGAAAATTGATCCACTACCACCCATATAACAGTGCAATTTTTACTAGGTGGGAGATCTGTAATAAAATCCATGCTTATATGGGTCCATGGTTCACGAGGTATGGGTAATGGAAGTAATAAGCCCGCAGGAGACTGATGTGTGGATTTGTTCTGAGAACAAACGTTACAGGAGGAGACGAAGTCCTTAACGTCTGTATGAAGACTGGGCCACCAATAGTTCCTGGAGATTAATTCAATGGTTTTGCGGGAACCGGTATGTCCAGCGAAGACGGTGGAGTGATAATGTTTCAGCAGCTTGTGGCGAAGACTAGGAGAGACAAAACTTTTCCCAGGTGGAGGTTTAGCGGATTTGAGCTGAGTTGCTAAGACTAGGCATTTAGGGTCTAAAATGGGATGAACAGAATCCTCCTCTGTGCCTTCATGAGTGGAAAATGCACGAGAAAGGGCATCAGCTCTTTTATTCTTAATGCCAGGTTTGAAAGTAATGCGGAGTTCGAAGCGAGAAAAGAATAATGACCAGCGTGCTTGTCTGGGATTCAAGCACTGAGCGGTTTGGAGGTAGAGTAAGTTTTTGTGGTCCGTGAAGATAGTCACTGGATGCAGGGCTCCCTTGAGAAGATATCGCCATTCAGCTAGTGCCGCTTTGATTGCCAATAACTCTTTATCTCCTATGGTGTAATTTTTCTCAGCCGGGAGGAATTTCCTAGAAAAAAAGGCACACGGATGGAATTGGGCCAGAGGAGATTTCTGTGAGAGAACAGCCCCGATGCCCACATTGGAGGCGTCAATCTCTAGAAAGAACAGAGAGGAGACGTCCGGTTGTTGGAGAATAGGTGCAGAGACAAAAGCTTGTTTCAAGAAGTCAAAGGCCTCGAGAGGAGCTGAAGACCACGATTTAGGGTTGGAACTCTTTCGAGTTAGAGCCACAATAGGTGCCACGATGGTAGAGTAGCCCTGGATGAAGCGCCTATAGTAGTTGGCGAATCCGAGGAATCGCTGAATAGGTTTCAGCCCAAGGGGAAGAGGCCATTCTAAAATTGCTTTGACTTTGTCTGGGTCCATTTGTAGCCCGGATCCAGATACGATGTATCCCAGGAATGGCATCTGAGGGAGCTCGAAGAAACACTTCTCCAGTTTGCAAAAGAGTCGATGGTGTCGTAATCTGGAAAGAACCTCCTTCACATGCCTATGGTGCGAGGTGATGTCAGGAGAGAACACCAAGATATCATCTAGATATACCACGACACAGAGGTATAGTAAATCTCTAAATATCTCATTGATAAAACTCTGAAAAACAGTGGGGGCGTTGCACAGACCAAAGGGCATTACCAGATATTCGTAATGCCCATCGCGGGTATTAAAAGCCGTCTTCCATTCATCTCCTGCTCTGATCCTGATGAGATTATATGCGCCCCGTAGATCGAGTTTGGTGAAGATCCTCGCTCCTTTGATACGATCAAACAGTTCGGTGATAAGCGGAATGGGGTATCGGTTTTTGACCGTAATTGCGTTTAAACCACGGTAATCGATGCAAGGTCTTAATGATCCATCTTTTTTTTTAACAAAGAAAAACCCCGCTTCCGCAGGTGATGAGGAGGGTCTGATAAAGCCTCGGGATAGGTTCTCTTTAACATATTCAGACATGGAAGAGGTCTCGGGTATGGAGAGGGGGTACACTCGACCCCGAGGAGGTATTTTACCCGGCTGCAGTTCGATAGGACAGTCCCATGAGCGATGGGGTGGCAGATGCTCCGAGCGGACTTTGTCAAATAAGTCTAAAAAGGAGTGATACTGTTTGGGCAGAACGGTGACCTTGGTATTGGAGGAAGTGGAAATGGAGCCAAGGGGTTGGACTCGCGTCAAACATTTCAGTAGACAAGTAGGACCCCAGGACAAAATCTGCGAGTTAGACCAGTCAAGTTGAGGAGAGTGCTGCTGGAGCCATGGTAGACCTAGGATGACGGGGGTAGTGGTAGCTGGTAGCACGTGGAAGGTAATCACTTCACGATGTAAGGCTCCTACTTGGAGGATGATGGGTTCAGTCCGGGTTTTTACTGTACCATTGGCTATACGGGAGCCGTCGATGGCCGTAATAGAGACAGGAATTTCCAGAGGTACAGTTGGTATAGAAACCTGCGAAATTAAAGAAAAAGAGATAAAATTTCCGGCTGCTCCAGAGTCCAACATAGCAGAAGTGTGAACGGGACCACGCGGACCGTGAAGGGTAATAGGAAAGGAGCAGATATTAGAAATTCCAAATGAGGGAGAGGTTTTAGAAAGCCCTAATCTGACCTCTCCGGAGCAGGTTAGGGTCTGGCATTTCCCGACCTCTTGGGACAGACATTCAATAGATGATCCGGATCCGCACAGTAAAGGCACAACTTATTCCTTAGTCTTCTGTCACGTTCTTCTGGAGTTAATCGAGAGCGCCTAATTTGCATGGGTTCCTCCATTGTCACCGGGTGGGTGAAGCGAGGCGCGAGTCTGGGGGTGCTGCGCCGGGAGGAGTCCTTCTCTGAAGATCGTTCGCGGAAGTGTAGATCCACGCGATTGCATAGCGAGATCATGGCATCTAACGCAGTGGGGAGTTCTTGAGAAGCTAAAGCGTCCTTGATCTTGTCAGACAGACCCTGCCAGAACGTTGCTACCAAGGCTTCGTTGTTCCAGCGTAATTCTGATGACAACGTTTGAAACCGAATAACATACTGAGCCACGGAGTGGAAACCTTGGCGCAGGCGGAGAATGCTAGACGCTGCTGAGGTCACCCTTCCTGGTTCGTCAAACTTTCTGCGAAAAGCGGCAATGAAGGCAGCACTGTAGGCCAGGATTGGGTCATCAAGTTCCCAGAGAGGTGATGCCCAGGCTAAGGCTTGACCAGAAAGTAAGGATATTAGGTATGCCACCTTAGAGCGCTGGGTTGGGAAATTCTGTGGTTGGAGTTCAAATTGTATAGAACACTGGTTCAAGAAACCCCGGCAGGTTGCAGGACCTCCATCGAATTTAGAAAGAGTTGGAATCCGAAGAGTCGAATTGGAAGCAGCTGCAGGAGCAGGTTCCGGCGGACTAGCCGCTTGAACCGGTGGAGTTGCTTGCAGTGAGTCAAAGCGGGCCGCCAGACTTTGGAAGCCCTGTAATAACTGTCGTTGGATCACATCTTGTTGCTCTACACGGTTGAGCAAGTGCTGAAGCATGTCCTTAGCAGATGGTTCCACGTTAGATTCCGACATGTTAATGACAATGTTTTTTGGCCTGTTCTTACTGTCACGGTTCTTACGAGGAAACTCGGTAGATGTAGCGAAACCAGGAGATTCGAACAGTTTGGCACTACTCCAACAGGGCGCGGAGTCTAACGAGGAGACGGTGTTCACCAGGAACCGCCGCAAAGCGGTATGGGCTTAGCGGCGTCACCTCGCAGGTCGCGGTCCCTACTAGAGTACTGTACGGAAGTCCCAGGGAAGACTACAGGCAGTAGTACCGTAGGAAGAATGATCGATACACTAAGTAATGGTAATGAAGATAATGCAGATCGGTGTAACTCTGTAAACCACTGTGTGGTGTAAAGTTCAGGAGAATGAGCGTCAGCTCTGAAGACAGCTGTAGGGGAGATGTCCAAAGATGAGCGTCAGCTCTGCAGACCACTATGTGGTAAAAGTTCAGGAGAATGAGCGTCAGCTCTGAAGACAAATGTAGTAAAGATGTCCGAAGATGAGCGTCAGCTCTGCAGGCCACTATGTGGCGGAGAGTTCCGTAGAGTGAGCGTCAGCTCTGCAGACCACTATGTGGCGGAGAGTTCCGTAGAGTGAGCGTCAGCTCTGCAGACCACTATGTGGTAAAAGTTCAGGAGGATGAGCGTCAGCTCTGAAGACAAATGTAGTGAAGATGTCCGAAGATGAGCGACAGCTCTGCAGGCCACTATGTGGCGGAGAGTTCCGTAAAGTGAGCGTCAGCTCTGCAGTCCAGAAAGGAGGTAGATAACTGGAAAGTATCAGGAAGCCAATTCAATCACCAGGAGGTAATACAAAGAACAGGCACTGAAGATAGAGAGGAGGTGCCTTTTAAACTTGCCGCCAGTGAGAAGGACCAATCAGCAGGGAGCATGAGAATTGGAGTCATCGCCGGGTCTGCGCATGCGCAGACCCGAATCCAAGATGGCGGCGCCCAGCGGGGAGCGGAGCGCCGATGAGAGGTGAGTTTTGCCGGGTGTCAGGTGCGCTGCCTGAACACCCGGCGCGTGATACTATCACTATACTAACCTTGCTAACTACACTAGACCCTATCAAAGACTTCTATCCCTTCACTGTCTCTCTGTAAAATGGCGACAGAGCTCCGTTTCGGGCGTTATTTAAAGAATCAAAATCTTGCAAGATTCTACAAGCCAATGATGACGTTTTGCCTTGTTTCCATGCCCGAACGCACATGTCAGTTCCGAGTCAGCATGCGAGCCGGCTCGGATACCCTAAGTTCAGGTGGGCTTATTTTTTGGGAAACCGAGCCCGCTCATCTCTAATTACAACCTACGATATCATTTATACTTGACTCTATTAAGTGAGGGGTAAAAAATTATAAATAGAAAAATCCTTCCTGTTATTCTAGACATTGTAGAATTAATAATACTTGTTATTCTACAAGTGGTAGAAATGCTTAAGGTGTCAGTAATTCATGACATATGAACAATGCAATTTGAAACTTAAATACCGTAAAAATCTTTAAACTGATTTTTACAAGTAGAAAGACAAGTGCAGATAAAGAGAATGATTTTCAATGACCAAATATAGCTGATAGTTTAAAGTGTGTAATAGTATAAAATTAGCTCGAGTGAAAGAATTATTTGTGATTTTCAGGATATACTCACACAATCTTTTTTTCTTAACAATATTTACTAACTACTTAATAATGAAATTAATAAATACTTATGATAGATTAAATACATGCCTGCTTGCCTTAAATAATATAGATGCAGGTTTGTTCAATAAATATACAGACCAGCATAGGTTTAGAAAAAAGTATAAAACATTTAATAGAATAAAAAAAAATTAGAATCATGTCCAACCATCGATTCAGCATTTAGCACTTTCTTCTGGGGTTTGTAGATTTTTGTACATGTAAACTTTTAACATGCACTATTATTATAAATAGGGTTAACAATGAATATCCATGGATCTGTTTCCATTCAGTGTTATATGTCCTGTCATCCTTGGCTGGATACTCCACTGCCCTTCTTTGAGGACAGAGTATAGCTGGATTGGACTGGACCACCAGGGTACCAAGCAAATTCCTGGTGGGTTGCTGAGCATCCCATGAGGAAAGTCAGAAGGAAAAAAGATTACTGCACCAGTCACCTGAGTGATACTTCTTTCCTCCTAACACTGTGCCTGAAGGGAAGTATAATCACTGAGGTGAGGTGACCAGACAGTAATTCTTCTTTCCTTCCACACCCACTAGTGGAAGGCCACACCATATTATATGGCCCCTATCATTGCATTCCCTTGGTGGGACATTCATGCACCAGGCTGACACTGGAGGGTAGAAAACATTAAGAGAGTAAGCACTGCTTACTCTTTGCACTGCATTTGCCCCATTCCAGCTTGTCCTTCCTAAACCCCTGGTCTAGGCAGGAAAATTCTCCTGTTTGGTCTTAATGATAGCTGTCACGAACACGCTCCCAGCTGCCGTGACTTTGGGGTGTTCGCTGTATGAGGTCACACACGATTGCAGCCCGCAGTCTCTCTACCTATCACACAGGTTATAGTCCTATAGAATCGCCCCAACACAGGGCTCTCACACCCCCAGACACTTCTGGTTTAGCCACCACCAATTGAGTACGGGCAATAGGACACAAATATACTGTCCCACACTGGCACAGAGGCTTCTAGTTTCACAAACTAACAAGACCCACACCAGCACACACAGGGTTAACTCTTCACACCTCCAGACTGTTACACAAATGTAAATACAAGCACACACAGCTTGTTAATCAAATGTATCAACAAATCACACACTGGAATTCCAAGGGTTAACCTGGTCAAGCAATTTCTCTTCTAATAGGCTAATGGATTCGTTAGAGTATTGTCAGGCACCGTCCCTGTGCTGTGTCCATCGCACAGGGACGCACGCCTGCTACTACCGCTGAGTGCTCGGTTGCTAGGCAACCGAGTACACTTCCGGGTCGGCGGCCACGTTCCGTTGCTAGGCAATGGAACGCTCTCTAGTAAATCCGGCGGTGGTGTTCAGCGTCACCACTGCCGCTAATTGAAGGCTCTATTTAAGGATCACTCTGGCACTAGGAGAGTGCCAGAGTAATAGGTCTCACCTAGCTCCAGCGTTCCTGTGTCCTCCTTGTTCTCTGTGTATTACCCGGCTTGCTGACCATTCTACTGCTGATATTCCTGTGTACCGAACCCAGCTTGCTGACCATTCTGCTGCTGATATTCCTGTGTACCGTACCCGGCTGGCTGACCCTTCTACTTCTGATATTCCTGTGTACTGAACCCGGCTCGTTGACTATCCTCTCCTGCGCTCCTGACCCCGGACCCAGCTACTCCTGACTTTGGCTTGGATCTTCCCTGTGGCATATCCTGATTCTCTCGTTTCTGACCCGGCCTGCCTGACACCGTTTTCATCTCACCGCTTCACTGGTTGCTCCCTCTGAGGACCGCGACCTGCGTGTCTCCCGCAGCTAAGACCATACTCCCTTGCGGGGGTTCCTGGTGAATACCTGGAACATGTTAGACTCCGCGCCTCTTTGGTGAGCAGTGTCAAAACCAGTAAGCACATACTCAAGTTTTGACAGTTTACTCTGGCCATGACGTCAGATGGAACAGGTGAACCCTCAGCTCGGGATCTGCTCATCCACCTGGGCCGCCGAGTGGAACAACAAGAAGCCGATCAGGGTCGGTTACTTCAGTGTGTCCAAGGAATACTGTCTCGTCTAGATTCCCTACAGGCGGTCCAAGCACCTCCGGTGGATCCTCCCGCTGTTCCGTCTTTGGCCGCAGTTGCTCCAGTGGCTCCGTCCCCTTCCCCGGCTCATTCTACTGGGCCTAGAATTCCCTCTCCAGAGAAGTTTGACGGAGATCCTAAAAGATGCAGGGGGTTCCTCAACCAGTACGCAATCCATTTTGAGTGTAACTCTACTGACTTCTCATCTGAGCGCACCAAGGTAGCCTTCATGATTTCCCTGCTCAGCGGACAAGCCTTGGCCTGGGCTTCACCGTTATGGGAGCGCAACGATCCTTTACTAGAGAACTCCGCAGCATTCATCGACATGTTTCGCAAAGCCTTCGACGAACCAGGTCGGGTCTCCTCAGCTGCTTCTGGTCTATTAAATCTTCGACAAGGTTCGATGTCAGTCGGTCAGTATGCAGTACAGTTCCGTACTCTTGCGTCAGAGCTGCGATGGAACAACGAGGCTCTCATTGCTACCTTTTGGCAGGGCCTTACGGACCGAATTAAGGATGAGATGGTCACCAGAGAACTTCCCTCTGACCTGGATACCCTCATTTCCCTGTGTATCCGGATTGACCTACGTTTTAGGGAAAGAACATCGGAGAGATCTTTCTCAAGACGCCCCATCCGCTTGGCACCTACCTTTCAAAATCCTATTTCGGCTACAGAGGAACCGATGCAACTGGGTCGCTCAAAATTGACGCCTGAGGAGCGTGAGAGACGATTCAAACAGAGACTGTGTCTATATTGCGGAGAGTCCGGACATGTACTAAGCCTCTGTCCTAAAAGACCAGGAAACGCTCCCTTCTAAACGGTAAGAGGGAGGCCACCTAAGGAGTAGCTGTTTCCACTCCCTACTCAACTTCTAACCCTGAGTTCCTTATGCCTGTTCTACTGGTCAGTTCTAAGGGACCCCAGCAGATCCTTGCCTTCGTGGATTCGGGTGTGGCCGGGAATTTCATCTCAGCTTCTCTTGCCTCACAGCTTCAGTTATCCATTTTGGCTCTTCCACAGACGTTAACACTAACAGCTGTAGACGGTAATCATGTCAGCAACGGCACCATTTCCAGCATCACTAGTGCGGTTCAATTGCGGATTGGAGCCTTGCATCAAGAATGGATTCAATTCCTAGTGTTACCTCCATCCATCAATCCTTTAATATTGAGTCTCCCCTGGCTCCGGAACCACTCCCCACAATTTGACTGGGCTCGTGCCGAAGTTATCTCCTGGGGTTGGCAGTGCCATAATCGGTGTATTTTTTCTCCTCGCTCCAACGTTTGCCTCACTCAAACCAATTCGGAGATATCCACATTACCTTCGGTCTATCTGACTTTTAAGGACATCTTTTCCAAGCAAAGATCCGAGATTCTACCACCTCATCGCCCTTGGGACTGTCCGATCGATTTAATTCCGGGAAAACAGATTCCTCGTGGCAGGACTTATCTCCTGTCTCTGCCAGAAAGCCAAGCTATGTCCAATATATCTCTGAAAATCTAGCCCGAGGTTTTATCAGAAAATCCTCATCTCCGGCCGGAGCAGGGTACTTTTTCGTCAAGAAAAAAGACGGATCCCTACGCCCCTGCATTGATTATCGGCAACTAAATAAAATTACCATTAAAAATCGTTATCTTCTGCCCCTTATAATGGATCTTTTTAACAGAATCAGCGGAGCCAGAGTCTTCACTAAATTGGATCTCCGAGGGACATATAACTTAGTACGAATTCGCCAAGGGGACGAGTGGAAGACAGCGTTCAACACGCGGGACGGACATTTTGAATATCTAGTTATGCCCTTCGGGCTTAGTAACGCTCCCGCTGTCTTTCAGTCCTTTGTAAATTAGATTTTTCAAGACTTATTATATCATTCCGTAGTTGTCTATCTGGACGACATCTTAATTTTCTCCCGAGATATCTCCTCCCATCGTCTTCATGTCAAAGAAGTTCTATCTGGACTACGAGCTAATCAACTCTTCTGCAAATTAGAGAAGTGTATCTTTGAAGTTGAGCAACTCCATTTTCTAGGGTACATTGTTTCAGGATCAGGACTACGCATGTATCCAAAGAAGGTATCCTCTATTAAAAGTTGGCCTCTTCCTCAAGGCACCAAGGCCATTCAAAGATTTGTAGGGTTCGCCAACTATTACAGGCAGTTTGTTAAAGGGTTCTCCTCCATTATAGCCCCAATAACCGCTCTGACCCGGAAATCATCCAGTCCCAGAGAATGGTCTACAGATGCCTTAAAGGCTTTTGATTCCCTAAAACAAGCCTTCTCGACTGCACCAGTTCTTTCTCAACCTAATCAATTGGAACCCTTTTTTCTGGAAGTTGATGCGTCTGCAATAGGTACTGGAGCAGTACTCTTCCAAAGATCTGAATGTGGTACTCATCTTCCCTGCGGATTTTTCTCTAAAAAACTCTTGCCACATGAAAAGAATTATGGTATTGGCGACAAAGAGTTGCTTGCAATCAAGGCAGCCTTGGAGGAGTGGCGACATCTCTTAGAAGGTTCCCGTCATCCAGTAACAGTTTTAACTGACCATAAGAACCTGCTGTATATCAGTGAAGCTCGGTGCCTCAACCCACGCCAAGCTCGATGGGCTTCATTCTTTGCACGTTTTGATATTATTTTAACTTATCATCCTGGGTTCAAGAACATCCGAGCGGACGCCTTGTCTCGATCTTTTGATAACACAGATCTTTTTACATCGCTGAAGCCACTGCCAATCTTAACACCTACCAAGGTTATAGCCCTTACCAGAACCTCTTCCAAAACACCTCCTAGGGATTGTTCTTTTTTGGAACCCAAGCTACGAGCCAAAGCTCTACGGTGGGCACATTCCTCCAAACTGGCGGGATATGCCGGGGTGAAGAAAACCTACGAATTTCTTCGTCAAAAATATTGGTGGCCGGCCTTGCATTCTGACATACGGAAATTTGTGGCCTCATGTTCCACGTGTGCTAGTTGTAAAAACCCCAGACTGGCTCCACCAGGCCTTTTACAACCACTTCCTACTCCAGATTTTCCTTGGCAAAGTATATCCATGGATTTCATCACTGGCCTTCCCCCCAGTAATGGGTTTACTGTCATTTGGGTCGTCATTGACAGATTTTCGAAAATGGCCCACTTTGTACCCTTACCTGCTCTACTGTCTGCCTCCCAGTTGGCCCTTATCTTTATTAAGGAGATATTCAGAATCCATGGTTGTCCTCATGAAATCATTTCGGATCATGGAGTGCAGTTCGTTTCTCAATTCTGGAGAGCCTTTTGTAAGATTCTTGGTTCTGACCTCAAGTACTCGTCCGGCTATCACCCACAAACCAATGGCCAGACGGAACGGGTCAACCAGGACCTCGAAGTATTTCTACGATGTTTTTCTGCAGACAATCAAACAGAATAGGCCAATCTCCTACCTTGGGCAGAATTTTCTCACAACTTTCATCATCACGAGTCTTCTGGTGCCTCTCCATTTTTTGTTGTTTATGGAACCCAACCCACCCTCCCAGATTTCTCCGGTCAGATTTCTTCACCAGTTCCAGCTGTGGAAAATTTAACACGGAACTTCTCTCAGATTTGGTCAACTACTAAAACCAAACTCCAGGAGACTTCTTTACGCTATAAAAAAGCGGCTGACCGTCATCGGAGACTTATTCCTCTATTACATGTTCACGACAAATATGGTTGTCTACACGCAATCTTAAGTTGAGAGTTCCTTCTCAAAAATTGGATCCTCGTTATATTGGACCTTTCACTATGACACATGTTATCAACCCGGTGACCTACAGACTTCAGTTACCTCCCTCCCTAAAAATTCATAATGTGTTTTACGTCTCTCTTCTGAAGCCACTTATACTCAATAAGTTTCATCGCTTACCTCATCGCCCAGCTCCTGTACGGACTACCAATGACGAGGAATTCGAAGTAAGCCGCATCCTGGACTCCCGTATTCTCCACGGACTACATCAATTTTTAGTCCATTGGAAGGGCTTCAGTCCAGAAAAGAGATCATGGGTGGCTAAAGAGGATCTTCATGCCCCACGACTATTGAAACAATTCTTGGACCAAGGATCTATCCAACGAAGTAGAGGAGGGGGTACTGTCAGGCGCCGTCCCTGTGCTGTGTCCGTCGCACAGGGACGCACGCCTGCTACTACCGCTGAGCGCTCGGTTGCTAGGCAACCGAGTACACTTCCGGGTCGGCGGCCACGTTCCGTTGCTAGGCAATGGAACGCTCTCTAGTAAATCCGGCGGTGGTGTTCAGCGTCACCACCGCTGCTAATTGAAGGCTCTATTTAAGGATCACTCTGGCACTAGGAAAGTGCCAGAGTAATAGGTCCCACCTAGCTCCAGCGTTCCTGTGTCCTCCTTGTTCTCTGTGTATTACCCGGCTTGCTGACCATTCTACTGCTGATATTCCTGTGTACCGAACCCGGCTTGCTGACCATTCTGCTGCTGATATTCCTGTGTACCGAACCTGGCTGGCTGACCCTTCTACTTCTGATATTCCTGTGTACTAAACCCGGCTTGTTGACTATCCTCTCCTGCGCTCCTGACCCCGGACCCAGCTACTCCTGACTTTGGCTTGGATCTTCCCTGTGGTATATTCTGATTCTCTCGTTTCTGACCCGGCCTGCCTGACACCGTTTTCATCTCAACGCTTCACTGGTTGCTCCCTCTGAGGACCGCGACCTGCGTGTCTCCCGCAGCTAAGACCATACTCCCTTGCGGGGGTTCCTGGTAAATACCTGGAACACGTTAGACTCCGCGCCTCTTTGGTGAGTAGCGTCAAAACCAGTAAGCACATACTCAAGTTGTGACAAGTATCAGGGATGCAACTTATTAAATTATAGATTTAATATACAAAAAATACAGGGCATTCATATATAAAGAAAAATAATGAATAGACAGTTAATATATTGACATAACAAGCAAAAACAGTTTAAAATAAAAGAGATAAACGTACAGAGCATTACATACATAAAATAATCTGTATGCCTGGGGCAGGTAGAAAAGATGGACAGTCCTTCAATTAGATTGATCCCCAAGAAGCTGACCCTTTGTCCCTCCAGAACACAGGTTTTTAAGCATACTCAAATGGGACGGCATTCACAAGGGTAGTGTGAATGCTAATGTGGGGGGCGGAAATGTCCCCTGGGTGTCACCTCAGGTTTGTTCAAACTATTCCTAAGTTTTGACCGGTCTTAGCTTTCTTCAGGTATCTCCCAGAGACATAACTTTCCCTTCAATAAACCGATCATATTTTCCCGCACATTTAAATACCAAATATGATGAGATTACAACAATATCCAATCTCATCCTGAAATACATGTGACTATGGCTGTTCCCTGTGTAGTTGGTATCTATGTTTTAAGACCCTTGTGTGGTTTTTGCCCCTCAGTACGAAGTACATTCAGATTTCCCAAAATATGAACTATGACAACATTTTCCTTTGAAGTCATATTTCTATATACCTGTATAGGCTTTCACATGCTGCCTACCAGGATCTCCAGCTGTGATTGGAACCACAAAGTCTATTCAAGTGTCTAATGCTAACAGGGAGACATCCTGGAAGCTGCTAAAAGTGGCAGGCTTATCTCCTCACACTGGGATATAAAAAGCCATCAAACACAATTACATCAGACTCTCTGTTTTTAACTTTTACACTAACTTATCAATGGATTAATTTGATACAACCTATTTACACTGCAGTTATGAATTATCCCTTATAAATAACTGCAAGCTCTCTATGTTCACGACAATAGCCATCTATCTGCTCCATTGGGCAGGGGGCAGTGTAGTCTTCTGAACATGATTTCTCACAACATTTCTAGCACTGACATCATTATATAGAAAATTTTCAACAATTATCTGGAAGATACTCATTACATATCTGCTTAGGAGAACACAGGTAGCACTCTCTATAATGAATCCATCTGCAGCCTGAAGGCATGTTGAATTTGAATTTATAGAGCAGGATTAGCAACAGTGTCCATTCTTTCTGCTCTGAACAAAAATGATAGTTTAGTGCATAGAACACTGAATGCTCTACTGCAGATATGTGACAAGTTTCACAAATGCAGAATGAGGTGAATATTCCACGGAACAATTTTGAAAATGTCAAACAAGTTTACCATATATGAAAGATAAAAGAGGGGGAAATGTAATGAGATAGATAGAATAATCTAGAATCTAAGAGGTACTTTTCCTAAAAAAGACTGGTATGATATCATACTATTTCAGTCTATTTTGGATCTGCTAGAAATTGGACAGATCAGTCAGGGTGAATTGAAAGGTTGACGTGTATGATATTTCAGCCAAATAGAATAGGTTTACAGTCTTTGTACTAACATTGAGGTCCATTCTTCTAAGACAGCAGAACAACAGAATGTGTTATTTGATATAGGTCTCAAATTCAGTCAACAGAAACAAAGGGCTTCAATACACCTGAAATGTCACTGCTATAAAAACTTCCTGTCTACTTCTACAGGACATATACAAAGGCAGCCCTGTAATTACATCTGATCCTAATTTACACATGTAGTTGTGTAATTAATACTTCCTCTGTGAAGCAAGGGATAATTTAAGCAGTGGGTTTCTAACTATAATTTAAGGAAAGTGATAGAACTTGTGTGCACATTTCTGAAACAGGGAAGCACTGTTTGACTGCATTTGATTACAGCATTAGTAATTGCGTGTTCAGAACACGCTTTGTGCAGTCAAGAGAAAATAATACATTGTTCCATCCATACTACAAGACTATGGCTGGACTTGTCTAGACATGAGTGAGAAACATATTTCAGCAGGGTGGGATCAGGTAACACTAGATAGCTTATATTTTTTTTTTATCATCTGTATTAAACATTGGAATCTTCCATAACTTTAAGCAACTTTAGGAATAGTATATTTTTTATACATGATAGAAGATCATGCAGAATATAACATTGCATATACACCTGAAAAGTGTTAGAGCTGGAAAATGTGTATCACACAGTAAAATAAATAACAATCATAATATCTTTCTTCATAGTTTAATATAAATATACAGGCGGTGAAATAAGTGCTTCAAGTTCATCTAACTTTTCTAACTTTTAATTGTATTAAGCCAGAGGACTTCAAAGTAAAACTGTCCGTGAGATAAACAAAGCCTCACAAGAAGAAAAAAAATCTTTAATGACCCTATAAAAGACAGATTAATTTACTGGATTATTCCCAAGTAATGCAATTTGCTAATTATATCTACAAATACCAGTTCTTGGATTGATCCTATATGCCATAAGGACACATAGACAAGATGGGTGACGTCTAAATCAGCTGCACACTTTACGGGACTAAATCTGCAGATTTAAGATAGATATTTTTAACTATTCTGTATCTATTCTTTACCTAGGGTGGCAGCAACATATAACAGCTACTGAATTGTTAATGTGATCAGGCTGTTTTAGGTGGAGCTCTGATATTGGCTCTCAGAAGGTTTAATAGCCAATGTCCTGACAGTTACCTAAGTGCAGAAGCCAGGCGCTAAAATCTACTTCAGTCAGTTAATGAAGATTGTGGCTTTGAAAGCTATGCTTAAGGATGAGTTTCAGGTAGCAGTAATAGTATTAGAGAGTACGTTTGTATTGTGAACACTTCAATTTTGCTTTAAAAGAAATTACTGCAGACTTCCGAAATCACAAGACCAAATAAAAATTCTGTTTATTGATGACCAAGGGGCAAATGAGGAGGAAAAGGACAATCAAGCCAGACATATGAAATCCCAAAATGTTTCATTTCATTTGATTATGTGATTCAAAAGAATATCCTACTCATTTGACAATAAAATCCCTTTTCGCTTAATCCCTCTACAAGGTGAGAATACCCCATGCATAATGCAGCAACTTTGTGATATATATTGGTTTTGTTTAATAGCCTGTACAAATAAGAGATACTTGAACTAAAGCAAATGGTGTGATCCAAGAATATACACTTTCATAGTCTTAGCTTATGCAATGCTGAGAAATGTAGATACGTGACAACTTGCTCAATTCATTAAAGTGGTAAGGATACAATATACAGTAGATGCTAATTTACAGGCCAACAAATATCATAAGGATTGGCTTGGATAGTGGCAACCCTATAGCTATTGTTAATAAGCATGGTCATCATGAAACTCCGCTGCTATTTGGAGATCTATTGTCACTTCTCGACTCTCTGTTTATGGAGCACTACTATTCAGTGGTAAATTTATTCCATGCCTGATCTCAAC
This sequence comes from Mixophyes fleayi, assembly GCF_038048845.1. NCBI lineage: Eukaryota > Metazoa > Chordata > Amphibia > Anura > Limnodynastidae > Mixophyes > Mixophyes fleayi. The sequence goes on along the minus strand of NC_134403.1, from coordinate 116,757,288 downwards.
CAGAAATTAAATTGTCTGATTTAAATTTTGATGGAACCAACAGAAGAGAATAGCAAACCTTTTAAAGAGCTATCCTCTCTATAATGTCTGACATACATGCAGTTGAGAGTGCACCTTCTACTCACCCCCACATAATTGTTATGCAAGAATTAACTATTGTCTTGTGTGTTGGCTCCCTGACTGTTTTCTTCCATCACATACTTGACTGGACAGACCATGGGGCTTTTAAATTAAAATGATCATGCATTTGCAATGGTACTGATAGCAGAGTAAGCTGTGAAATAACTCCTGGATATATCTTACTGAACTTGCACATAGCATTCAATCTTGTTTTATTGAGAATTTTAGCTCAAACCCAACATCAGATACTGGCCCTGTCATTAAAAAATGTGGTTTAAAAAATTGAATTCAGGGGGAAATGTACTTATTATATGACAAGCAGTGCAATACTTCTAAGGATTCTTTAGTTGGTTTTCAACATAACATTATCATCCTCCAAAAAATAGATGTAATGTAATGTAATGTAGTACATGTAAAAATAGATAATAGTTTAGATACATTCTGTGAATGTCTAGAAATGAATTGTATTTTTTGAATGTTTAGTAGTTTAAGCTGTAACTTTATGATCAGGCCAAAGACTTTTTATACAGTCACAGGTTATATTAGATGTCTTCTCTGACTAATACAAGTCTTCACTAGCCCCGTCATTGATTTTTGAGCCTATTGGAGCTTTGAAGTGCCCTGGATCATCATTATCATCATTATATAGCGGCACTAATTCCACTACACTGTCCAGTGAACACACTCACATCGGTCCCTGCCCCATGGGAGCTTACAGACTAAATTCCCTAACATATACACAGACAGAGAGAGAGATACTAGGGTCAATTTGATAGCTGCCAATAAACCTACCACTATGTTTTTGTAGTGTGGGAGGAAACCAGAGCCTCCCCACGTATGTTCTCCCCACGTAAACATGGGGAGAACATACAAACTCCACACAGCTAAGTCCATGGTCGTGAATCAAACTTTGGTCGGATAACACATAAGTAGCAGAGTCAGGCTGTCAGACGCTGTCCCGCTGTCTCCCCGGGACGGCCCCCCGTGTCTGTGCTCGGCGCGCCTGGTTGCCTAGCAACCAGACGCAGAAGTTCCGTCCGCTCGACGCGGCCTTCTGCGCATGCGCGTCCCGTTGCTAGGCAACAGGACGCTACTCTCAAGTCCCGGCGGTAGCCAGAATTAGCGCTGCCGCCCATCAAGTTTCCTATTGGCCCCTGATACTTTAAAAGACACTTCCTGTGACCTCATCAGTGCCAGAGTATCAGGTCTTCCTGCCTCCAGCGTATTGTGTATGTACCAGTATCCTACTTTGTTCCTAACTATTCCTGTGCTGCCTGTGACCTTTTGACCCGGACCGTTTGACCACCTCTATTTGGATTCTCCCTTTGTACTGCACTAACTGAACGTTTTTGACCCGGCTTGTCTCACCATTCTTCTAGATATCCTTGTGTACCGTGTACTACCAGAACGTTACTGACCCGGCCTGTCTGACACCTCCTTGTACCTCACTGTTGACTTGTGGAAGGACCGCGACCTGCGTGTCCCTGCAGCGGAGTCCATACTTGCTTGCGGGGGTTCCTGGTGAATACCAGGGGCACGTTAGACTCCGCACCTTCCTCCGAGTTGCGCCAACAATAGCAGGTACGCATATAGTTGTGACACAGGCACTCATGGATAGTACTATAAGTTCAGGAAATCAGGGTAGCAGACTCGTAGTTGGGTGTCAGGATCTCAGGATAGCATACTGGTAGGAGGGTGTCACAAAGTCAAGAAAGCCTACTGGGAGCAGGCTGTCATGAACTTAGGATATCACACTAGTAGCAGGGTGTCAGGAACCCACAGATATCAGGACAAGGAACTTGGACTTTCAAAAACAGGATAGCAGTAGCTCAGGATAGCAGGACCAAGAACTCAGAATTGCAGGAACAGGAACAGGACAAAATCACAGGGATTGCAGCAATGTGACAGCAGAGGCTCAATAATAGTCTTGCAATAATTGTAGGGAGAGCCAGGATCCTACAGGACTGGCAATAGGTGCAATTTGTTCACTGCTTGAGAATGCACCAGGGTTGGTTAAGTGTTGCATTGCTGAAATGGCAGAAATCCAGAATACAGTAGCACCTCTGGTCGGAATACAATGTTACACCTTTAAGGCCGGATTCATCAAGGCAGGTATCTTGAATGCGAATAGATGCCATATTGAACTCACTTTTGAGATTAGTAAATCCAGTGTCAATTTTCTTGATATTTCAATATACATTAATGAAAAAGCTCTAGAGACGAAGACCTATAAAAAACCTACGGACACGGTGGGTTATATTCAATATGATAGCAATCACCATCATACATAGCTAAACAACATACCATTTGGTCAAATGAAGAGGCTAAGACGGAGTTGTACGGAAGATCATGTGTTTGTGGACCATGTGAAGGATTTGAAATCAGCCTTTATCAGAAAGGTTATAAGAGGGAGACGTATGTGGGGTTAGACGTGTGTGATTTCTGCACTAAGTGGGATTTTCTCACAAAGTGGACGAAAATGCACAGTTAGACAACACAGTTGGACAAACATTGGACTACATTTGACTTGCTTTTACTCCCAGCAATAAGCAACATCTGCCACAGCCTATTTCTGCACTACTTGTCTATTTATATGGAATACTGCTAAGAGGTAATTCTTAAAATACCCTTGCTTTTTGCTTTTACCCCTTTTATCACAATGTTTCACAAATTGCTTTTCTTAGTCTCATTTCATGGCATGATCTTTAGGACTGTGTCATCTTTCACCCCTCCACCAACACACAAATTTGTTCATATTGCACCTGCATTACTCCACTCACCTCTATTTAACACCCATGAACTGTTGTCCTATTTATTATCTCTAACAAGTACAGCCTCCACCTGTCGCCAGAAAATAAAAGGCCACACATCTTACAATCCCCTTGCCTATCTTTCGCTCACTCTGCTTCTATTAGCTGGTGATATATCACCTAATCCAGGTCCCCCACACTCCTCACACACACATACATCAGAACACTACCGTTCTATAGCAAACCTCAAACACATCACCTGTCTCCCCTCTCTTCCCAAGTCCTTTAAATGTGCCCTTTGGAATGCACGCTCTGTTTGTAACAAACTTACCTCCGTTCATGATCTCTTCCTCTCAAAAAACCTCAACCTTCTGGCAATAACAGAAACATGGCTTATGCAATCAGACACTGCCTCACCTGCAGCACTTTCACATGGTGGCCTCCATCTCACCCACACCTCCAGACCTGAAGGCAGACAAGGAGGTGGGGTTGGACTACTTCTCTCCCCACAGTGCACATACACAGTTCTACCAAATGTCCCATCACTCACGTTCACATCTTTTGAAGTACATGCTATTCGCATTTTTAATCCATTCTCCCTACGTGTTGCGGTGATCTATCGTCCCCCTGGAGCACACCAACAATTTATTGAGGATTTCTCTGCATGGCTCCCTCACTTCTTATCTTCAGACATCCCCACCATCATCATGGGTGACTTCAACATCCCCATTGATAACCCACCTTCCAAAGCTGCTTCCAAACTACTCTCTCTAACATCCTCACTTGACCTCTCCCAGTGGATTGAATCATCTACTCATAAGGATGGCCACTGCCTTGATCTTGTTTTCTCTAGACTATGCTCAGTTTCTAATTTTATTAATACACCCTTCCCCCTCTCGGATCATCACCTTATCAGCTACACTCTCACCCCCACTGCTCTAACCTCTCTACTGTCTGACTCAACCAAGCCTCCTCATACTCGTAGAAATCTTAATTCTATTAATCTTCAACAATTTTCCACCTCTCTCCAACACCTTCTCTCCCCTATCTCTACATTCTCATCCCCTGAGATGGCAGTACCTCATTTTCACCTAACCTTAGCAACGGCCCTTGATCAAGTGGCTCCAGCGACACTTCATACTACACGTCGACTTCGATGTCAACCGTGGCACACCAAAGCAACACGAAATCTTCAAAAACTGTCCCGTAAAGCAGAACGTCACTGGCGTAAATCTCGAAGCTCTAATGACTTCTTCACATATACTTCTGTCTACCACTCCTATCGAAATGCTCTGGACACTGCAAAACAAACATACTTTCAATCTCTTATCTATGCTCAGGCTTCTAACCCCAAACGCCTTTTCAATACATTTAATCATCTTCTCAATCCTCCCACCCCGAACCCTCCATCTACTATCAGTGCTCAGGATCTTGCTTCCTACTTCAAGGACAAGATTGACAAGATCAGACTAGAAATGGTATCCTCTTCCTCAACAAGCCATCAGCTCATTTCCTTCCCACTACCCTCTGACACCCTTTCTTCATTTGACCCCACAAATGAAGAGGAAATTTCTACGCTCTTCTTATCTTCCTACTCTACCTCCTGTCCTCTTGATCCTATTCCCTCGCAAATTGGTAGATCCCTGTCTTCTGTGCTCATTTCACCTCTAACTCAAATCTGTAATCTCTCACTCTCTACTGGCATCTTTCCATCACTATACAAGCATGCAGTGATTACTCCTATTCTAAAAAAACAAAACTCCGACCCAAACTCTCTCTCAAATTACCGTCCCATCTCTCAGCTCCCTTGCCCCTCCAAGCTTCTAGAGAGACTTGCCTACACTCGCCTCACACGCTTTCTTTCCGCAAACAACCTGTTGGATCCTCTTCAGTCTGGCTTTCGTTCTCAACACTCCACAGAGACTGCGCTGACCAAGGTTGTTAATGATCTGATCACTGCTAAGACTGAACGCCATTACTCTCTCCTAATTCTCCTTGATCTCTCGGCTGCATTTGACACCGTTGACCACTCTCTTCTCATACAAACACTGCAATCCCTAGGTCTTCAAGACACAGTTCTATCCTGGTTCTCATCTTACCTCTCTAATCGCTCTTTCACTGTTAATTTCTCTGGAGCCACCTCTGCTCCGCTTCCCCTATCAGTTGGAGTACCACAAGGCTCGGTGCTAGGTCCTCTGCTGTTCTCTATCTATACCGCTTCTCTTGGAAATCTAATAAGTTCCTTTGGCTTTCGGTATCATCTCTATGCGGATGATACCCAAATCTATCTATCCTCTCCTGATATCTCGACATCTGTGTTGTCCCGTGTAACTGACTGTCTTTCTGCCATTTCATCTTGGATGGCCTCTCGTCAACTCAAACTTAATCTTTCTAAAACAGAGTTAATAATATTCCCACCCGCCAACAAGAGCATACCTGACATTTCTATCTCTGTTGATAACATGACCATAAATCCCACCCCACAAGCTCGCTGCCTAGGTGTAATCCTTGATTCACGCCTATCCTTTGTTCCCCACATTGACTCTATATCTAAATCATGTTACATACATCTAAAGAACATTTCCAGAATCTGCACATATCTCACACAAGACACTGCTAAAACATTAATTCATGCACTAACCATCTCCCGCATTGACTATTGCAATTCCCTCCTTACTGGTCTTCCCAAAAACAGACTCAAACCCCTAAAATCTATTTTACATGCTTCGGCAAGACTGATTTTCCTTGCAAATAGCTATTCCTCTGTTGAATCACTCTGTATGTCTCTACACTGGCTGCCTGTCTTCTACCGAATCCAATATAAAATACTTTTACTAACCTACAAGGCCATCAACAAAGCTGCACCAACATACATCTCCTCTCTTGTCTCAAAATATCTCCCAACTCGGCAACTCCGTTCTGCAAAAGATCTGCGTCTCTCATCCACCCTCATTACATCCTCCCATTCCCGGTTACAGGACTTTTTTCGGGCTGCACCCACTCTATGGAACTCTCTCCCTCGCACAATAAGACTCTCCTCTGTTCTACAAACTTTCAAGCGTTCTCTGAAAACCTACCTATTCAGACAAGCTTATAATATTCCTCAACCACCATCTTAACCTCACTACCTTTAGCCTGTTACACAATTTCACACAAGACAACTACCCCCGGAATAACATTGTTGTGTGACAGGATCATTTAGCTTATGAGTCACCCTACCTTTGCAGTCTGGCTGGGCCAAGATGCAAAATGTATACTTAACCTCATGTGTCAATCTCCCATTGTCCCATAGATTGTAAGCTTGCGAGCAGGGCCTTCTCACCTCTTTGTCTGTTTTACCCAGTTTGTTTATTAGTTTATTACGTTTGTCCCCAATTGTAAAGCGCTACGGAATATGTTGGCGCTATATAAATAAATGATGATGATGATGATGATGATAAGAGGGAGTTGTTAGATAAAGCATAGGATAAAGTGTTACAAGCAAATAGAGAAAGTCTATTACTCCCTAAAGATAAACAAAAGACTGAGCGATCTATCAAATATGATTGGGCATTCATATCCCAATACAGTAAGGATTTTAAACAAATTGAGAAAATCTTTAATATGCATTGGGAGATCTTAAGAAAGGACAACACAATAGGGGAGCACGGTGGCTAAGTGGTTAGCACTTCTGCCTCACAGCGCTGGGGTCATGAGTTCAAATCCCGATCATGGCTTATGTGTGTGGTGTTTGTATGTTCTCCCCGTGTTTGCGTGGGTTTCCTCCGGGTGCTCCGGTTTCCTCTCACACTCCAAAAACATACTAGTAGGTTAATTGGCTGCTATCAAAATTGATCATAGTCTCTCTCTCTCTCTCAGTCTGTGTGTGTATGTTAGGGAATTTAGATTTTAAGCTTCAATGGGGTAGGGACTGATCTACAGCGCTGCGGAATTAGTGGCGCTATATAAATAAATGGTGATGATGATGATGATGATAGGGGATCTGATTCCAGAGATACCAGTCTTCATATATAGGAAAGCCCCCAATTTGAAGAACAAATTAGTGATGTTACCTGAGGAATTGAGGAAGTTTATCAGGACTGTAGGTTTCCGTAGATGTGGAGTTTGTATGATCTGTAGGACTTGTAAGTCCAATATAAGTAAGACCATGGATTTAGAGGTCAAAGGACATACATTCAAAATTTAACAATTTATAACGTGTCATACGAGTAATGTAGTATATGTCATAGAATGTAGGTGTGGAAAGTTCTTTGTTGGGAGGAAGACACATCCTTTAAAAGTCAGACTACGGGAGCATACATACAACATACACAGGGGACTAGAGACCCATTCATTGTCTAATCATTTTCAAAGTCTATCATTCATGTAAACCAGAAACCATTAAATATTTTTGGGGCATACAGATGTTGGAAAGTAATTGGAATAGAGATATTATGACCATTTTGTCCAGAGACAAAATTAAATGGATCTTCACATTAAAAACCCTGGTTGCCAAAGGTTTTAATGTGGACTTTGAACTGAAGCGGTTCATGTAAGGGACAAAGTAAGATAAAAAACTGTTGAGACACACATATCATGTGTAAGGCATTACCGACTAGGTTATAAAAGGTTTCTGTATGACTCCAAGATAGCATTTGAATATATGTTGCATTGGGTTATGTGGAGATATAAATTCAATCACTGAGAAGAGGGGAACAGTAATATTCTTATAATATGGAAACATATCCGCACTTTTAAGGAGAAAGAATCTCATCTCCAAGTGATGGCTAAATATGTATAAAGAGAGATATATACAACTAAGATCTTTATAATCCTTTAATGCACGTGTATAAGGTATATCTTTTGTATAAAATGGTAGAAATATAAGAAGATTACAATAATTCAGAAAGGAGAAAAAATAATTATTCATATATTGTTAATGTTCTCTTTTTTTCATGCATTGGAGAATTTACGAAGATGGTCTCAATGTGGGATTTATGAATAAATTGTCATGGATTATGTCTGCGGTGTTCAAGAAATTATGTTCAATTATGTTAAAGAATGCGAGTGTAATGAATAGGAATTCCCTTGTTAGATTTTAAATGAATTTTATTGTGAAAATGTATGTACTTTTGTTGGGAACAATTGTAAAGTATATTGTTTATATCGTATTTGGTTATCAGTCAGGTCATGTGATATGTTAATTATGAATGCCAAGCCCCAATTAGACATGTAAACAAATGGGATAAAACAACTTTATTGAGACATCTGGGATTAACAAAAGCGGAAGTGCAAAAGCGGAATCAAGCCTCACTTTCATCTGGGAAATAACTATAAAATGCCAACAAGTTCGATTTAATAATTAGCCTTGACACAGACTCATGGGATAGAGTCGAAACGCATTCGGAGGCTGGATATCGGCTCGACCTCTTGGGACTTCCAACTATAATCATTTGAATGCCATTCATTTAGAGAAGTCTGGTACGAGTCCATTCATTATTATTAATGCTGGATGTTTGTTTTTATGTTTTTATCATTTGTATTTGTGGAGTTTTTTACATGTGTCTTATGCACAATAAAAGTTAATGCACTAGATCCCTTTCCCTCTTTCATTCATTGTTGGTGGAGTTTCCAGCTGGAACAGAATGAGGAAGTTATGAGAAGTTTTTGATGGAAGGCTGATGATCACCAGAGACACTGTAAGCACAGGTCCTTTGGGGATATCATGTTTGAAGAGCACAAGATATATGGGTGTTTCCAATAAATAGTCCATGGTGGAAAGAGGAGCTATTTTGTACTCCATGGGCTTTTTGGACTCTACATAGGATTACAGTGACATACTACACTATTATGTGTTTTGTGGTATGAGTTTTAATTTCAGATCTAAAGACAGTATTAGAAGAAGAATTGTCTAACATTAAGTGGTTTTGGAGATTTTATCTATCCCCTTGTGTGCTACAGAGTGAGCGCTAGATGTACGTATATATTTGTTTCCTTGAAGGCAGGTATCTGCAGATTTTGAGTGTATCATGCGCAAAATTACTCTGCGCATGCCCAGAATGGGGGCATATGCTAGTAAACGCAGCTCTGTCCATCTTCCAATGCAAAGGACTCTTACAACAACCTACTATTTTGTGGAGTAAATGGGGTGGGGAATGGGGTGTTTTGTCGTGTTCAATGTACAGTAAGGGCATACTAAATTCAAGTACACAGCTATGTCTGAGTCCAGCTCTGGGAATCTCAAAGTTACTTGTTTTTCTGCTGTATCTCTTGCTCCAGCTGCAGGGCTAGTCTAAGTCCTAGTCAGTGATGATGATCTCGTATGCATGCTATAACATGTCTTTGCAATCAGGAGCGACTGTAAAAATGTATTTTATCTTCAGTTTTACTGTTTTATCATTAAGGCCTTTATTATTATTAACTGGTGGCATTTATTCTATATTTTTCTTTTTTTCTGTGCAATCTTTTGCTATTTTTAATCCCCATAGGCTTTGGACTTATCGTGCAGTGTCTTGTGTAGTAGAGCACAGCAGAACTACATCCCAATTCATCAGCGCACTTATCTTGAGATCTGTTCCTTGATGAATTCAGAAGTGGCAGAGCCAATTTACGTGCATTTTAAAACAAACACACATTGTTCTCAGTATGTGTGCCTTTATGAATCAGGCCCATAATATTCAGAAAACAGGGACCAGAGCTTCAAACCACGATAAAAAGTTTTCATACATTAGTTTCACTGGAGCCTCTCTAGTCTTATCTGTGCTGTTGGGAAAACCTGGTCCTTCAACTCTCTAACTCTTAAGCTGAGTAAACACTACAGAAAATTACTGCAGATGCAATTTCTGTAACGATTTTTACCAATGTCTGAAAGTCCAGATGAGCATGTAGATTTATGTGTATACACCTACACGATTTACTTTCAGATCTGTGCTCATCATCTCTCATAACCATCTGTTGAAAAGATTGTGACTCTGCACACTATATGGAAATCTGCCTACACTGCTAGTAGTAAATTCATTCACACTTCCACATTTGCCCGACAACGTTAATTCATTGATAGTGATTTTTAGTCAGTTTATAAAATCAAACCAAGTGATAGGATGTGCTTTGGTACGATAAAACATGATTGTGGGAGTGCACACACTAATGCGATATTGGACCTAACAGTTCGTTTATTGTGTGATTGGCACAATAGTTGGTTCAAAAACTTGTAGTGTGTACCCAGCTTTAGTCTTTGTTTTCTCAGTTACTTTCTTTAAACTTCACACATCATCTGTCACATGTAACCCTTTCCTAAATTACAGAAGCGCACAAGTAGACAATAGACTTACCACAAGATCAGCACACTCAGTGCATTTAATAGTCTTTGCTGCTGTGAAGATTTTGGTCATCTCTTTTACTGTAGGTTGAGATCCTCACCCATTTTAAAACTGAAAACATCTTGGCAGCAGATGAAGATGCTGTAAGTGCTGTAACCATAGTCAAATACACCTTACAAACTGATGTCAGTAGAAAACATCCATTTATTACTTTTACGTGTACTATATCCTCTTGTACAATGATCTACAATATGCTAGTGTTTTGCAAATAAAGATCACTAATTATGTAATATATTAATTAAAACTTTATATATGTTGGAAATGGCATATAATAACTCCTTCTGGTTTGGCGGAGAGGGACCAAAACTCTAGGCTGGGGAGCAATCGTGTTCCATATCATATACAACCTTCAGTTGAGTAGGAAAAATAAGAACATGGGGATTAATTTATAAAGCTCTTGATTTTCTAGCAGCCGGGGACTATTCAGATTAATATTCCAACTTCCACCGCGAAGGTTAGCCGGGAAGAAGTCTCAGCCATCTAGTGCTTCAGGTTTATCATGATGAGTACCCCGGTGCCCCTTTACTGCAAAGGAGAGCCAGTATTTTTACACTGCTTGAGGAAAGGGTGACAACAAAGATCACAGAACTGCCATGCTCTGCGTCTATCCTCTCTGTCAATTAAAACAGGTATGCACTGCCCCATAGACTTCAGTGTTAGATTTTGCATTTAGATTTATCAAATTGGTAAAAGTTAAAAGCTTCATTGAAGATCACAAACCAGTACAAAATATTCATCCACTTTTCTGTCTGTTTTTACAATCAGAAAATTATCTGGAAAGAATACTCTTACAAATTCTGTATATAGACTCTGATTCATTAAGGTACGCAAAACAAACATATGTGTGTCTATTCAACAAGGAGAGGATCTGAAGATACTTCTCTGGTTGAATACGAGTCTTTCTACGTGTCTGTCTATCAGAAAAAACACATATGTAGAATAAAAAAATATTTGTTTAATGTCACCAGTTATTAATATAGCAATTAATGTTTTAATAAAATATTTAAAATAATGTTCTAGCTTGCATACGCAACCTTCATCACCTGTCGACCTGTAGCTGGTGCAAGTGAAACGACGGAAAAACATAAACTTTTGAGATGCCCAAAGCTTAAATCGGATGTTGCTGTGTGAGCTCAAGCTTGGCATGCCCTTACTGTACATTGACTACGTGATTATCGTAGGTTGTAGTAAGGGTCCTTTTTGCTCGAAGATTAACTGGATGTTGCTGCATTCACTGAAATATAGTCCAGATCTGGGCATATGCAGAGCAATTTTATGTAAAATACAGCACGAATAGGCATTTGCACTCCTTAATGAATCAGGTCCTGAGACTTATGTATTAGCATTACAAAGAGATGCAAAACTTGCACCAAACTAAATCAACCAATTAGACACTTGCTTTCATTGTATAACATGCACTAGTCCTATAAAAGCGTATCAACGATCGATTGCTTCAATGTATCTCCTAATTTTGCTCCAATTCACAGAACCCAAATGGAACAGCTGTTACAGGAAAGCACGTCCAGTGCAACATTGAAACCAAATAAGCATTTCTATACTAATATTACAATAATATAACAATTGAATAAACTAGGTATACCACAAGGAAATTATCGCTCTTGTATGACAGTGGTTAATTAAACTACTTAAGATGGTGGTGGGGACGATGTATTTCTCTTCTCACTAAGGATGATACAGTAAAGAGTGAATTGCTAATAATAGACATTAGGGGAAAGAGGTGCAGATTTAAATGCTATATGTACAAATGCTCACACAACAAAAAACAAAAACAAGGGGGTGTGGCTTGGCTGCCATACTGGAAGGACAGGAACTTCCAGAGCTCTCCCTTGGCCTCACAATCCGTTGGCTTAGCAGCAGTTTTGGACCCCCAAAATACACTGGGCAGTACCATCGAAGCCCAGAGGCTCACTGGAGCCCAACTGCCACCACAGAATTTCCCCTATCTGACTCCCGCTGCTCAGCGCGGCGAGCGGGGATTTGGCGCGATCATCGCCGCCTGGCTGGATCCTGCACGAGCTGTTGCCTGCATCTGGGGACCCTCCCCAGCCACCTGGCACCCCCCTACACTTACCAGACCCTCCAGATTGAGGACCCACGAAAACCGGAAGTGCCCGTGCCTCCGCACTTCCGGTTTCGGCAGCGGCAGCGGAGACAGGCTGTTCCTGTCCAACTTGGCCAGCGATATTAAGCGGTGAGTGGGGGCGGGCTGTGGCAGACTCGGGGAGCCTTTCCCAACCCTGGGGGCCACTGTCTGCTCTCCAGAGCTCCGGGGCCCTAACTTCCGGTCGGCGGAGGGGTGAACTTCCGGTCAGCGGCTGCTGGGGGCTAAAGTACTCTCCGGATAACTGTCTCCCCACCCTCTTCTCTCCTACACCACCAAGGAGTGCCTGGCAAAGCCTGAGGCAATAGGTCAGCCACTTAAGCCCATCTCTCCCCTCTGGTTGCAGACAGAGCACAGCTCAAGCCGGCTAGTGAGGTTTCCTTGCTAAGAGATGTTCCCCCCTGTGACCCTGTCAGGGTTGTGCAGTCCAATGGAGGCATTTTGAAGTGTTACAGCGCCTTCCCACCCGCGGAGTACCCTTTTGAAATTCTATTTACGCAAAATCTATCTACAGATCTTGAGGTCCTGAAGCTGTGCCTAGGCAATCATGCCTCCTAAAAAGCTTAAACCTACTACTACTGCTTTGGCTCCTCAAAATCGAAATCAACAACGACCTCGCCTTCTACACCAAAAGGCTCGTCTCCGTCACGACAGACACCAGAGCCGGCAGCCTCCGCCCTGGGCGCTTCGCTGCCTGACCAGGGCCTTGATACAGCTCAAGACACACCTCTAACAGTTCGTGCCTTACATCAGATGCTGACTGCACTAAGGGCGGACCTGACCTCTGAGGTTAAGGCAGCGATCGGTGGTCTGAAAACTGATGTGACAGAACTGGGAGATCGAACAGACCATCTGGAGACGAAGATGGGAGAACTGGTCTCTTCGCATAACGACCTCTATTCCTCACACAACGCTCTTAGCTCTTCGCATAACTCTCTACAAAGCGAAGTCCTGTCTCTGAGAGAAAAGGTCGCAGATCTGGAGGATCGCTCTCGCAGAAATAACATTAAGATAAGGGGCATACCGGAATCTATTGCAAATCCTGATCTTCAGAGCTATGCTGTTTCCCTATTCAGCAAACTTCTTCCATCATTGGACGCTAATGACTTTTTGATAGATCGTATACACCGTCTCCCGCGTCCACGTACTGCTCCAGGGAATGTCCCAAGAGACACTTTGCTCAGGGTCCACTTCTATCATGTCAAAGAGGCGATCCTTAGAGCGGCTCGGGATCCGAGCAACGAGGCATCCCTCGGAGATCTTCAGCTTTTCCAGGACCTCTCACTTACCACCATCAACCAAAGACGAAGTCTACAATCAATCACGTCAGCCCTGAGGGCCAACAACATCACCTACAGATGGGGCTTCCCCGTGAAATTGCTGGTTCGCTACGAAGACTCTACTTATGTCATCTCCTCCGTGGAGGCAGGCATCAAGCTGTTGAAGGAGTGGCGTATCCCCACACCGTCTGGATCTTCTGCAGCCAGGCCCCCTCCACAGGCTGAATGGTCCCAGGTTTCCAGAGACTGAGTTGTATTCCTATCTTCTATGTTGAAGTCTCATGGGACCTAATCCTGATTTGATAAGTATAACTATAAGTAATATCAGCAATTCCGTTTAACTTAGATATGTTTTCTCGAGTTTCGTGAGTCTAGGGTGTGGCTGCCGGGATGCCCGTGGAGGTAGAAGCTTAGTCCTGTGCCCAGGGGCAGTTACCCCTGGTAGTGGCCCGCCTGCTCGCGGGAGGCTGGTCCTCTCGTGGGGGGGATGGGTCAGCAGTGGACTGCTTCCATGGGGACCCTGAGGTGGTTGTACCCCATAGAGTTTGTGCTAAATCTATCTTTGAGGCTGTCGTAATGTTACAATGCTATGTATAATTCCTCTTGCTGTTCTTTATTCTTAAGTTGTTTTTTGTTTGTTATTGTTTTTTTTTTATATATTTGGGTGTTCCGCGGGTGGGAATGTGTTCCAACTACCCCCCACATGTTAAACAATTTGCCACACTCTTACCCATGTGGCAAATACTCTGACTCAGTTTCTCGGGTCAGTCCATCCCACTATTTCCCTTGTTCCCTTTTTCCCCTCCCTTTTAATCCCCCCCTTCTTCCTCCCAGTCACTCCAGAACTAAATTTCTAGTGCAATACTTACTCTCGTTCTGTCTATCGTATCACCATGACCCTTTAGAATATGGTTAAGTTCTATACCTTAAACACTAAAGGTCTTAACTCCCCTAACAAACGGCGCCTAGCGCTCACCACATTCCATAAACAAAAAGCAGACGTTGTGGCCCTCCAAGAAACCCATTTCTCCTCCCATGCCCCACCGCAGTTGAGGGACCCGAGATATCCGTTAGGTTACTTTGCAAATGGCCCTTTTAAAAGAAATGGAGTTGCTGTTCTTTTTAGCGCCCGTGTACACTTCCAACTCCATTCAAAACTAGAAGATAAGTCGGGGAGGTACATCATCCTGACAGGCCTCCTAGAGGACAAGCCAATAACTATAGTTTCATTATATGCGCCAAACTCCCGTCAAATTCCCTTCCTGAAGGCCTTGTGTGAGGAGGTACAAAAAGTCCGAAAGGGCCACTTGGTGTTATTGGGAGACTTTAATCTGACTTTGGACCCGAAGGTTGATAAATCCAGGCCTCAGAGGTCATCCGGTCCTGACCCTACCCTTGGCCCCTCTACTGCTTTCCGTAAGCTACTAGCGGAATATGACCTTTACGATATTTGGCGGGCGCAGTGTCCGGGTGCTCGAGAATATACCTTTCACTCAATGGCCCACAACACCTACTCTAGAATAGACATGATTTTGTCGGATAAGTGGACACTCCAGCATACTGACTCCATCAATATCCTCCCTATTACGTGGTCTGATCATGCCCCGATGGAATGGTCCTGGAGCCTATGTATTGCCAGAGCTCCTCCAAGACCTTGGCGTATGCCGGCCTACCTACTCACTTCACTGGAGGCTAGGACTGCTCTCTCGGAGACATTGTCACAATACATTCAGTTAAACGACCCAGCTGACACTTCCCTTTCGACACATTGGTGTGCCCTGAAGGCAGTAGTTAGAGGTGCTGCTATTCAAATTGGGGCCCGTTTAAAGAGGCAATACCTCCTACGCCAACGAACACTCGAGTCTGACCTAGCGAGATTAGAGCTCCAAAACCAAACACGTCCATCTAAAACCTTACAAAAAGAAATAAATGAGGTGAGGAAACAGCTGAATAATATTTTCATTACTCGCATGAAATCCTCCTTACTCAAGTTGAGGCAAAAATTCTACACAATGGGTAATAGGGCCAGTCGTCTCCTAGCCCGAAAATTAAGAGGCAAGCAAGCTAGAAATCGTGTTAAAGTATTGCACGGTCCTAGAGGTAACAAGATATATAACCCAGCGGCCATAGCTAACCAGTTTGCCAAATTCTACTCTAAACTTTATAACCTCCAGGACGATGATAATGTTTTTAAACCATCTGAGGCCTCCATTTCCGCATTCCTCCAACACTTAGACCTTCCCTTGCTAGACGCCGATAGCTTACAATTGCTTAATCTCCCGTGGACCCAGGGAGAGGTTGAGAGAATCATTAAATCCCTTCCAAAAGATAAGGCTTCCGGCCCGGATGGTTTCATTAATGCATTCTATAGTGCCTTCGGGACCGAAGTTTCCCCTCTCCTTACTAACCTGTATAATAGTGTTTCGGAGGGTGGGGGCTTTCCAACAGAGATGTTGGAAGCACAGATTATTACTATACCAAAACCGGGCAAGGACCACTCAGACTGTAAGAATTATAGACCAATAGCATTGCTTAATACAGACCTGAAAATTTACGCTAGATTGCTTGCTGATCGTCTGAATCCCCTCTTACCACAACTGATACATCCGGACCAGGTAGGCTTTGTAGTAGGCCGCCAGGCCTCGGATAACACTCGACGCATATTAAATGTCGTGGACCTCCTCTCTGGGTCCTCGGAGGAAGTTATTTTGCTCTCTTTAGACATAGAAAAGGCCTTTGACAGACTTCACTGGAAGTACATGAAGGAGGTCTTGTGTAAGTTTGGTATACAGGGAAGAGTTCTTCACTCCATATTAGCCCTATATCAAGACCCCTCCGCTAAAATCTTCAGTAACGGTTTCCTATCATCTTCATTTCCCATCACTAATGGCACGAGGCAGGGGTGCCCTCTTTCCCCTTTAATGTACGTCTTGGCTATAGAACCACTGGCCCACACAATCCGGCAGGCAGATAACTTCCCAGGTATTGACATCCATCCACATAGACAGAAGGTATGCCTATTTGCTGATGATGTCCTACTGTTTGTAACCAGCCCGGAGACCTCATTGATAACTTTGAAGCACATCCTAGACAGGTTTAGCGAAGCATCATTCTATAAATTGAACGTTACAAAATCTGAAGCCCTTCCCATTAATATACCACAATCTTCCCTTTCAAGCTTACAAAAGAAATTTCCTTTTGTGTGGGTTAAAGACTCCCTATCTTATCTAGGTATACATATCCCGGCAAATCTATCTGCGGTGTTTGAAGTTAATTTTTCCCCGATTTATCTTCACCTCTCCTCACTGGCTAAGAACTGGATTGATTTTGAGGTCTCTTGGTTGGGGCGCATAGCGGCTTTTAAGATGATGTTGCTACCAAAACTTATGTATATTTTCCGTACCATACCCTATATTATACCAAAACGAATGATGGATAGGTTCCACACTCTGATGATGTCATACGTCTGGAGGCAGAAACGCCCCCTCCTTACATACAAACGTATGTCTTTACCAAAGTCAAGAGGCGGCTTATTGCTTCCCAGCTTAACACTTTACCAGGATGCCTGTGTTTTGAGTTGCCTCCGGGACTGGTCGCTACCCCTTGCAGCTAAGCCGTGGGTTGATATCGAGAGGGCTTTATATGTAGGATTCCCCTTGCTGGATCTTCTTTGGATTCCTAAGCCGGACCGCCCACCGGGTGCCCGTAAATTACTCTCTATCTCGGATGCCTTACGGGTATGGGATAAATTTATTGGGTCGCACAAGGATGTTGTACTCCCTTCTCGCAATCTTTCCCTCCAAGCATTGTCGAAACTCATACCGGATATCAATATTACTGTATGGAAAAATAGAGGGATAGTTTCTCTGGCGGATATGTTTGCGCAGACCCTTTTCCTCCCCTTTGACGTGCTTAGGGACAAATACAATCTGCCTCAGTCTGAGATGTTTAAATATATGAGAATTAGACACTGGGTGGGGGCGGCTTCCAGGACCCCCCATGCCTTGTCCACACTTCCAGCTCAGGTCCTAGATAGATTAACAAAGGCGGGTAGTAGGGGAGGAATAACATTCTGGTACCGCTATTCCCAGTCCCTGGTCCCAGTCTCCAAGACTCCGATTCAGGCACGTTGGGAAGCAGATATTGGTATGACTCTCTCCCTCCAGCAGTGGGAAAAGATCTACATTTCCTCACACCGCATGTCTAGATGCATCAATCACACCGAAATGTATGTTAAGCTCCTCAATCGGCTCTACCTCACCCCGGATCGCCTTCATAAGATATGGCCAAGTCAGTCTAAATTCTGCTGGCGTCAATGTGGTCAGATAGCAGATGTTTATCATGTCTTTTGGACATGCCCGGTGATCCAGACGTTCTGGGGCGAGATATCCGCTTTGATTTCGGAGTTCCTGCGAGTTTCTGTCACTCTTGACCCGAAGGTAGCCCTCCTACATATATATCAGCCTGGGGTTCCTAGCTATAAGCGCTATGTATTAGGACACATACTAATAGCCGCTAGAGCAGCAATTGCTCAGAACTGGAAGTCCCCTGCTCCCCCTAGCATCACCAAGGTCGTGTCTAAGATCCAGTATAGTTTTGAAATGGAAACAACGGATGTGCCCTATACGTCATCCGCCTCCAATCCAATTTTCAAATGGTTTAGCTGGCACGAATATGTTACAGAGGGCTCCGGTAGAGCACGAGTAGCTTCAAATACTTCACCCTCTCCATCCCCAGCAGCCCTCATAGAGGAACCCCAGCCTAACGATTAGGCTCTGCCTGTGTGTTATCTGAGCTACCTAGGTATTAATATCTCCCCATCTGGCATACTATGAGAAAGACCAATGTGTATATTTTATTTCTGCTTCTTAAAGTAACGTGCATGCTATAATATTGTTGTTTCAATTGAGTGACCCCCCCCCCCCCTCCCCCCTGCGTGGGGGTGTCCCCTCTTGTTTTTTTTTTGTTTTTTTCATTACCCTTTTGTTTGTTACCTCAACTGTGCTTGTTACCCTTTCTTTTTTCTGTACCCCATTTAACTTTGAAAAACTCAATAAAAATTTATTGAAGTAAAAAAAAAAAAAAAAAACAAGCTTCCTGAACTGATTTCAATCTTACCAGGGGATAGTTTACATCACTATTACTGGATCAGGGTACAATGATAACAGTGAGTGGGACATAGTTATTTCCATTTATACCATGTTTAAAAAAGAGAGAATAGTAATAAAGAGATGCGGCATAGCTACAAGTGTAAATAAAAAAAGAAGAAGCAAATTTAGGGGTTTATTTATCAATATTGGGTTGTATTGAAGGTTTTCTTGATTATGGCAGTGATAGAAAATCTGCTATCACCCAATTTAACAAGAAAAGGTGCCCGGGGCAGCTAAGAAATGCTCATCTCCCTGGTGGTGCTGGCTGACACCGGTAAAAGGAGTCTTTCTGTTTGCCAGGCCAGTGAAGGGTCCGCCTGTGCATGCGTAAGCTGGCCAGACTTGGACTTCCAGTTCCAGATTCGTAAAAGAAACAATAACGTAGCTTTTTTTAAAAACAATAAAAAATAAAGACAAACTGAACAAAACTAACATTTTTTTTTTTTAATAAACAGGAAAAATGCTTTATTTTACTAATAAAGCATTTCTTCCAGTACCTACTCTCAGCTATCACCAACCTGAGATGGTAATAGCTATAGAACAGTGGTAGTACTTGCAGCATAGGAACGCTTCACCAAATGCTGGCGATGAATCCAACAGAATAAGAATGAAGATTATGATTGCAGGGTTACAAGTTGCTCACTAGTGCTTACAACCTCTATCTTTCACTATATTTTCTAGGAACTGAATAAAGTTTCTAAGAATCCTCCCACACCTTCAAACTGTTTCCTCACCTGGAATTGGCAATCCGCTGAGTCTAATAAAAGGGTAGGCTATCAATGACAACGTTACTTGTTGTAGTACAACAGCCGAACAATAATTCCTTTACCCGTCACTAGCATGGTAACAGGAGAAGGATAACTTATTGGCATCTGGGACTAAGCAATGTATCACTGAATTTTAATTATTTGGTTATTTTTAATTTAGAAATAAAATGTCACACAACATTCAACAACTGAATATGTGGCTTCAAGTCAGATAAATCGCTAAGCTCATTTCCACTACATTTATTATTTTTAATCTACTGAATACACTCGTTATGTTATGATATTTGCTTTATACATTGGCTGATCCTTTTTTGTATACTAGAATCATATATTGTTCCCTGTTTTGTAGATTGTATTTATACAATAAAAGTAAGAACTATTTTAGAAAATATAACAAGCTAACAAATTATACTGGAAAAAAGGACGATATTATTTAAACTGCAGGACAGTCACTGGTTATGTAAAATACTAGCAGTTGAAACACATCATAAATTGCTGAAACAGCTGTGCACATTTTATTGTTTTAATGTCTTGTCCATTTGTGAGGAAGAACCAAAAGTCAAAAAGAGGACAGCCAAAATTAAGAGGGGCCCTGAAGCTTTTGTTTTCATGACGCCACACACATAATAGGCCCCAAAGCAACATATGGAATACAATTAAGTTCTTGTTTTCAGGAGTTGGACCCTGTAGATTTCAACACTGATATCCCACCTGCTCTTAAATGTCATTACTCCAGTAAGTAATTTCATTTTGTACATGTATGTATGCTTAGGAGAATAGTTCAGCCTGCAGTATTGACATGATTAATAAGCTTTTCTCCACTGAAAAAATTAGAAACCATGTCTACTGATGTATTGCATTGTATCCTATCCTAGTTTATTCTTGTTATTGTTTATTAACACTGAACAGCCACAACATTAAAACCACTGACAAATTAAGTAAATAAATAGTTTGTTACAATGGCACCTGTCAAGGGGTGGGATATATTAGGCAGTCAGTTCTTGAAGTTGATGTGTAGTAAAGATGGAAAAATGGGCAAGCGTTGGGTCTGAGCTTCACTGTCAAGGGCCAAATTGTGATTGCTAGACATCTGGGCCAGAGCATCTCCAAAACTGCAGGTCTTTTTAGGTGTCCCCAATATGCCGTGGCTAGTACCTACCAAAAGTGGTCCAAAGAAGGACAAGCGGATAACTGCTGAAATGGTCATGGGCATCCAAGGCTCATTGATGCTCATCATGTGCGAAGGCTAGCCCATCTGGTACAATACCACAGAAGAGATACTGTAGCACAAATTGCTAAAAAAGTTAATTCTAGTATATGATAGAAAGGTGTCACACAGTGCATCACAGCTTACTGCGTATGGGACTACGTAGATGAAAGCCGGCCAGAGTGCATATGCAGACCTCTGCCCAGTGCCAAAAAGCAACAACAATGGGCACATGAACTGGCCCATGGAGCAATGGAAGAGGGTGGTTTGGTCTTGTGAATCATGTTTCTTTTATATCATGTGGACTGACAGGTGCATGTGTGCATCATTTACCTGTTGAAGAGATGGCACCAGGATGTACTATGAGAAGAAGGTAAGTCGGTGGAGGCAGTGTGTTGCTCTGGGCAATTTTCTAATGGGAAACCTTGGGTCCTGACATTCATGTGGATGTTAAAACCTGCAATCTGACTTTTAAGTGACGGATATCCCACTGGCGGCATTTTCTCCAGTCGGAATTTATATCAGACATGTCGGACATGTTGTGTGTGTCTTTTATGATAAGTATTTCCTCATTTTCTGGCTTATAGTAATCATCATTTTTTTGTCGCTATTCTTAGTGCCAGAATTATCTGCATTGGAATAATGACTACCAACACACAATATTAGGCAGGTGGTTTTAATGTTGTGGCTGTTTGGTGTTTAAGGCGCCACAAAAAACTGCAGCCCTGTACAGTGGGAGAGTAAAGCATATTACAAAGACATACCAACAGGCAAAGTAATGGATATACAGAAAGCATAATACTATTAAGATGTTATGGGTAGGGTATGTAACATGCAGGAGGTAAAAGATAAGGATGCACAGGTGGATGAAGTGGGAGCAGACAAGAGTATAATAGGCAGAGGAGGGGTGAGGCTGAAACACCAGGGAGTGACATGAAGTGAAGATGCTATATAGGGAGACTGGGAAAGTGGGTAGTCTGGTAGGCTTTGATGAACAGGTGGGTTTGTAAGGAGCATTTGGAGCATTTGGAGGCTGGTGAAGTGTCTGATTGGGTGTGGGAGTTTGTTCCATATAGGTGGAGCAGTTCGGGAGAAGTTTTGGAGACGCAAATGTGATGTGGGGAGTTGAACGGATGATTACAAAGTGGAGAGAGTGTGGAAAGATATGAGGTTGTAGGTTTAGGGAAGGAGGAGAGGCAAAAGCTTTGTAGGAGAGGGAGAGGTGTTTGAATTGGATTCTACAGAGAATGAAGAGACAGTGTAGGGATTGGAAGAGCTGAGTGGCAGAAGCAGAGCATTAAGGGAGGAAAATCATTCTTGCGGCATTGAATATGGATTAAAGTGGGGATTGGCAGGTTTGAGGAAGACCAGACAAGAGGAGATTGAGTAGTCAAGGCAGGAGATAATGAGAGAGTGAGTAAGAGTTTTGGTAGTATCATTGGTGAGGAAGTGTTTAAACCTTTCAATGTTTCAAAGGTGGAATCGACAGGCTTGTGAAAGGGACTGGATGTGTGGAGTGATGGAGAGGGATGACTCGAGGATGACACCCAGGCAGTGAATATGAGAAACAGAGGAGGGAATAATGTTGTCCATGTAGAGGGAAAAGTGGGCAGATTTAGAGATTCTAGATGGAAGAAAGATTATGAGTTTTCTTTTAGATGTGTTTAGATTAGCTTTAGCTTTAGATTACTTTGAGATATCCACGAAGAGATAGCAGAGACACAGCTGGACTCACAAGAAAAGAGAAAAATGAGAAAGGTAGGAGTAAGAGAGGTAGGTTTGGGTTAATCAGCATAGAGAGGGTACCAGAGAATGAAGGAGAAGTTGTAAGGAAAGAATAGCTAAAGGCAAAGGATGGAACCTTGTGGGAGCCCAATGGGTAGAGTGACTGGAGGAAAAGAATTGCTGGAGTTTGAAACAGAGGAGCAGCTGATAGGTAGAAAGTTAAACAGAAGAGAACCAATGGAGTGAAGGTTGAAATCCTATCAATCCAACCAAGTAGGAACAGTACAAGCAAACAACACTTTGTTTTCTTTAAAAAGTTTATAATAAAGTTTAGTAGTTCCAAGAAAGAAAAGCAATGCAATATTGCAATACATTTAAATTCATAGAGCTGCACTGATTGAAAAAATAGTGAGCACTAAGCTGTCCTCTTACTAAGAAGCAGTAATAACTACTGACACTCATAGCTGTTCATTGCAGGATTAGTAGACAGTGGTGGTAAAGGTATACGCAGCTGCTTAAACCTTGTGATGTACAACAATGAGAGACAGTTGCTAATGAAAATCATTGCAATGGTAACTATTACACATATACAATACACTGTTGATCCGCTGAAGTGGAATAATGTATTACAGAAAAATATAATTAGCTCCCTTTAGCACAGGAACCAAAGAGCCATCCCTGCTACAACAATACTGCCAGTGGTGTTATATACAATTTACAAATAAATAAAAAATGGGCATTTGTATCAGCCTGTAAATTATTTAAATAGTCTGAGGATAGTCTGATCCTCTCTGGGATCAGGTTCAGTTCCTTCTCTCCTTGCTCCTCTGTGTCCCATCTGCAAGGCAAAATCATGTTGTATTGGAGGGGGTGGTAAATTTAAAATGTGAGGACAAATTTATAATTGGGATAGAGCATGTCCTAGATCAACTTTTAATGTCAGTGTAAAAACAAAGCTATCAAGTTTTTGCATCCTACATGAAAAAGACAGCCAGTATTTTCCTTATGTGCAAAATAATAAGCTCATTTGCACCCCTTGAATTGTAACATGGTTTTGCCAAGGTTCAAAAAGTTACTAATTGTTTTGCTTTACCTCCCTTAATGAATCAGGCCCTCTATGTTTTGTTCTTTGTGTATGTTTGTGTTTGATATTTCCACAATAAGAGGGCCTTATTCATCAAGGGACAAAAACAGATCATGCATTGCATGCCCAGAACCAGACCATATGGCACAGAGTGCGCCAGGGTTCTATCATATATCTGAGAAAAACAACGATCACTTCTTCACAATTAACAGCAATCTTCTAAGAGTAAAACTTCAGAAGTTACTTTTACAAGTGGACATCCTATGAGACCCCGGATCAGGAGTACTTAAACTTACCTTAAAATATAAACAATGTGGTGGAATAGGCATTCTACGTACTTCAAGCTGCAAATTCCAAGTCATACCCTCTGAACCCTCCTTCTCCTTCTCTACATTTGAAGTCCACACTATCTGTCTATTTTATACTCTTCACATTCCTGACAGTTGGCAGGCCGGATCACTTATTTCCTCCCTTTGACCTGCCTACTCGCATACTAGATAATTTCAACATTCCCATTAATAAACCCACTGTCTCTTCTGTCACTAAACTTTTTTCACTTACTTACTCCTTTGGTCTCTCCCCATGAACCTCATCTCTGATCCACTCTGATGGACAATCCCTTGACTTATAGCACAGTCCTTTTAAATGCCAAATAAACATACCTCAAATCTCTAATATTCGTCAAGTATTCTAACCCACGTCGTCTCTTTGCCCCCGTCAACTCACTTCTGTGCCCACCTGCACCCCTTCCCCTTTCCTCCCTTACATTTCATGATTTTGCCACCTATTTCAAAGACTCAATCGACACCATTCAACAAGATAGTTCATCATGCCAAATTCCACATAGTACACCCACTCTGCTCACCTTCACCTGCACTCCCCAATCCACCCTTAATTCATTCTCTCCAGTAACTGAAGACAAAGTCTCTGCACTCATCTCATCATCTCACTTTACAACCTGTCACCTCAACCCTATTTCCTCCTAACTTCTCCCCCATTGCATGCCCACCTCTAGCTCACCTCTTAAACCTGTCTCTCTCCATTGGCACATTTTCATTCTCCTTTAAACATGTGCTCATCTCACCAATTCTAAAAACAAAAAGATCTCTTGATCGAGCTTCTCTCCAACTACCGCCCCATTTCTCTCCTCCCTCTTGCCTCCAAATTATTTGAGCGATCAGTTTACAACTGCCTGTCTCACTTTCTCTCCGCTCATTCCATTCTCAACTCTCTGCAATCAGGCTTCCGCCCCAAACATTCCACTGAAACTGCTCTCACAAAAGTGATCAATGATCCCCTTACTGCAAAGTTTAAGGGTCATCTCTCCATACTCATTCTCCTGAACGTCCCTGCTGCTTTTGACACTGTTGATCAACCTCTTTTCCTACACACCATTCACTCCATTGGCCTTCATAACACAGTTATTTTCTGGTTCACTTCCTGCCTATCAAAATGCTCCTTTAGTGTTTCTACCTCTATCACATCCTCACTTACACTCCAATTACCTATTGTGGTCCCACAATGCACTTTTCTTGGCACTTTACTTTTTTACTATGCACTTTTTCTCTTGGGGAACTATTCGGCCTCCAGTACCACCACTACTATGCTGACCCAAATTTATATGTCTTCCCCTGACCTCTCATGTCTGTACTATCTCAAGTAACCAACTGTACTTCCACTATTTCCACATGAATGTCCCAACACTACCTAAAGCTCAACATGTCCAACACAGAATTGATCATCTTCCCTCGTGCCAGAGTTACTACCTCCCCTCATATCTCCATCACTGTCAATAACACCACAATTTCTGCCGTGGAATTCAGGCATCAACTATTAAACTTCTTGCACAGTCTGTTCGATCTCATCTGTCACTTTAGACAAATATAGAAGAGGAAATGTTACATACATTAATGCACAATTTCAATGTGATTGAACGCCTGGTACACAGTACATTGGTCTTGCTGATCTCTCTCTATATTTTTTACTATTGAGTGGGCAGGGTCATTATGACAAGAATCAACATATCCTCCATAGTTAAAGGGGCACTATTTTGCACTGTTTACCACTGTTTAGCCACATATGAATTGTATATAACATAGGTTCATCTTATACAAACTGTTGCAAATCTCCTTTGGCCCTTTGTCAGGTGTTTTAGAAAAAAGCTGTGCTACAGAAACAGTAGTTCTACTTTATTGTACAAAGATATCAGTCAGAAATGGAATTTTTTATAAACACATGTTTCGACTATTTATCTACCACTTATATGTTACATATCAGGGGCAAACGCCAGATTTGTAGAGGGGGGTTTCCAAACCACGCCACCAGTGGGCGTGACCAGCATGCATGCGGGCGTAGCTATGATTTTAGACAGTGCTTGGCTGCTCTCCAACTCTTCCTATCCCCATAATATACATGGGCAATGTATATTATACTGTTAGGTGCACACAGCTCTCCCTTTTCAAGCAGAGCTGTGTGAAGCTGGGGCAGGGTCCAGCCACCTCAATTATACAGTGCCCCAGGCTTGGAGGGGGTTTTCCATGCACTAGAACCCCCTACCCCCTCTCCTCGGTTTGCTTATGCATATTGCCAGCAGTTTCTGAAAGTTAAGTTTGAACCTTATGTATTGTGGGGAGAGAAGTAGTCCAACCCCACCTCTTTGTCCAGGTCTGGAGGTGTGGGTGAAATGGAGGCCACCATGTGAAAGAGCTGCAGGTAAAGCAGTGTCTGATTACGCAAGCCATGTTTCTGTTATTGCCAGAAATGTTGAAATGTTGAAATGTTGAAATTGTTTGAGAGGAAGAGGCCATGTATGTAGATAACGTTCCAATGAGTTCTGATGGCTAACATTAGCTAGCCTTCAGAAGAGACCAGCTAGTGCTGTGACCACCATCATCAGTGTGTATTTGCACCAGCCCTCATGCAAATGCAATTGATGCAGCTTTGACAGGCATATCTGCGTCTCTGTGTTTCTGCATCTGTTTGCAATTATACAAACACGTCTTTACTGTACACGGCCTATGTTAGACCCCCTGTTTTTCTCCACTGTACTGTCTCTCAGTCTCAAGCACACAAGTGTAGATGTGCATACACGTATATGCATGCAACTATTTTTGTGGGCATGATCAGTACCAGTTTCTAGATGTTACATTATGCAAACAACTCAGCATCAGGCCCTATGTGCTTAACGTACACCGCCATACAAATTTCTATATGATCTACAATAGAACCTCTTCATACGATTTGTAATGTTTAATATATTTGAATACAGTATTTCACATATCTACATATCATTATGTGCCATGATGTGAGCCAGTTTCAAATTGGGAAGCATCACAGGAGCTTTTATCTGCCAAGAACTTCGGTAGATAGGGATTTAGGGAGTTTTCTTGATTCATTTTTCTATATTTTGTGAATGTGTTCAGTGTGGTATTCCACAGATACATTCCTACCCCTGCTTATGTTTACCCATGTACGAGTGACTCCCATGTCTTATCAGCCACCTTGATTAACCCTTTCAAGTCTTCTGTGCCCTCTGATCACCCCCTTGTCTTCCATCTGTCGGTTTTTCTTTTGCTCTTTCAGCTTTTGCTTTCTACTTGCCTACTATCTCCCCATCTCTTCTCCCCTGCCCTGCTTTCTTCTTTCTCCTAACTGCTGCATCCAGTCCCATCTCCTTCCTACCAAGACTGTCCATTATGCTATGTGGGACTGTAGCAATTTTTGAAATTGGGAGATTTCATATTCCCTCTTATACCAGACTTGCTATTTGTCTTTTAAGATAATTCACTGCAGAGGCACACAGCTTGCAATCCCTAAAGCTTTCCACAGTAGAGATGATAGAGGCATAAATTTAATGATATTCTATGAGATTTAAATGGCACAGAAAATTTAGTTTTAACTTTGCCCTCTTGGCCTCCCAAAATCCTCCTCGGGCTCCTTAATTGCCCTTCTCTCCTTTATGTTTCTTTATGTTTTGGCTGCTCTCTTGTCACTTCTCTCAGCTCACTTATACTCCTTTAACACCTGTAGTCCCTCATTTCCTATATTCTCAACAAGAGCTCTTCCTACCTGCTGTCTCTCTATATATAGACCAGATTCTTCTTCTACATAAATCCTATTTATCTTTTACAGGCACTTGACATAGATAAACTGTGTGATACAGAATATGGACAGCAAAATAATCTTTTTTTTTATAACAGTGACTTTGACACCAGATAATGATTTAACTGTCATAGTCTTTTTATGATAAGACATATCACGTGTAGCATATTTTGAACAACTAAGTTCCCAAATATATGACAAACAGATAGGCATTAACATGTGCAGTTTATAATTCCCACTTAATGCAGTCAAACTTTATTCTTACTTTTTATTCAGTTTTAGCTAACATTTGCAGCAATGCATTCCAATTTTTGCAATGACTGAAAAATCAACTTACATTAGGGAACAATGACAATTGTGACTGAGAAACCTTCTTATATTATAACATTCTGAATGGGAATTTGAAATGTTCTATTGTTCCAGTTCAATTGAACTTCATCTGATTCTGCAGCCATTTCTACCCTATCACTTAATTCTGCCACCACTATATCTAAGGAAGCAATATGGAGTCTCCCTGTGCCATCTCTATGACTAGTACTAGCCAACATCCTTATTTTATTGCTTAGGTCATAGCACTCACACATATTAACTCAAAGCTTACCAATTCCTTTAGTTATATAATGTACAATTCCATAAGTACCAATCTGAAACAGTTGTCAGACTCATACATCTTTTATTACTTTTTATTACTTTTATACTTCAGAACTGCTAAAACCATGGCTGTAAAAATCAATATGCAATCAGAACGAGGCACATGATTTGTTCTCTGTCCTAGGGTCCTATGTTTCTGGACCCCATTGGTGTCCCAGGGGTCACTATGGCTATTGCGTAAAGACTTTCAGGTCATTTTTACAGTCTAAAACACTGTTAACCCTTAGTATTGCAGTTACACTGATA
This sequence comes from Mixophyes fleayi, assembly GCF_038048845.1. Taxonomy (NCBI): domain Eukaryota; kingdom Metazoa; phylum Chordata; class Amphibia; order Anura; family Limnodynastidae; genus Mixophyes; species Mixophyes fleayi. The sequence goes on along the minus strand of NC_134403.1, from coordinate 116,728,727 downwards.
CATGTATTAACATTATTTCAAGCATAAATATCAACAGAAATTGTAATAGCAATGATTAGGTCATTGACTGTGACAAATGATCTTTGAAAAAGCTTAGGTGGAAATTTCCTTTGAGTTACAGGGCTATTTCATTTTTATACACTGTTAGAGTAAGGTTACTGCCATCGTGTTTAATGTGATATACAGTATATTTGCAGAAACAATAAAATAAAACTGCTAAATTTCTTAGCACCATAACTAAAAACACATTTGTACTACTCTTGTGACACTCTTTGGTATATATGCTCCCTTGTTCCATGATAAGGGAAAGAGATTGTAAAGTCAGAGAGAGGTGAGATTCCCCAATGAAAACAGGAATTTGATGCTTTTAAATGGATGACTTTTGTTAGGGGGAAAGTGTTAAGGAAATGAAGTAGGAAAGGGTGGATGATTATTCTAGGATAGGCTAGGGTTACACTCAACCAAAGGTGAATAAACAGTGGAATTATTTGCATAAAACTATCAATGACAAAAGACAGATTATATTTCCAGTACAATTAATTTTGACAGTTACTATGAACACTAAATAACAAATGTCAACATTTCCTAGCAGTATTAAATGTTCATCGTTTTTCAAATGTTCTTTATTGTTCAAATAAAGGTCTCTGAATTATAATATTGAACAACGTGTGGATGGGTAATTAATAAATCTCTCTTCTACTACATGATGTTAAGAAATTCAGGCTCCTTTTAATTTAGAAGTATTTAGGGTAAATTTATCAAGCTGCAGGTTTGAAAATGTGAAAATGTTGCCTATAACAACAAATCAGATTCTAGCTGTTATTTTGTAAAATGTACTAAATAAATGATAACTAGAATCTGATGGGTTGCTACAGGCAACATTTCCACTTTTTCAAACCCGCAGTTTAGTAAATTTACCTCCTTGAACTTAACAAAATTCAGAAAAATATCAACTTGTTTACATAATTGTGGTATTGGGTTACTTTTTTTTAATAGCAGTCTTGTAATGTGTTAGCAATTGATTAAATATTGCTATTCACCTGGCCAAGATTTAAAAATAATAAAACAGTTTGTAAGGTGTATACATTAATGTGATTTTTGGTGCAAATTTATGTGTACACCTGACTTATCTGTCCACCTGGTCAGAGTCTGGTATAAAAGACCTTGAGTCCTTATGTAGAGTGTAATGCACTTCAATGTCCTGGTCTAGAGACTTGTGTCACTATGTACAGTCCTGATAATATAATGGAATGACTGGTTGACAGGTGGCTGCCTCTGGGGCCTCTGCACTCAGTTCCTATTCTCCTTTTTTTATTTTGTAACTAATCTCTCTATACTTCCATTTAATCTCAGAATTTTACTCTTTGTATCTACTATTTTCTCTCTTTACCTTTCTACTTTGGCATCTAATTTGGCGCTTATGCTCTCACCCGGTTCCCCCAGTTATTCTTCTCTCGCTTGTCCTTAATGATGTATATATGACTTTCATTCAAACAACATGGTGTACTCATGACATAAGACATGAGCACAAGATAAGTGATGATTGCAATAGACAACAAGATTTGGATCGTAAAAATGTGAGGTGAGAGGCAATCGAGTAAATACAATAATAACCGTTATGTCAGAAATTGTGATGGCAATACAGCAATACATTTTTTTTTGTTACTTAAACTATGCTTGTATTTAGAGAGGTAAAAACAATAAAAAACAATATATTAAATGCCATGTGGAAAGAGGGTAATGTTAGTGTTCCCTCATCCCAAACTCGGGAATTACAAAGGGAGAGGGATGAACAGTAAGGGGATTTTGGCCCGCTAGAAGTTGTAAAGAATACCCAGTGGTATGTTGAATATTTTTTAAGATAGCTTGTTTAGATGATAATAGCAGTATTTGAATGAATTTTCCTCAACATTGGAAAAGCGCTGGTGGAGAGTTCTTTATTAAGTGATGTCTCCATGCAATCCATAATAAAAAGAAATAAGAGTCGTTTCAAATCTCTTTTAAACTCTCACTCACTTTATCATTACCTCCTGCTCCTCTTCTTACCATTTATGTCAGCTCTTTCTTTCTCTCTTATACTCTCCCTTATACTCTCACTCTCTCTCTCTATAACAACTTGCTGGTTTTTCTTTTGATGACTTTGGCCAGCTCTCTATCTTTATCCCCGTCTTTCTGCTTTTCGCTTCTCAATATTTCCCATCGCTCTCCTTTCCTTACTCTTCCCGCTTATTTCTGCACTTGAATTCACCTCTCCATTCTTCCTCCTCAAACTCCCTTCTTTCTATGTTTCCAGACACAGCTCTGCTCAGCCAGACCTCCAGACATGTCTGACTGACTAAGTCATAGCGAACTCAAGTCATCTGATTTGTGTAAACAGAGGTTGAGGTGGAGAGGCAATGGGAGACTCGCTCCCCCATTTCATAGTGTCTACTTCAATGTCTGCAGCTTATAATTAGTCACAGACCAATGCTGTAACCGAAATCTTAATATATATCACACAATAAATAGTTAAATCTCTCTGTCATATAAATGCAGATTGGGTGTTATAATTATTATTGATAATTCCATTATTCCATTTATGTAGTAAGGTGTACCTTGCAGGACGCTACAAATTGACCTGTTTATAATTATGCTTTACAATTACTTTTCATTGTAAACCATGCACTTGTGCTCTTAGCTATAGCTGGAGGTGTAATGTGTATGAGCTACAAACATGTTGACCTCCACCTAGTAAATCTAAAAGTAGTGATACTTAGCTTTTCATCGGCATGGAATGCTGTGTGTGGGAACCTGGTGTTCAGTAGGTTGATGTCTATGATTGTTATCCCACTAGAGATGTTGGTCACATTCCTGGTACAGTGTTTAGGATGAGTGCGTGTGCATTCAGTTGGGAATGGAACCAGAATTATAATTATTTTTTATTACTGCTTATTTATATAGAGTCCTTCATATTATGCAGCACTGTACACAGGATATGTAGCCATTTACATCAGGCCCTGCCTCATTGGAGCTTACAATCTAAATTCCCAAACACACACAGATTAGGGACCATTTTGTCAGAAGCCAACTAACCTACCAGTGTGCTTTTGGACTGTGGGAGCAAACTGGAACTCCCAGAGGATATGCACTCAAACAAGGGGAGTGCATTCAAACTCCATACAGTTAGGGCCCTGGTCAGGATCGAACTTATGATTCCAGCGCTGCAAAGGATCAATGCTAACTTCTGTGCCACCTTGCTGCTGCATGTGCATTTGATCCCCTTGTTGTAGTGAAAACCAGCCTAAGCTGTATGAAGTTAACACGGAAACCACAAGGACATTGTCCCACTTTCATAGTGATAATCAGCTCCTGACTGGTCAGAGCATGGCTGGGGTCTTTATGGGGGGAGGGTGATAAGAATGAAGTAAAACTCCATAGTTTCATACTATAAATTCCAAAAATTACTTTACAGTTACAAAATATTTTTTTTTGCCAAATAGAGGCCATATGTATTTGATTTCAAGCAGTAGAGCCGATATTGCAAAATATTTGGCCAAAAACAACTGCAATGGGCAATAATAATCAAATAGAAATCATTCAGATCATTTTTTGGCATGTATTGGGCATGTTGGAACATGTGGTTTTATAATAACCTCAGATCAGCACTATTGCTCTGTCTTCAGCAATTTTCCTAACACATTTGTACCGGATGTAGTTAGATTTGCATAACCATCTTGGGCTTGTTTTCTCCAATCTTAGATAAGGAGGGAATCCTAGCCACACATCTTTTGGCCAAGCATAATTGGAATATAAACAGTAGTTGAAATGGAGCTGTATAGGCTGGAATGCCATACCCACACGTTTCCTACTGCCTTCATAAACTATCAAATTCCATTTACTTAAATTCCCATTACATTTTCCATAGAGCCACCTCTAAATTTCCATTCCGCCACTTCTAAATATCCACTTCGACCACTAAATATAAATATAAATCTAAAAGTGTTTCACCATTCCCCTGTCCAGAATTTGCAACCAGGGGGTAAATTTACTAAAGAGTGATTTAGGGAAACCAAAGCTTTTTTAATTTTTTTTGACAGTTTTCAAACCCCCAGATTTACTAAAGACAAAACTGTTGCAAAACTGCCAAAAAAAGTGCTGTTTTAGAAAGTGCAACATTGCAAATTGCAATCCCAATTTTTTACAGAATAAAAAAAAAAAACACTATCAAATTGAGCTTTGTTAAACCATTGGAAAAAATGTAGAAAATCTAACTGGATATATATAAAAAGAATATGGAGTGGAAGAAAAGAATGGAAATGAATGATATGTGTGTTTTGAAATAAGATGGAGAGGTATTGAAGGTCAATAGGTACAATTAAATTGAGTGAAGTAAAAAATGTAAAGATCAACAATATGAACTATAAAATGGTCAAAAAATAAAAAAGTGGACTATACAAAAACAAAGGATATAATAGTATAAACATGTACATTTTATCACTTTCTCTTGTTTCATTCCATACTTTATCTCTTGTCTTTCGATGGCATTTCTTCTATACAGTACAAATAGTATGGGTTTTATGTAAAGTAGGGTATATGTACCTTTTTTGTGTAAAATATGAATTTCCTTACCACATACGTGCACAAAACAGACTTGTGCGTTTGTCAATATGCAGACTTGGTGGCATCTTCCACTTCCCTGACTCCTTATGCTTAGAGAAGCAGAATGGGGTAAGGAAGGCGTATGCAAGTGTAGTCCTAGTAAAGTAAAGCCTGTTCCTTGGCACAAAATACTCACTGATGACCATCAGCATTAGGTACGTACATGCTTTTCATTGGCTTCCTTCTGATTGGCTGATTGCAGATTACCGTCGCCAGCTGATTGTGTTTAATTAATTTGCATTATGGCTATATACGTGTCTGATTGCATTTCATGCTGTTAAGCATTACAACAAGTGTGCTAAAGAAGCAGAAGAGTCCAATTGCATTCAGACATTGTAAAGCTTATTAATGACAATTTGATTGCTTAAGCCAATTCCTTAGTACCAATGCAAGCACACATTATAAGAAAAATACCTTTTCCTAAAGCTACACACTAGAAATAACCACAAGGGGAACACCATGGTGAGTTTTTGGGTATTGCAATAATCAATTTTATTTTTTGAGGTTGGTTGGGCTACAGAGCTGGACGCATTTTGATTTAATTTTTCTATAAAAAAATTTATTGATTATTATTATTTTAGATATAACAGGTTTTAATTAATTGTATCAAACATTGTACAGAATTCTTGGCCCGTAAAAAGCAGTACTATAATAAAGAGTACCCAAACCATACACAACATCTGGTATGGAAACACTAAACATATTAGTGTCAATAATGCATCAACTGTAAGCTAGCTTCTATGAGTTATCTTTATTTAGAAATACGGCATATGCTCTATGTCATACGCCCTGCGCTGACTCTTCACACAGTCATAACTTACACTAGCCTCATATCCAGTGGTGGACACAAGTACATTTAATATACACCTGATATAAATATGGTGCATATGCGATCTTTGCAGATCAGGACACATCTTGAGATACGTCCGACTCTTCACATTGGCTTTAGGTGTTTTTGTCAGATGCATTTAACATCTACGCTTTTTACAGTAAATGCGTCCAACGCTACATCAGGCTCTGTACATATTAACTTCTTTCCTCAGCTCACAGACCCCATTCTCCATTGTTACAGTTTCAGAGGAAGTGACCCCCGTTTTTCAGGAATGAGGCAGGCAAGTCCTTATAAAAAGGCTTTATTAAAAGTAGATTTGTACTAAAGTACACATTACCATGTAAACTAGCAATGACCATGTAAAACTCTGTGAAGTACTGTATTTATTATTATTATTTACTTATTAATTATAAGTTCCTCTTCATTGCATTTTTACTTTCTCTTTAATTATTACATCAAACAAAAATGGGTATTGAACAGTTGCCTTCGCAGAAAGAGCTTTTCAAAATTAGTTATATATTAAAATCAAGAAGTTGTATCAACCTACTGTGCTAATTTACTTTTAGATGATCCCCAAGATAGGATTGTATGCCACCGTCTCTTGATAAACTCAGCTGGCATTCTTTCATTACTGCATCTTATTTCCGGCATGTCTCAAATAAAAGAAGTCAATGTTCTTTCACATTTAAACTAGAAACGCTACTCGCAGATATAATCTTTGGGTTTTCAGCCCCTTTAAAAAGGGAAATAGCTTTTTTGGCCTGAAGCCATGTTTTAACTCAGCAAAACTTTTAGCAATCTTAAGGCACATAGAAAATGTCTAGCATTTAAGTGAGGGACAGATAATTCTTCCACACATATGGCAAAGTCTGCTTAATAGATTATAAAAAGAACACTTATGGGAAATTGCAGTAAAATCTAATTCCTAGTAATTTATACACTGGCATGAAAAAAAAGAGCATTTTGGCAATTCAAGGGTTTAGTTTCAAATATATTATCTAAAATTTACATAGTTATGATCTATAGTTGGCACAAGATTGTTCCCTCTTAAATGTGAAGCACAGAGTAGCAGAGGTCAGAGAAACACAGGATTGTTTCCTGCCGTTTGTAATATAGAGTACCGCTATTTAAGCATATTTACAGGGAACCTGAATTACACACATTTCTTCAATGTTCAGTAAATCATTGCATGGAAGTGAGAAACATTAATAGTGCATTTGAATATTGCAAGACAAGAAATACTACTAAACTGGCTGTTAACCCCGGGAAATTACAGGAATATAAACCTATCACAAGTACGGTTTTGTCCCTTTATTTGTCTATGAATATTTCTGCTTTTTTTAACGTTTTGATTGTTTTTATTAACTTATAACATAAGAATGTATAAAATAATTTATAACATACAATACCCAGAAAAATACTAGACTTTTTATACATTGTCAAATATGCCAATACCAAATAATATTAATTATTCACATATTGCGCACAACATAAAAATATAAAGTTATCCACAGAGTATGTAATACAAAATACAAAAAAATCCATAAACCGTACAATACAAAACAAAAAATTATATCATAAGCTGGAATTTGATGTGGAACAAAAATCACATTAACTGGTAAACCTCAAGTGTGGTTTTTATTTTACTTTTTTTATTTCATGAATAAATGTCTCCTATATAAAATATATCTTCAAGTTATGTCATTAATTGAAATAAAAAAAAGTATGTCTTTTCCTACTATTTCTTAGATTTTTAAATCACATCTTTAGTAGTAATTGGTTAAACAGCAGTTTCCGTAAATACCCCTTTAAAAATTAAATGTCTGATTCTAAAATTTCTCTGCATGTACTGATCAATGTGAAATTATTTTCTCTATTCCCACCTCAAATCATGTAAATAAACTGTAGCAAATTTGTAACATTCCAGCAAGCATATATACATCATATTTAAAATATGAGGCCCCTAAAACAGCTGATTAGAAGATCATCCAACAAATGGCAGCGCAGCAAATTGCAGTCTTTACAAACAAAACTCCCTGGCAACAGGAGAAGAGGAGAACAGGCTAGCATGTAATGTCACAAATATTCCAAATAAAATCCACAATATTCTAAGCATATGTCAGCATCAACAATGATGTTTCAACCAAAAATATCCTTGTTCAGTTCAACTGTAACTTTACTTATTTTGCAGTTGAATGTGTTAGTTTCCTCAGCTGAAATGATAACTATGCCCTCCATCTCTGACAATATCAAAACTAAATGTATTGTAATTAAAAAGTCCACAGACCATGAATTGCGTCTTTCATAATATCTGACTGTAATTAACCTCTGCTAGAAAGAACCAGATTTAAACATGTAAATTAATCCCATAGTATATTTGAGGAATTGTCTTAAATTGCTCATGTATGCCAGTGCTAGCACACAATACTATAGGATTCTAAGCTATTGTAAAGATGATGTTGTGTTGATGGTCAGGAGAGATCACTGCAGTATAACAGTAGCAGAAGCTGTGACAGATATTATACATTTATTTTATATGACATATAAATGATAAGAAAAGTAGAAGTTGCTTATTGGCTTGTGATCATATACAATGCTGCAAAAAATGTGTTCATACCTGTTATGGAAGAGTAGAGAGTATGTCACATTTTGTAATACTTAAGTGATGACATGAATAAACAGGATTCATATAAATATTAGCTGCAATGGTTTATATTTATAATTACGTTTTCTGTGTTTCATATCATCTAATGCATAAACATAACAAATTTCATGAACTGGAAAATGTGTATTCTGAAGAGTGAAAGGGGAATTATTTCATTTACATATTTGCTAATTTCATAATGCAATATATGCTAGGTTTCCGACAATAGTATTCCCATTTTCATGTGTACATTTTTTCATTTAAAGTCCAACCAATCTAGGTTAAAACGACATTGAACATATTTATATTAAATCCCATCTTTATAAATTCTACCAGTTCAAAACAATTTTTTTCCAACTCTGGAATTTTTGTATGAAATTATGAATGCTCTTCTTTACATGTGCAGGATATTTGACTTTAAAGTGGTTTAAACTTACACAGCTAATTAGAACATAGAACATTTAAATAACGTTGCTAAAACCAAGGCAACATATGTTTTTCCTCTTTACTGTTTTCATAGTTTGGTCTTCTTTGAATCCACATACAAATGCTTCCTTCCTTTAGCTGGATCCACAAATGAAAGCCTTCACTTTTTCTAATTGCAGATTGGTCTGCCAAAAATAAAAAAAAAATCTATCTGGAGAACATCATTTTAATTTATTTATGGGATACAGATGACAAGGAAGTCTGTCCTATTCGTAGGCTTTTTTGGAAGGCTTTGGCATGATCCAGCCAAGCAAAGTTCACATGGAAATGGGAACTTATGTCAGAAGCCAAAATTCACAGGCTTAAACGTTCTATTCGTGTATATATTGCTTTCCAATTTTTGTCTATTTTTTTGCTTATTTAATGAAAGTGTATGAATATTTTATACGCCAAAAGTTGGTTTTGTTTAATAAATATTTATAGACAAAACAAACAATACATGCCTACTATTCTCCTGTCTTTTAAAATTGTAGCCAAAGTTTTCTTCATATACCACAATTTTTCCAACTTTTTTTTTTGGTGGGGGGAAGGAAAATATATTAATTTTAAAAAAATCAAATAAAAAAACTCTCCTTGGGTGATAAAGCACAATGTATAATATGTACATACATTGAGAAGCAAAATATATTATTTTGCTTATTTTTTCAGGTAAAGCAAACAGGATATTGTGTTGTCACTTGACAAACTGGAATAGTTAATTAGAAAAATAAGCATAGGCAAAGTACATAATGGTGATTTTATGAGATTCGATCTAAAGTTATGTTTGCTCATTACAGGAAATTATGCTAAATAGCAAAAAGACTTGGTCCTTTGTGCATGGCATAGACTTGCTTTTAGCTTCAAATTGAGTAGAACCTGAACGTTTAGGCCAACCTGCTGTCTGAATCACTTTTGCACCTTTTGTGTGTCAAGCTGAGGTTTGATTTAATTAATTTCCCTGCTACCAATGTAAACACATTTGAAAGGCACTCTTGTGTGGTTCTAAAATGTCCATTTTTGGTCTCCATACATCTTACAAGTCCATTTTCTCTATTTCTGTAAACATGAAAGAACCATTTATAAGTTTAGTCAGAGCTGATGGGGTAACTAAATATAAATGGGCTTTAGCTTCTGTAATAAAAATCATTATATCATTTATCATTGGCCTGCTTAGTTGTTTTGTAATTGCCTAATTTAATTACTAAAGTTCAGCATAGAATAACATATAAACAGCTATGGACTAATTTCAGCAGATTCAGATTTTCCTGATAAGATTTATCTTACATGAGTCACTTGCGAAAATTAATCAAATTTTTAAAAAATGTTTACTCTTAATAGAACCCACAGAGAATTCCCCAGCACACTGCTATAGCCAGCAAAAGACCTGCCATTTCTACCGTAGATACAATTACAAAAGTCTTAGTTGCACACATTTGCAAATGTATGTTAAAGCCACCCGCCACTCCACTGCGCTTTTGCTAATAGGATGGCCCTAACACTAAACAATGAGAGTCCCATATATTTGGGCTATACATATGTGTTTTTAAATTGAGAGCTAACTTACCAAAGAGGTACCCCACAAGCCTCCAAACAGCAATTCAGTGAAGTACTCCCCCTCTGCTACTGACACCAACATGCCTCATGCAGGTGCTTGAAAGGGTGGGGTTATCCTAAAAGGAACAAACACACAGATAATTCCCCCAAATATATGGGACTCTCACCGTGGAGTGGCGGGTGGCTTTAACATACATTTGCAAATGTGTGCAACTAAGACTTATGCATTTTTATCTACAGTAGAAATGACAGGTCTTTTGCTGGCTATAGCAGTGTGCTGGGGGAATTCTCTGTGTGTTTGTTTCTTTTAGAATAACCCCACCCTTTCAAGCACCTGCTATGAGCCTATAAATTGATTGAGCAACTTCCACTTCTACCTTAATAGAAACCACAATTATTTTTTGTCATTAAAAATGAGTTTAGATTATGTGTACAATGTATATTTTACATAGCACACAAAATCTTATAGGATTTACAAACGATAGCTGGTCTAATATTTTGGAGAGATTAGAAGCATAAACAGCTATGGACTATTTTCAGCAGTTTCACATTTCACTGTTAGGATTAATCGTATCTCTACTATCAGGATTGTAATGCGAATGTTATGCACCAAAGGTTTGAAACGTAAATACAGAAGTTGCAAAGAGCTGCTTTATTTAAATAACAGTAACCAAAAGCAGTATGATGGGATAGGGGTTATTAATGTGGCATCATGGAAGTGGGACTCTCGGTTTGATTCCAACCATGACACTATCTATGTGGATGGGCATCCCCATGCAGATGCCAGCTGCATCACTGGTGTGGGCATGGTCAATGGCGCGATGTGCAAATGAACCAGTACCGGAGAACGTGGTAGGTCAGGTGGCAGCCAGAATCTATAAAGACTCTGTCTTCCCGCCCAGAGAGGGAGCAACCATGATAGCCAGGACTGGGCAGCAAGTCGGTGGTCCCAGGTTCCCAGCAAGAGGAAGGGGAGGGCGGTAGATGCCGCGAGGCACACTAATTAAGATCCCCTGTAAGGGGAATAGTGCCCCCAAAGTTAATAGCACAATGAGGGCAGTTGAAAATCCCATTGAGAGGGGCTGTGATGTAGGTACCTTCAGAGGTAACCCAGTTGAAACACTGTGTCAGCATCCTAGGAGAGCATGTGTCTGATTTATGTGCCCTTAACAGGAGGGAGAGTGCCATGTGCAGCAGTTCAGTTGGTTCCTGCAGTCAGGGGAGTGCTGTGAGTCTTTAAGTGACAACAAGTCTGTAGTGAAGGAATCCTTGACAAATGACATATGGGATAATCTGGTAGTATTCCCTTAACAGTTGCTCTCAGCTACAGTGCATGTCATGAGGGGAGGACCTTGGATAGAGGGGAACCATTTCGTACAGTTACAGTAGAGCCTCCCTTGGAAAGTACTCCTACTGTGATGGGGGTTGCTGCATGAAGGCAGTATCGCTAAAGTTGTAAAGGAGGGTCTCTGATGTAGGGATAGTGTGCACAAGCATAGCGCAAGAACCTCTGAACCATGCCTACCATCTGACTGTGTATATGATTGGCTCCGACTGATGCTGTGTAATAAGTATTTTTCTGGAATTGGAGTTATTTTGAAAAACTTGTCTACAACCATTACGGTTATCGTGCTGGAGGAAGAAGAGTGTATAAATGTATCTTTTGTTTTGAAGTGAGATGGCTTGGCGCCCAATATTTATGTACATTTGCACTGCACCACCACTAGTGGCCATTCCATTGTAACTGTGATTTAAATGCCTGAGCATTCAGCATTCAGGGGACCCCCTGGCAGTAGAGTAGGGTGACAGTGAGTAGGGTATCAAGCAACATCAGGATACCCCAACTAAGTGTGCACACATCACAACACCTGTACCAGAGGGGTTGCACATAAATACAGGATAGTAATGATGATAATAATAATAATAATAATAATAATAATAATAATAATAATAATAATAAACAGCAGTCAATTAAGTCAGTGTCTATGGCCAGAAACATAGGAAATCAGAATATAAAAAGAAATAAGCTAACAGAAAGGTAGAACAGCAATAATGAGTGTACAAACTAGAGTGTGGATTGACTATATAATGGTGATTTGCACACAATATACCTCTATTACTCTTATATAGGATGTTTGAGAAACAGGAAATAAAGTAATTTCTCCAAAGTAACAGGAAGTTGACACTTAAAGATAAACCGGGTATTATAGCAAGTATAAAGACTTTTTACATGTACCCAAGGTTTGGTGATAGCGACTTGAATAGAAGTAAAGCCGATTGTACATGCTCACTTTCCTTTTTCAAATGGATGGAAGATTACACATGATACAGGTTCTATTTTATGGCAAAATGAGCAAATTTGACATTAATGTGGATATTACGTTTAACTCAATGTGGAAGTATGAATGGTCCAGGCAGTGCACAAACACATGCTCAGAGGGTACAGAGAGCACTCTAACAATTTTAAATCTTATTATAAGGATCAAGCAACACATCACATCCCTTCCAACATGAAACTATTTGTAATCTAGATGTTTTTGCCTCACTGAGCTCTAGTATCCAAATGGTGTTCACCTAGGTATAACTGGGGTTACTTTTGTAATATTGCATTATTTAGAATTGTGTGTAGAATGGTAGTCCTGATATTAGTCATATATAAGTGATGTATATCTTAAAAAAATACACGCAGTATATGAGGGACATAACAATGTGACACAGGCATTTAGCCAGCCATTATCATATACTGCCCATTTTCTGTGGTTGTATCTATATGCAATGTGTGCAACTATAGATGCAGCTGTGCATTATTCATGTTCATGTTTATTTCATGTAATGTTCATGGTTCACATATAGTTATTGTTTGATTTTTTGCTAAGCAAGTAAGTATAATATTTGCGCTTTTACTCTAACCTATTGTGATCGGTTAACAGCTATGTTTGGCAACATTAATCTAACATTTTCAGAGTGATTTTGTAGGCTGTATTTTAATTTATGTTCAAGTACATGGTTATATTTTTATATTCATTTTGTGCCATGAAGTGTGATCCCTTTCAGAAGAACAATACATAAATAAAACTAAATTAAAGAAAGAAAGTAGGAGATACCTACTACAACCAAAGTGTGCAATGAGGAAATACACAGAACAGTAACATGAATTGCATGCTGAATGATGCTGGTTATGTAAATAAAGGTATATAAACATAATATATTTACAAAATATATCTTTATTTATATTCTAGGCTATTTTACACTTAACATGTTAGTACCTTGTTCTTTCACAAATACATTTCCTCTAATAGCAACTGACTTAATTGTAATTGTTTCATGTATTACATAGTTTAAAATTAAAAATACATTTACATATAATTAGCAGATATTTCAGAAAATGTTTACATTGTATTGGTGTATATATATATAACTAGGTACCCTCTTGACCAATACATGTAATTTATGCTAAGGAACACACTCTTCTGTATTTATGCTGTTTCCTAAAGTATTATGGAGATATTCAGAACTGTGATTATAGTAACATTGTAAGTCATGCATTAACAGTTTGGAACATTTTTTCATATAGGACCTATGTGTTTAATAATTGAAGTACTGATTAAGTAGTAATGAGTTAAAAAATAACATGCAAAGTACTGTGCAATGAGACATTATTTAAAAAATATCACTGAATATTCAGCTACCAATAGTATTTAATGTTACACTTTGTATCGAACTACTGTGGGTGCAGTTAATGCCATCTGCACTAACAGGTTAGTTAATTCTATCGTGTATCACTACCTGCAGTGGGGCTAGTTTTATTGAAAGATTAGAACAATAACATGATCTAGTTTCTAAAGTCCCAATATCAGTCTATCTCTTATAACCTTTCTGTAGATGCAGTATTATAAATGTTCAGGTGACCCCAGCTGTTCTGTTGATCCCACCATAATCTTTCTCTATTTTCATTCTCTCTCTTTCTCTTCCTCTCCCTCTACATCTTCCTCCATTTCTCCCTCTATCATCATCATCAACATTTATTTATATAGCGCCAGCAAATTCAGTAGCGCTTTACTCTATACTTATCTGTGTTTAAAGTCCTTGAAGCTCACTAAACACTTGTGTGAGTAATATAGAAGGATGATTATTTTAAAGAATTTGATGTTGGCAATTCCCATTAGAGACCCCAGCTATAATTAGGGATGCTGACTTAGGCCTATGTAGATGTGTTGCATTCCAAAGTGAACATGAAGTATTAAGTCACCATTAAAATCCATGTATACCTGTGCTGTATTGTACCATAGGTGACCAGTTTGCACAGAATAAGGATAATTGGATCTCTAGGCAGTGGTATTGTACCAATGACAGCCAGGAGGCACAGTATAGGGATGACTGGATTAATAGTCAGTGGTAATGTACCAATGACAGCCAGGAGGCACAGTATAGGGATGACTGGATTAATAGTCAGTGGTAATGTACCAATGACAGCCAGGAGGCACAGTATAGGGTTGACTGGAATAATAGTCAGTGTTATTGTACCAATGACAGCCAGGAGGCACAGTATAGGGTTGACTGGATTAATAGTCAGTGGTATTGTACCAATGACAGCCAGGAGGCACAGTATAGGGTTGACTGGATTATTAGTCAGTGGTATTGTACCAATAATAGCCAGGAGGCACAGTATAGGGATAACTGGATTAATAGTCAGTGTTATTGTACCATTAAATCACTCTCATCATGTTCCCTTTTGAAAACAAAGCAAGTATGTATAAATGCGCTCAAGTGCGGCATCACCAGATTTTACCTTATCTTTGATTTTAACCTGCTGATCACGTCCCAGGTGGAGAACAAACTTCCTCAAACTTACCATTGTTCACACCTATTTGGGGTACGCTTGAATACATAAGTCTATGTTCTCGGTTAATAATTCAAACCTATATAACTGTGAATTGTTTATTACATGTGCAATCATATTGTGTATACAAACACCAATATATGTTTTGTTACAATTTTGTATACCATGCTACTTTTGTTTCGGAGCAGTAACAATAAAAATACTTTGAAAAAAAAGTGCTCAAATGAGGATTCCTTTGTTAGAGCTAAATGAAGAGATAATTATTATCTTTTATGTTTCCTGGTGACAGTGTAAAATTAAATTTGGTTCTCTGTGAAGATTGCGTTTGAAGTAAATACAGATCACAAACTCATTAAAGAGAATGAGTAATTATGTAGAAGCAGCAGTGAAATATCCTCACACCTAATTCCTCTATACCCTATAATACAATGTGATATACGCTGTACTATACCACTGTATACTGCTAAGTGAAATCAGCATAGCTTAGCACATCTTTGAAAATATTGGCACAAATATCACACATTAGAATGATCTAATCAATATGTATGGATCTTCAATGTTAATATTACCATCACTAATCACATTTGGAGAATATGCATTTGCCTTCTTTATATTTTTATATGAAAGCATACGTTAATGGGAACAGCTATTCTGGACATGTTTAATATAATAAATGGCATATAATTGCAATAAAATTTTGAGTGAGTAAGATTATTTTGTATTAGGAATCCCATAGCGTATTACAGAAGTATCATACTTCTATTCATTTACTCAAAACACATCCCAGGTCTAATAAATGTCAAAAAGGTTAAACATTTGATACTAATAGAGATATGCAGGGCCGGATTAAGGAAATGGAGGCCCCTGGGCTAAGGGGGCCTCCGTGAGGGCCCCCCCCGTGATCCGAGCTGCCCGCGCCCCCCTCCCCCCAGTGATCAGAGCTGCCCGCGGCCCCCCCCCCCGGCACTTACCCCCTTCCCCGGCGCGCTGTACGCTCTTTACTGAGGAGATCTCGTGAGAGTGAGACTCACCAGATCTCCTCAGTAGGGAGACTACTACAGCGCGCCGGAGAAGGACCGCAGTGAAAGTGCTCAGCAGCACTGATCGGGCCGGGGGCGCCCCCGCCCCTGACCGATCAATACTGCTGCTGAGCCCTTTCAAGGGCCCCCTGGATGCCATAGGCCCCTGGGCTGTAGCCCAGTTAGCCCTATGGTTAATCCGGCCCTGGAGATATGGCATAATATTATAGAGATATGGCATAATAATATAAATACTCCAAATACTCTTAAACCTGTTCTTGTAGAGATTCTCATAAGGACACAGCTGGTTAGAAGACTAAATACCAAAATTATTGCATGTAAACAGCCTGTACATTTATTGAAATATTATCTAATATGAGGGAATATCAGTTTGTTACAGGGAATCAGATTCAATTATATTTACACATGGGCACTATCCCCATTCTGCTATTTGGTTTAGATACACCATTATGGACAGGGCTGGTGCTGGGATATCCAGCACCCTCCAGCCCCATTGGCACTTCACAGCGCATTACCCACTTTCCCATACCCCGCGCTTGTTCGGGTGTCTGACATCTAAGCAAACATATCATCAGTTCCTGAAAAAAAAAAATCTCTGCTGGCAACCTGGTGGGTCAGCCTGGGAAGCCTCCTGACACTTTTATCATGCTTATTGCGTTCTGCCAGCCCTAATTATAAATATGAGAGGGAAACAAGATGACAACTCTACAACAAATACGTTTCTACTTGAAATTGGAAGAGGCTACCAAAGAAATGTTGAAAATCTCAAGATTAAATAAAAGGTAAGGAATCTATAATCCTACGCTAAGCTGTTTATAAAAACAATAACTAATACTGTCAATCTTTCAAAAGCTAAAATGTATGTCCTATGTCCATAAAATATTGTTGAATAAGTATCTCAGATGAAAAAATATATAAATAAATTAAGGGGCCTGTTCATCAATTTTTTTTTTTCATTAAAATCCCTGCATATTTAAGGATCATGTCAATTTAGGACTAGGGCATTGCAGCAGATATTGGAGAGATCTGCCGCTGTCCCTGTCTCTTCTAACACAAAAGCAGTTCCCATAGGTTTCTATGGGTACTGCTATTTTGTGTAAAGATTTTCTGAAATTTTCCCCCAATGGCTTACGCCATCAGTTAGCCATTGAAGCCTATGTGGAGAGCATTGCAGTAGAGGGATCTTCAGAACCCTTACTACATATTCCCTAATCTCCCCACAGATTACTATCGCAAAAGGTGGCCACTTTGTAATAGTGACCATAGAGGAGATAGGTTATAGGTTCTCTTGTGTGTTTGCAGAAACAGCAGTGTATCGTGACTGCTGTTCCTGCAGAACACTTTTAATAAATGCTCACAATCTTTCCTTATCAATGCAATAAATAATGACAATGGTTCTGTTTAATACGTGGTGCTTGTTAAATATGCTCCTAATAATGATAATCATCTCAGAAAATATACAAATTAAAATGTTTGGAAAAGATGATATGAGGTTAATTTGGTTTAAGGACTTGTTTTGCCTCACTCTTCAAGAAACACTAGGTGGCAGTAGACTAATGTAATCTTCACAAAATGGAAAACCCCTTGACAACAATAAGCTTAAATCTAAATGTTGCAAATGATGTATTCATATGTATGTATACAATTTGTGAAATGTATCCACATAAACCCCCTAGTATCTTTACACAAATGATAAGCATGTCTAGTTAAGTAGATGTAAAGTGTTCCCAAGGTAATATGACAATCCTAAATTAAGAAAATAAATGTTTTCTGATTTCTGTTTACATTGAGAAAATGCCTTTTTAAACAAAAGTCAATGTGTTTTTCTAGAGATGTATTGGAGAACCTTTATCTACACTGTATACGTAGATAATACAAATATGAAAAATTGGTGAGTGTGTAATGTGAAATGAGTTATGTACATGTTATTATACTTGGCACAGTGGTTATCAGTGATGCCTTGCAGTCTTGGGGCTCTGGATTTGATTCCAACAAGGACATCATCTGCATGGACTTTGTAATGTTTCCCTGTTTTCACATGGGTTTCCTGCAAGTGCTACAGTTCCCACCCACAGTCCAAAACCATACTGCTAGATTCATTGGCGTTAGTATGTGTGTGAGTGTGTGTACTTGTTGTAGGGAAATTAGATTATAAACTTCACTGGGGCAGGGACTGATGTTTATTAATAATTTCTCTATAGAGCACTATACAATATGTCAATGCTACATAAATAAAGTATAATAATTATACTTAGATATGTATCAATATTGAGTTAAGAGACTGGTATGAACACTGTGAGATAAACACTGTCATAAGTTCATTTTGTTTTGTCGAGATACGTTGTGCTTCAAAATTATGTCTACATCATGATAAATAAAAATGTGAAAGATCAAATCTTAAAGTGTATCAAGGAAAAACACCTTTTAAAGGTTAATTCCACTCAAAACGTAAAATGTAATAATGGGTGAAATTAAATGAGAAAAATAAAAGAAGAAAATCTCACTTACCTGTGTATCGAGAACCTCAATTGCAATGATGTCAAGCATTCTGTAACAATCCAACCAAGAGATAGTCTGTCATAATCAGGACAGGTTTTTATTTTCAAACTGTACAGCCCATCCGACCATGGCTGTGCAGTTAAATGAGCTTTTATTCTTTTATTTAATATATATAATTCCACCCAAAAAAAATTTGTTTTGTTTAGGTGTTTCCTCTTTATGTTCTTTCCATTGTAATAATTTGTAGAATTTGTAGATTTTTGGTGTGAGCATATAGTATATGCATATCAAACGTCCTTTTCAGAGGACCAATCAGCTCTGTTTATCCTAATACGCAGATGAAAGTGACGGAAATCTATTGTATGCAAGTTCTTTGTCATGATAAAAACAAAAACTGACAAAAGACATACCAATATAACTGTATGTATTGCAGCAGCTTCAACTTTGATTTATACCAAACATGCATAAGTGCCTGCTGAATTGACCCACCTGAGTAAGAATCTGAAGGCTCTTACCCACCTGAGTTAGAATCTGAAGGCTCTTGCCCACCTGAGTAAGAATATGAAGGCTCTTATCCTCACAAACCAGATTAAATCGGCTCTATCCACTTTTCCAAGAATCCAGCATTTTGACATTTTAAATAGTCTGAATTGCCCAGCCTGACAGTTATGCACAAATATGAATCATTGTAGCACAGACATGCCTACATTGCCAATTTCATGAAGGAAACATTTGTCTGATCAGTATTTTCCACTTATTTTAACTGAAATATTTTAGGCTCCATTAATTAGTTGATGTCAAACAAGGCTTTTACGTCAGTTCATTAATTGAGTCCAGGTTAATACAGTCAAAAAGTAAGTGGGAAACACCAAAGCAAACAAATAGCTGGCAATGAAAGAGGTCATGATGGTAGTTATAAGAGCAATTCCATCATCTTTAACCCTGCTCTGTGCACAGCACTCCTATCATTTAGATGATAAACATAGCCACCCCTAGCTCTTTACTTGCGCTGTAATCCATAATAAGCAGACATACTCTCCCTGTCATTTTTATCAGTGTTTTGAAAATAAAGCAACCATCTGGTAGGTTGTTATTGATTAGAACAACTTTTCCGCGTGCACCAGTGTTCATTAATATCCCTATTAAATATGTAGACAGAGTATACTTCACCATTTTATATGAATAATTGTCTCATCCATGGTTTGGTCTTAACAGAGTTAAAAATATTATTGATTATAATTAACAATAACGTGTCATCACAGACATCTGATCTATGTGAGTGCCTACAAATAGAGAGGATAACTTTTCTCCTGTAAGGACATCCATCAATCAACATTTATTTACTCTTTAACTGAAACGAAGGGCTTGTTCAGTGGTTAATGAGCATTTCGTAAAAAAGTTGCTCATGTGAGGTTTCAGACGTAACAAGATATGATCACACCACTCTAAACATGAACAGTTCTGGACTGGCCCTTTTTCTAACGCATTTTGCCTGAACAACAGAGGCGTACAGGCATCACAACCAACGCTGTGTTCCATCTGGAAGACCGCACAAGCAAATTCTTACTAGACGCTCATTAGCCACTTGTCTGGCTAATGAACATATGCCTAGACTTTGTTTTTGACATATTTTACAGTATGATAAATGGTACTGTTGTTTCTCTAAGTCCTATACTTCTCTAAATTGGTTGTTTTGTTTTTGCTTGTTGATTTTTAATGATGTAATATTTTTTGTGTATGCAATAAAACCTACTTGAGGGGCATATTGCCACAACGTCATTTAACCCTATCAATTCTTACAATTTGAAATAAATGATATATTGAATAGTAAGGGTTAAATTAAACACCATAACTTTTTTCCCTCCACAGATTGTTCCATTTAATGGAAAAAGAGCAGAAATTCCTGTCTGGAAGCACTATCTGTAGTGTAAACTGCAGTCAGATGGAGAAATAGCCTAATCAGGCTTGGGAACCAGGCTTTAATTAGACTGCCTGAAAAACAAAACAGAGGAGAAACTGAAATGCTTTAGCCATCTCTCGTGATTCCTGTTTCTAATTTTGTAGAGGAAATGAAATCATGCATACACCAAACCCTTGCTTTAAGCTCATAAGCTCATGTGAGGCAAATAAAGAAAGCACAACATGTTTAAGACTTGGCCACTTAAATTAATGTCCATTGTGGGTTAACTCTGATGATTTAAGATTGGATAGAAATAGATGGATTAAATAAAGTACTATTTTCAAGACTTGCATTTTTTAGTGCTTGCTCACACAGTAGTAGTAGTAATAATAGTAATAGTAATAGTAGTAGTAATTGTAGTAATAGTAATAGTAGTAGTAAATTTTTCCCTACATCACATTCCAAGTGGAGTGATGATAAAAAGAAAGTGGTGAAAAAATTCTCAGACATACTGATCATTGATTTCCATGCAGACTAGAATGTGCTGTTCACCTGGGGTACATTAAAGAACCAGCAAACATGAAATGCAGCTTGGTGTGTATAAAAGAATTGCTAATAACATTCACAAACATATCTGGAAAGATTTAAGATGATTATCAGGACTCATGACAGTTGAGATAATGTGTACGATCGCATCACCAATTGGACGTCCCCACGCAATGAAGTGGGTAGCCGCGTCTACATGGGAACATGGCCAATGTTGCAACGCAAACAAGCCTGCGCTAGGAGTTGTGGAGGGTTAGGTGAGTGCCAGAGTTTATAAAGACTCTGGCTTCCCACCCTGAGGGGAGCCATTTTTAGTCGGGACCCAGGAAGGAGGTGGGGGTCCCTAGCAAGTGAAGAGGAGGGGCGTGGTGGATGCCGCGAGGCACCATCATTAAGAACTCCTAGATGGGAAGACAGCCTTAAAGTTAAGAGCCCAGTTAAGAACTCCTGTAAGGGGAACAGCATCCATAGCTAATTGCCAAGTGGGGGGGGCAGCCCACCACCATTGTTCAGTAAAGGGGGAATATGTAGGAAGCCCACTGTGAAGCAGCAGCAAAAAGAGAGGTATAGGGCTGCTGAGTGGGATTCCCACATTCAGTGGTACCCCAGAAGAGGCACCAGCTCAGAGAGAGAGCATGGAGTGGTGCAGCAATGGTATGATAGTGGACAAGAGTGAAGAGTCCCCTATAACACAGATATTATGGATGGTAGAAGCTGCTAGAGAAGTGTGCCAGAAAGAGAAAAGCATGGATGATTTGCAGCCAGAGATTCTGAATAGGGGTGAGCGGGTGGCAGCTGCTATGGAAACACATTTGTGTGCAAGAGGAGAGGGAGAGGAGAGATTTCCACACACAGACAGCACACACGATAGGAGCAACGTTCACCGGACTACAGGGAGCACCCCTGTCAGCAAGAACAGAAGGAAGAAGACGTTGAGATCAAGAAGGTCGGCAGCAGTACCCTGACAACGGTGGCAGCCAGAGCCCCAGTGACGGAGCTGTGAGGTCCCCTACGAATGTGCCAGGGATAAGGTAAGGTCATTTTCAGGCAAAACCTTTTACAGGTCCCCATCTGCACTATGTTCTCTTTCTTTCCTTTCACTTGGGCACAAGGCCTGGCACATCTCAGACATTGGGCCCATTTGGCAATAGTGGGCACAAGGCCCTGGGTAATTAGGCGAAATATGAAAGGATATTCATTGGACGTATATAGCAATTCAGGCTTTAAGCCTGTGACACCATTAAAAAGAATAGGATTAGCTCTTGGCAGCAGTAACAACCAGGATTAGCCTGTGGTAGCAGTAACAGCTAGGGTTATCTGGAGGCAGCAGTAGCAGCCAGGGTTATCCTGTGGGCCCATTAATTTAGGCCTGCAGTTGTTAGGTGGTAATCCCCATAGCAAGACCATGCCCAGTCTGTTCCCCTGTGTGGAAATAAGGTGGCCATTTGGTGGTCCCTTTGAGATATTGTTCTGTGTTTTTTAGCATAGCAGTGTATGATATTGTATGTATTCCCCTAGCAATCATTTTGTTGGTGTACAGTAGTAAA
This sequence comes from Mixophyes fleayi, assembly GCF_038048845.1. NCBI lineage: Eukaryota > Metazoa > Chordata > Amphibia > Anura > Limnodynastidae > Mixophyes > Mixophyes fleayi. The sequence continues at coordinate 116,706,222 of NC_134403.1, read as the reverse complement.
TAGTGTAGAATTAATGTTTGCTTCCCTTTATCAGTCCTTGTGTTAGTAGTGGCAGTGCCCCCGCCCAATTATCCCCCAGGCGGTTGTTAAACCCTGGCAGCCTGTTAGTGCCATGAGGTGATCATAGTATCTGGAGGGTTAGTGGGCTGACCTTGTTAAGCAGGCTCCCAGTTGGCGGTGCAGCACAGTTCCTTTTGAGTTCCAGTGACTACTGCTGGTGGTTCCATTGGGGAGCATACTTTTGAGTTCTGGCAGAGTACCCGGAGGTTCCAATTTAGGCAGTGTCCTCCGTGGGGTGTGGTAGTTACGACAACAGCCGCTGATGTTACACGTGAGGACTCCTCATTTTGCATGGTGCTGTTCCTTGCTGGGCTTCATTTGGCTGGGGAGTCCATTTGCTTTGAGGAGACAGTGAACACCTTATAATCAGTGGAGGATTAAGTTTCACAGTAAATCCGAGGACACTGTCTTACCTGGGTACAAGTGGGTTTAGTACATGTTTAAATATTTTCCTTTTGGGATAAATCAGTCAGTCCCCCATTAAAGGTAGGTTTTGGTATCTGTTATTCCATCTGCAAATTGTGATTTGTATCTTTGAACTGTGGGGTACGAGCTTGGGTAGTGCACCACATCTAATTGCAGTAGCATTATATTTGCTCAGCGTCTAGTAACATACTTGGTTGTTAGGAACAGGGTGCTGATTAGTTGTTATTGTAGATACCACTAATATGAGAGGCACATCTGAGAGGATAGATAGTTCTTTGGCGTGGTTGTGTCAATCCTATTCCTTGGTGTCCAATTTTCAGAGTTGCAGACAGCTATCAAGAGGAGGCAACTATCCCTTGGTAAGAACTGTATTTCAGTGTTGTCTCTCTTGGTCGGGGCCCTCCCACCCGTACCAAAGTAAGTAGGAAATGTTGGCAGGATTGTTCCCTGACCCGGATAGCCATGGTCCCTTGCCCAGCGCAGAACAAAACGAGGTGTCGGCATCGGGGTAAAGTGAATTGTCTCTACTCGCTGCGGTCACCTTGGACACCCCTCTCCTTCTTTCTGGTATTCCTACCTTTCATTAATGTGTCTGGTTTCTTCCCTAGACTGAGGGGTCTGGACGACAAGATTGGGCCACGAGCTTCTTAGTGAGGAGTGTACGGTTTTCCCATATTCATTCCTCAGTATCAGGTAAGTAATTGGGGTGCAGGAAGGTGATTTTCTGGTTGTGTTGTCCTTCTCCCCACAGCACCCCTCACACCCTTTACCTATAGCAGCCCCTTTTCCCTTAAAGAGAGTTGTACTTACTAGTGCTAAATTGTTCACAGAACTTATGAATGAATAACAGGTGATTATCAACAAGAGACTTTGGGTACCAGACGTAATATACCACACAGCTTAAGTTTGAAAGAGACACAGTAAGCAATGTCACAATCAGGCCAAATTAGCATCAGTCAGGTAGCACCAAATTGGCATCCAACAGCAAGGCCATGGACAAGCTTAGGTGAGCCACAGTTATTCAGATACAGTACCAAATGAGTGTTCAGGTGAATAGTTCAAAGCCAAGATCAAGATTGATAGGCAACATGCAAGTTGAGAGTCATGCAGGCTCAAAACACCAGATGAGCCAAAAGTAACAGCACATCAGCAAGCTAGTAGGATCTATCATGGGCACTGCACAGCCTATGATGCCTATCTATTACTCTAGAACACTTTGTGTTGGTCAGTAAATGTTTACTGATCAGAAATTGAGGGATAAGGAAATTCCAAGACAGAAACTAACATAAAAGGATATGATTGTGAGGTTGGAAGATTATGCAGAAAGGAATTATGATTTATGAATATAACAAGACAAATATAGTGTAAAGCTATCGTGTTTGCATGAGTATAAGCGATGCCCCTGAGTGATGTATGGAGGAGAGATCCCTCTCTGAAGCATGACTCCTTATAATATGAGGACTAGAATTTTTAAATTTAGTATTTAAATACTCATTCTGCTGAGCAAAACCTTTCGCTCTTTCGTTCTATTCCTTGTGCAATTACACCTTATCTTTCAGTTCCCTTCAGACTAAAGTTGGGGCAAGAGTGAGGATTCATTGCACTACCAGCAACAGACAGCAGATGGCAGTGCATTATCAGCACTAACAATTGCAAATTCTTTTTCACTTACTGCAATCACTTTGCTGAGAGTCAAGTAAATTGGCACTAAGAGATCTCACCTGTATACAACCTTTACATGACCCTTAATTCTGCCAATCTTTGCATGGGCAATGTTGGTTGGGATTTTGTTTTTGCATTGGCCTCAAAGACTCTTGTTTTGTTTGCCTGTTTATCGACTTCAGCTTCGTCCCTCATGATTCTTCATTGTTCATCCCATGGACTTCAGCTTTGTCCCTTACGATTCTACCATCTCCAAACCATCCATTTCAGATTTGTCCCTCATGTCCGGTCCTCTCAGAACTAAATGGCAGAGCAAGATAAGAGTGACAGGACAGGACAGAGAGACAATGAAAGGTAGCAAAAATATCAAAACAAGGCAGACACAAGCTAAACAATTAAATAGGCAAAATAGTACACACATTATACAGAGAAATGCATAAAAAGAAAGAACAAGGCCATAGGTACTTAGACAAGAAACTACAAGGACAACAGAGAGATGGACAGAAAAGAGAAAGATACAGCAAACTCAGATCAAAACACAAAGTAGGACTGAACACAGGGACAGGCTACAAACGCTGTACAGCTGGATTTTAGTTCTACAAACTTCATTGGTATGCTGGCACTGGTTCTCAATTAGTTCTTAATAATTGTAACTTAATGTTAGTAAGTCCTCAGGAAAATTCCAAACCAGTCATGGCTCTCAACACCAACTATTACTGCTGGAAGTATTATTTAAAGTGAAATTTACAGACACACCCTAACGCACTTTCCCTGAATGCACACATAGTAAAAGTAATAACTTTAAAAAATTGCCTTGCAAGTTTCTTGAATCTGTGTCATTTTGGGAATTGATGGTTTGGGCAGAACCATGATGACAGGTACCTGTAATATTTTTCTTTTTCTTTAATGAAAAATTTTATTGGTTTTTACAAAGCACAAAGATGAATAACAATAAGTCAATGGATACATAGGTACATGTGCGTTGAGCAGTCATAATGAAGTCAAAAACACAATGTCAACATGCAAAGATAGACTCTAAATATAGGAAATGAACCTATGCATACCGAGGGATATTCAGGGATATCCATATGCCATGTTTTTCAGTGGGGAGACATACAATGGGAAGGCGGGGGAGCAGAGAATAGAGAGGGGAGGGTTATTAAGATTGAATATGAAAGCAGAATGATGATATTGGCCAGTGAAAAGTCTCTGGGAAAAGTCTCTGGGAGAGTTTAGTAAGTGGGAATATTTTGCAGTTAAAGTGGAAGTTATTCCATAGTGATTGGTCCATGGCAACCAGACAGCCCGGAAAGCAGTAAGGGTGTCTTGAAGTGTGGTTGTTATGCTCTCCATACAATATGGGGCCCACACGTTCTGAATAATATTGGTGATAGTGGGTGGGGCGATGTTTTTCCAGTTGGCGCCATCAGGCATGTTGCCGCATTTGATCAACTTTGTGAGTGTTGGGGGATGTCAGGGATTGGCCCTGGTAGCAGTGTATAGTGCAGAGGTAGGCATGCTAACGCCAGTGATGGATAGTATAAGAAAGTGGACTTCTTGCCAGTAACGGTGTTTTTTTGGACATGTTCACCATATATGTAGCAGGGTGCCCCATTGACCACATGCCCACCAACAGAGATCTGAGGAATTGGGGAAAACTTAGTGAATGCGGTAGGATACCCAGTACGAGCTATAAAAGATTTTGTGAGCATTCTCTTTTACTCTAACAGATATAGATGTTTTAGCAAGATTAAACCTGATTTTAGACCATTCCTTCACGTCTAGAACCTCCTCCGAGTCTCGCTCCCATGCCAATTCGTGCAAGTCTTTTGTGGGCTGATTATGTTGAAGCAAAATTTGTTAGATAGTTGAGATAAGACCTTTGGTCTGGAAGGAACCGCAACTGAGAGTTTCCAGCTAAGGGGAGCTTCAGGTAATTAAAATAGTGTCTAAGTTGGAGATATTGATAAAATACCTGATTGGGAAGCTGTAATGTCTTACTGAAGGCGGCGAATGCAGGGAAAAGGTATGGGGGCTAGATCCCGCATAAATAGCAAGTTGTGCCGCGTCCAGTGTCTAAAGAGTCGGTGTTCCCTTCCCAGAGGGAATGCATGTGAGTTCCAAAGTGGGGCGAGCAACAAGTAGCTAGAGAGCAGTTGGTGGGTGTGTGTAGCCACATCCCATATAGAGAGGGAGAATTTGACCTTGGGGATGTGATGGACTGCTCTAGTTCTCTGGTTTGGGGGTGTTCACAGAATGGAATATGGTGAGTAAATAGATAATAATTCTGATTCTATGTGATCGCGGGTACCTGTGTTGATCCCTGTAATATCCGGATTCAGCATGATACGAGCTACCAAGGCTTCCAATATCAGTGCAAAGAGCAGGGGCAATAGTGGGCAGCCTTGGTGAGCCCCATTATAGATGGTGAATGGGGCAGAGGTGAAGCCATTTGCTAGCACTGTAGCTGTGGGATTGTGATACAGAGCTGCTATGCCTCTACAGAAGGCTCCATGTATTCCCATGCTCACTAAGGGAAGCTTAATAAAGACCACGCAACTATCAAACACTTTCTAAGCATCCAGGGCGACCACCAGAGCAAGGAGAGCCAATCGGGATGTGAAATGTAACAAGTCAATAACTCTTCTGGTATTTTCCGAGGCTTGTCGATTGGGTACGAATCCCACCTGGTCTGGATAGACCAATGAGGGGAGCACTCTGCCAAGCCTATTAGCAAGAATTTACGCAAAGAGTTTTAAGTCGGTGTTAAGCAGCGAGATCAGTTTATAACTGCCAGCATCTGTAGGGTCCCAGTCTGGCTTAGGAATCACCATTATTCCTATTTTGGTGGTGGCCCCGTTGAGCTTCTCACAGCTAGCATGGGCACAAGAGACCTCTTAAATTTTTTATAATTTTGAGCAGGAAACCCGTCGGGACCAGGGCTTTGATAGCATCAGTTATTTTTTTGATGTTATGTCCTCATTTACAATGCCAGTGAGGGTATCAGCCTTGTTCTCCTTTTCATAATAGCGTTGTCTCAGCCACAGTAGTGTATTAGCTGTGATTTTGGAGAGCAGCTCGTTTAATTGACCTCTCAGGGCTAGTATCTTGTGGTAAATACGTTTTTAGGATGTGTGAGGTGGAGGTCTGTGAGGTCTATAATTTGGACTTCAAGGTCTCTAATGCATTCCTTTTCTGCTAATTTCTGAGTTACAGCCATGTTTATCAGTACGCCCCGTAGGGTAGCTTTGTGAGCCTCCCAAAGTATTGCCTGCAAGATCTGCATTTTGAGCAACGTAGTCTGTTAATGTTTGTGCTACCTCAAGGACATTTCGCTATGAAGTAATAGCGATTCGTTGAGTCGTTATATGGGATGGACACAGGAAATATATGAGGTCCGCACAACCATCTCAACTGCTGAGTGATCAGACCAGGACATGCGGAGGATTTGGAAGCCAAGGAGGGCTTGAGTAGTCAAATGATATACAAAAAAATTGTCAATTTGAGTAAAGAGATTATGTGGGGCTGAGTAGTGGGTATATGTGCTGGATGTGGGATATGATGCTGCCACACATCATACAAAATTATGCAGGGTTAGCTGCTTGTTCAATTAGGGGAATTCCATTAAGTGTCTTGAGGAGATGCGTGCCCTGGAAAATTGATCTAAAGTGGGACCAAGAGTAGCATTAAAGTCCTCCCCTGTCATACCCACAGGGGTCTGTCTGAGGCGTTGAAAGAAATCAGTATAGAAGGCACCCTGCTGTACATTAGGGATATAGACTGAAGCCAGAATTATCGGAATGTGACCCAGTAAGCCTCTGAGGATTAGAAAACGGCCATGAGAATCCGCTATCTCTGAAGTGACATTGAACAGGAGTCTATTGTGGATAAGTATGATCGTTTCCCTGCGTTTGGCATTTGATGTTGAATAATAAGCATGGGGTTATTGTTTAGAGGCTAATGAGGGATGGTGAGTTTTAAAATGTGCAGGAGCACATCTGGTGCTTGTCAACGGAAATACTGGAGTGCCATGATGCGCTTTGTTATAGAATTAAGGCTATTTACGTTAAGTGACAGAAGTTTCAATGTCATGGTGGGTGTGGAGAAAGGGGCTGCTGATCAGGTGGGCTGTGGCTAAAGTCATCTGGAGAGTGCAAGCAAGGATGGGGTGTGGGGGGAAAGGTTTAAACATCAGGGAAGGTCTTGGTGAGGAAAGGGGTGTGAACCCATGTCCTTTAGAGTGGGTGGTGTGAGTCTGCCCCACGTGGAAGGTGTATCCAGTATGAGAATGAGCTGAATGCGAAAGGGGACTAGAGAAAAACACGTACTGTGTAAAACAAGCATACATTTATAACTTTTGTAACAAGTGAACCATCAAAACATAGTATTTAAAGTGCAAACAGCAAGTAACTGAAAGTAAATTATCGTATATAAGTTAACAGAAATATCTATACATTACAGTTCCCCATCGGGACTCCCAGAGACAACCCAGGGAGGGAGAGGTGTAATCAGGTCAGCAGTCCCAAAGGGGCAAAGCTAGACAATCATCACGAGGTCAAGTAAGAAAAAAAATCTAAGTAAAGGGCCTGAAGGAAAATATCAACAGAAATAATCACATCTATGTAAGAGACATAGTTATTAAATGTGCAAAACTTAAACCTGTGAGATATAGTTACTGAGAATCAGAAGACTATGAGTCTGTGACCAAACCTCAAGCTTGATGCCATGCTAGAGCAGATGCAGAGGTTCTAGCCGGTGTGGCAGAGGCAGCAGGAAGGCGATCCAAGAAGCGTCTGACAAGAGTTCCCATTTGTATTTCACCGAGGGATTACGCAAGGCCTTGGTGACAGTGATTAAAACTCTGTGCTTTTTGAGAGTGGAAGTGGCCAGAACTTGATAGCGTTGTATTTGAGACCCAGCATAAGAGATAGCAGGGACATTATGTGCTGATGCCATGATTTGCTCTTTCATCTTAAAGTAATGTAAGCAAATAACCACATCTCTAGGGTCTTGGTCTCAGTTGGGCTTAGGACAGAGTGCTCTGTGCACTCTCTCCAAGAGGAGTGAGTATTTGGGCAAGTCCAGGAACATGTGTAGAAACAGACCCTCTAAATATTGCAGGAGGGAATCTGGGGTGACGGTCTCCGGGACATTCTTAATACTGATGTTATTGCGCCGGTTGCGATTCTCTAGGTTTCAAGGTGATCTCTGAAAGTGTCAAGTTTGGCTTGTAGTTTAGAGATTTCTGCATTAGTAGCTTGTTAGTGCCGACATACAGCGTCAAGTTGATTCTCAACCTTGTCTTTAAGAGCGCCCAATTCGGCTATGTCAGAGCGTAATTTTGATACAATCCCCCTTATTTCAGATTGCATAGTTTTAGTTACAATCACGACAACATCATTAGCTGTCAGCTGACAGAACCTCATCAGAGTCTGAGCCCATATCTGTAGATTCTGCTCTGAACCTGGAGCCTGAGCCAACTTTCTCTAGCGCCATGATGATTGTGTGTTTGGGTGGAGAGGAGGCCGAAGTCAAGGGCATAGGATCACTCAATGCAGGACGAAGTGTCTCTGCATGGCTCAGTAGGTTAGATTAAATGTTATTGTCACTCACCGGACTGTGAGTGCTACTTCTCGTGTGTTTAGGAACCGTGGCCGTCCACCATCCTGAGGGTCTGCGCATGTGCAGCCCTTTCAAACCTTCAGTTCATGTTCCTTTTAGTTAATTGGCTGATCAGGCAACACTCCCTATTTCAAGCACCTGAGGTCAATACCTCGTTGCCTGATCTTGGAGTCTCATTCCCCATGAGCCTCTGAAGGTGTTCCTGTGTTTCCTCGTGTGTTCAGCTCCTGCTGATTCCTGTTGTTCGTTTGTGGTTTCCCGACCACTTCATCTCCCCTGTGTTTCATCGTGACTGCACCAGCTGATTCCTATCCGCTGCCTCTGTGCTACTTCAGTTTGCAGTCCACTTCAACTCTCCTGTGTTTCATCGTGACTGCACCAGCTGATTCCTATCCGCTGCCTCTGTGCTACTTCAGTTTGCAGTCCACTTCAACTCTCCTGTGTTTCATCGTGACTACACCAGCTGATTCCTATCCGCTGCCTCTGTGTATCTACAGTATCCTGCTTACTTCAACTCTCCCGTGTTTCATCGTGACTACACTAGCTGATTCCTATCCGCTGCCTCCGTGTATCTACAGTATCCTGCTCACTTCAACTCTCCCGTGTTTCATCGTGACTGCACCAGCTGATTCCTATCCGCTGCCTCCGTGTATCTACAGTATCCTGCTCACCTCAACTCTCCCGTGTTTCATCGTGACTGCTCCAGCTGATTCCTATCCGCTGCCTCCGGGTATCTGCAGTTCCCTGCTCATCGCAACCCTCCAGTACTCCTCGTGTCTGCAGCCAGCTGATCCGCTCTCCGTGCTTCTACAGTGTCTCCGCTTGTGTCAACTCGCCGGTCTGCATTGGATCAACGCTCCACTGCTTTCATCTCGTCTAGACCATCTCTACTCTTCAGTGTTCTCCAGGTGTCCAGTTCTATATACTACTGCTTCCTGAGTATTTGTTTCCATCCCTGCTGGTCTACCTACCTGTGTGCTGCACCTACTTGATTACCGCTTCCACCCTTCTGGGACTTCGTATCCTGCCGGCCTCCAGCCGTTCAGGTATCTCTGCACTTCTGTCTGACAGCCTGTTCTCCTGAACCACGGTATGCATACTTCTCATTGACTGTGCTGGTGTATTGCATATCTTGCTGGACTGAGTTGGTCTCCTCTGGAGTTTACTATCCGCTGAGACTATTGCCATCATTTGACTGTGTTACCTTTTGCCTGGATAGTTCTTGTGACTTTGTATTATTGTGCAGTGCTGTTCAGTCATTACTATATTGTGCATATCATCGTGGGATCAAGTTCAGTGTGCCCGTGTATACTCTGCATTGCATTTCTCTCCCCGTGCTCCTCCTCACATATATATTCAGTGGTACAACTTGCTAGAGGCAGACCACTGTTCCCTGTTTCCTGAGTCACCTGTTTCCAGTATCCTTTCACATAGCAGTGGTACAACTTGCTATCGCAGACCACTGACTTCCCGGATACCTCCACCTGGATTCCATTCCTTCACCTAGACAGCGGTACAACTTGCTACACGCAGACCGCTGACTCTCATCACCTCCTCGTTACTTCTGGACATTCCTCCTCACTATAGCAATGGTACAACTTGCTATCCGCAGACCACTGACTACCCTCACGTTTCCCTTGTCCATTCAGTTCCTCGTGTACTATTACCTACATATTACCAGTGCTGCTAGTCATAGACTTTCCATGAGCATTCTCTACCATCTGCTGTCTCCTGTTCCGTGATCACCCCGCTACCAGAGTACCATATTACCACCTATACTGCTCTGGTAAGTCCGTCATCTGGTGATCCCTGGGTAAAGACTCCTAGTGCCCGTGACAGTTATTTCCCTCAAGGTTGTACATGCTCTCCCTTCGCGCCCAGCGTCCTCATGCAGTGTGAATCATTGGAGTTTCATATACTGTAATATTTTTCATATATTTACCGGCTTTGTAAACCAATACAAAAAAATCCTAAATTTTTAAATGTAAGCATCCTAACTAGCTTTCACTGAATGTTTTGTACTGCCTTATGCTCCCACAGAGATTCTAAAGGTCTGATAGGAAGTGGGTTGACTGAGTTAGACCTAGGACCCATCAAATCAGTGGGGAAAAAAAAGCAAATCGCAATTTGCAAAGAGTGTTTAAAACAAAAAATGATTTTGCAACAATAGATGAGTTTTTAATCAATTTCAACCAAATCACGGTGAACAGAATTCCTGGGTCTTAATATAACTCTGGTCTCAATGTCTTGTTGAAGAGTAGGCCTCAAACAGAGATAAGATGGAATATACAGGATTTTGAATGGAGTGTTGGATTGAGTTTGGTCCTGATTAGTAACAAGTTTTGCAGAAAGATACAAGCTTTTAACAGGCAAAACAGTTTTCCTGTGAATTATCAGACTGTTTAGGAGGATCATTGCATTCTATGGCAAAGCTACAAGGAAAGGCATCAGCTTTTAAATTCTTGTTACAGTTGATAAGTGACAATAACATTTAAACAAGTTTGAAAAAGAATCCATCTGGCTTAACAGGAATCCAGTCTTTTTGCTTTTTCAATGTTTTATAAGTTTTTATTACTTCCTCAATAGGATGAACAGCACCCTCTAGTCAATGGTTCACTTCCTTGAGAGCGGATTCTATCACTAAAAGGTATTTATTTTACTGGTGGCAGATGATTTCTGAAAGAGTACTACCCCCACACCTACTTCCAATGGTGAAGTATTAAGAAACAGTCTAATCAGAGCAGATGCAGTACCAATTCAAGGGACAAGCAATGTTATGCAACTGTTAAGCAAAGACAGAACCAAAGCAGCATTCAAGAGGATTATCCTAAGGCAAGGTCAGGACTAGCAGATAACAGGCTAGAGCAAGAGTCAGAAGGGTCAAAGTACCAGAAGAGTCAGAAGTATTAGTGCACCCAGGAACCTAGTAAAACCTATCATGAACACAACATAGCATGTGCCCTGGGTTTATAAAGGCGCAAAATACTTGAATAGGACTAGGGTGAGTTAGTAATGGTATATTCACAACAAGCCTATATATGTGCAAACGTAATGTTCTTGTCATATTTTAATAAGACCAACCATATTTTAAAAATTTGCAAGTCACATGTAAAGGTTATTGAAGATGACTGGTATATGCTTGTTACCCATGTACAGTATGTCCTATGTTTCTCCTTGACCGAGAAAACATTTTTGTTGAATTTTGTTTTAGTTTATGGACGAAATCATCCATGCTGCTGATTATGTTTTTATAGGTGGTAAGAAAATGTGAGTAAGTCATTAAACATATTGAGTTATGTTATATTCCCTGTCTGCATGGAAAAAAAAGCTGGCTTGGATTTGGCAACACTAACCATATCCTCCCAAAAAGTTAGGTGGGTCATATTTGGTGAAAATTATTTTCTAATCCAGGATGAATTCCTACTGAATAATTACACACATATGTGTGGAGAAGTTGCTTTACGCTTATCCCTATTAAACAAAAACAAGCAAATTTCATGAGTGTACATTGTATTCAAAGTCATATCTTATATTTAGGAGGAAATTTTGTATTTCAGCACAAATTCAAAATGATACAAATACTCTACATAACCATATACATACAAGTACAGTATAACATACTAATGGAAGACATGCATTATATACAATGAATAATAAAATGGAGGATAATGACTAATGGAATTGTGAAGGTATAAATGTTGCCGGTATTATTATTAGTAGTACTTACAAGCAAATTACAAACAATAACATGAACAAACAAATAGGGTGACCCTGCCCAAATTATCTTACAATATAAGAGGTGTGTGGAACACCTGATATATAAACTAAATAACAATGGTAAGCAAAAGTAACTGCAAGGTGGCATCTCATAAGAGGAAGAGATGTTGTGAACTGAGATTGCAGGATTTATAAACTGACTGACAATTAAAGTGACAAAAATTCATCAACTGTGACCTAGTTTCTATGAGCTAGCTTCATTACAAAATACGGCATACACTCTTTGACATATGCCCTGCTCTGAATTTTTATATAGCCGAGATGGACACAAATACATTTAATAGATGCCTGACATCAACCTGGTTTATATACCACTATTGCAAACCTGGACACATCTTGAGATATGTCCGGCTCAGCATGCACACTTTGTGACTTGCATTTTTGAAATAATATGCTCTACATCAAGGTTATTGTGTTCTTTATATAATGATATAATTATTCACATGGACTTTTTCATATAGCTATAAAATAATCTGCTAAAATCTTTCAATCTTTAAACTTTCAATAAATAAATTATAAAAAAAAAACCAAAACAAAACATTAAAATATGCCTCATATGCTGGCGGGAATGTGGCCAGAGAGGTACGATGCTACATATATGGTGGACCTGCCCTCACATAGTTCCTTTTTGGAACATGGTTCTTACACTCATAAACTCTGTGTCAGAACAACAGATAAGTAAGGACCCCTGGTCATTCCTTCTCTCTCGTCCTATACCTGATGAGAGCGCGCCTTCTAACAAGCTTATCTCCCATTTCCTGGCAGCTGCTAAATCCCTAATAGCAAAACATTGGAAAGTCCCTAGGGCTTACTCTATGCAGGAATTACGGTCCTACATAGGGCATGTTGCAAGCATGGAGAGTATAACGTGGTACCTTCATGATAAATCATATAATTTTGATAGGGTGTGGGCCCCATGGTTTCTACTAGAAAGCCGCAGCTGACTATCCAGTATGGCTATCCCCTCCGCAGATGGAATATAGCTCTTGGGTCGCCTTTGGACCCCCCAGGCTGGATATGGCGTGCTGCTGGGGAGTAACATTTGTATGCTATTTTTCTTTTTGGTAGTTAATGCAATAGTGTGGCCTAGATTTTTCTAGCAATGTTCCAGGTTGGCTTGTTTACTTATTTACTTATTAGCGATGTTGTTAACAGTACTTGTGCCTTTCTACTTCCCATCCCTCCTTCCTCTTTCCTCCTCCCCTAGCCCCCATTTCCCACCGATATAAATGTATAACATTACAGAGGAGACACTTTGAATATTAATACTTTTATGTCAAATATGTTGATTGTATTTTTCCTGTTGTTTCCTCTTTAAATAAAGAGTTAAAAAAAAAAATATGCCTCATATGTCAGGGGCATAACTACTGTTGGCATTCAGCAGGCCTCGTATAGCTGCCACCTATGCTACATCCGGGTCCTGCTCCCCTCTGCAGTGAATATGAACAGCGGGGAAGTGAATGGCCTTCCTGTTGGGTTACTACCAACAGCAGAATCAAATAATTCTGCTCAGCAAGAAGGGAACTCTTGTTGGTTCTTCCCCCTCTGAGTATTAAGTGAAGTGCAGAGTGAGAGATGAGGTGGAGCGCAGGAGAGGGACAGCTGAGGGCAAGGAGGGAATTGTGTAGGCTATAGAAAAGGAAGGCATTGTAATTAAGGCAATAGATTACATGAGAGTGAATAATGGTTTTGGTGGCTTCCATGGTAAGAAAGGGCTGGATCTTGGATACATGACTGAGGTGAAAGTAGCAGGAATTGGAGAATGACTGATTGAGAGGGAGGAGTTGAGGATGATACCTAGGCAGCAAACTTGAGAGACACAAAAGACGGCAGTGTTATCAACAAAAAGAGAGAGAGGGTGAGGGAGTCTTGAAGGGAGGTAAGACGATTATTACAGTCTTTGAAATATTGAGCTTAAGAAAGTGCTAGGACGGCCAAGATGAGATGGCCTAGAGACAGCAGGAGATGCAAGACATAAGTGTAGGTGAGAGGTCAGAGGAGTAAAGATAGATTTGGGTGTCATCAACAGACAGGTGGTGCTTGAGGCCAAATGAGCTCATGAGGTCACCAAGGGATGAGGTGTAGAGGGAATATAGCAGGGGGCCAAGAATCATCCTTGGGGAACTCTGAGAGATAAGGGAAGAGAGGGCAGGTGGAGAGGTGTAGAAAAGGAGCGTTTGAAGGGGAAAGCGGAAAACTAAACTAGGACAATGTTACATATTGGATAGTTTACAAAAGAAGGGGGTGATCAACGGTATTGAAGGCACAAGAGGGGTCGAGAAGGATAAGAAGGGAGAAGTGTCCCTTAGAACTATAGAAGAGACAGTCATTAGTGACTGATGGCATTTTCATTGGAGTGGAGGGACCAAAATCCATATTTGAGTGAGTCAAGGAAAGTGCAAGATGAATGAAGGGAGATGAGGCACTTGTAGACCACCCATTTGAGAAGTTTGGAGGCAAAAGAAAGAAGGGAAATAGGGCAGTAATTAGAGAGAGAAAAAGGGTGAAGCGACTGGTGAAGTATGCGCTGGAGGAGGGCTCTGATCTTCTTTACACCAGCTCCCACTACTTCTGCTACATGTGGAAAAGAAATCTGTAGAGAGCACTGGTGACTCCCCTGATTATGTCAATGGTGCTCTGCAAAGACTTTTCACATCATGGAACAGCTGTATGCGCAATACTGTTGGATGAAGTTGGATCCCCCCTTCATATGCAGATCAATGAGAAGCAGGTTATACCTCCCTACTGTCCTGTGCATGACAGTGGCCCAAATTCAGGACTGCCCCACCAGATTTGGGGCATTGGGCAGACTGTGCTGCTCCTTCCTACCTATTTTAGCAGTTTTGACTATCTGCTGCAGTTGTCTGTTGCTGCTTGGTTGAATCCTGCAATGCTGTAGCTCTGTGTGGGAGAGAAAAAAGTATTATTCAACTCCTGAAAAGCTGAGTAAAAAGTTAATACTCAATGCCTCTCTCCCTTCAACCAGACACAACATTAAAATCAATAGCACCCACATTTAAAAATTCACCCACCATCTTTCAACCAGCCCAAACGTTAAATTAATAGCATTTACATTTAATAAATAGGCCTCACCCCCAACTAGCCACGTCAATAAAGTATTAGCCCACATACTTTATCCAGTTTAGTGTTTATTACTGTATCACAGTGAACATCTATTTGTTCCTCTTACTAAAATGCAATATGCATTAATTACTGACACCATATATTATCAGAATGGTTTTACCAGCCTGCATTTACCAAAGCCCCCATGTTTAATAAGCTTCTGTGATAAGCAAAACAGTCTATTGCTTTGACATCGCAATACAATCTCACTAATTGAAACTCACCAACTTTCAGAGGACACTGATACAGTTTTATTATATTCCGAAAGTTACTTAGTCAAAGATAAACATTTTAAAGCACAATATGTATAAAGCATCATATAGTCCTATTTCTTTAAGCCCAGAAGGTACCTATTGAGGCATATCCACTGTACACAACCAGTGTATATAGGACCAAAAATAATAGTTTCCTTGTGTGACTGCAAACATTTAGTTAGTTCCCCAATATTTATTTCCCCCTATAAAACACAGTATAGCCTAAAGATTATTTTGTCTCTTCTAAACAAAATTCATGGCATGTTGTCAATATTAAAAAAAATTAGAACTTAATTACAACTCATGAAGTATTTCTACTCCTCGATTTTGCCTCAGCTCCAGGACCACCAAGAATGTCCTCTTGCTGTTTGCAAGGAACATCTGACAAATAAACAAAATAAAAAAGGAACAAATCTGCAAAGCAATAAATTCCAGGAAATGCAAGATCCAGATGATTTGAAAAATGTTTACTGCTTTGGGATTATTTTTAACAAAACAGATATAGACATCCTGCAGGGAAACAAAGATCGTGCAATCATTATTTATGCAACTTAAGGAACTGTAATAAATTTAGTCTTAACTTCATGTGAAGTAAGAAAGAGGTTTCTGAAGGGTTGCAAATATTTAAAAATGCCTTAAACAATAGTACATATACTTGTTTTTACTTCCAGAGAGAAAATAGCTTTATAAATAGAGAGAAGTATGTCAGTTACATATGATACAATTTCAACACAGGGATTGTTACATATTACACCTATTATTAGTTAATTGTGTCATATATTTAGATATAACCACACTTTTGTGAATAAAAAAGTAAGAGATGCCTAATAGTGAAGTCTGTATGAAGTCAATAATAGTGTGATTAATTTAATGTGAGTGATTTTGTACCAGTACTCAATAGGTTCAAAACGTATCTGTGTATGCTTGGATCTTCCAATGTTAGCTGTATAATGATGGTAACATCAGATCACTAGAAATTATTGGAAGATATATCCCAGCTTGATCCAGTACATATGCAAAAGATCTCCTCCAAGAAAAATAAGTATACAATAGAGAAATGCCATCAAAACACACAATGTAATAATAAATGAATTGCATGTACATTAATAAAATGGGAACTGAGCTAATCTGGATGAATAGTGAAGTCCTCAAGTAGATTGTCACAATGTTCGCCAAGATAGCACATACTCGCTGAGATTGACACAACTGAACCATGAGGTCTAACACTCTCCTGATGTTCAACAGAGGCCTCTGCAAGGAAGAATGGGCTTGGTTGCATGGGACAAGCAGTTTGTGGTCCTCGTAGACAGTTCTTAGGAAGGTAACTGGTGATTAAACGTAGAGAAGATGAACATGCTGGGCCAGAACCAGTACTGAAAAAGAATCCAAAGGGGTCATCAGGAATAGCTGAGGTCATACCTGGAATAAGAGTAAGCCAATATCGTGATGAGAAGAATCAAAGTCAGGGGACAGGCAGCAAACTTCAGCACCGGAAAAACAACAATCCAGTATACAAAGACTGTGGAAGGGATATCAACAGGAACCTAAACATAGACTATTGACACTCAGTCACTGTGGAGGGGTTAAAGAAGGGTTTATATAACCCTGTTAATGAGAAGGGGCTATCAGGATGGAGGCTGAGCAGCCAGCTTCTGATATCCAGTCGTTGTCCCATTGTCTAGCAATGGAATGCGCTGAGATCAGCCTGAAAGATGTGTCTCATTCACGGCTGCAGGAGGAGGAGAAAAACGTCTGTCCGTGTGAGGGTAGTACAAAGCAGAGACAGAACCTGACAGTACCCCCTTTTTAGTGGTACCCTCTAAATTAAAGAAAATTTTATCCGGAAATTTATACTTATCATCATCATCATCATCATTCATTTATATAGCGACACTAATTCCGCAGCGCTGTACAGAGAACTCACTCACATCAGTCCCTGCCCCATTGGGGCTTACAGTCTAAATTCCCTAACACACACACAGACAGACTAGGGTTAATTTGTTAGCAGCCAATTAACCTACCAGTATGTTTTTTGGAGTGTGGGAGGAAACCAGAGGACCCGGAGGATACCCACGCAAAAAATGGGAAATACATACAAACTCCTCACAGATAAGGCCATGGTCGGGAATTGAACTCATGACTCCAGTGCTGTAAAGCAGAAGTGCTAACCACTTAGTCACCATGCTGCCCATATATATACTTTTATACTGTCTCATTTCTCTCCTCCACTTTGCCTCCAATCAGGCTTCTGTTCCCAAAATTCTATTGAAACTGCTCTCAATGATCTACTTACTGCAAAGTCTAAGGGGTATATTAACTATACCACTTTTAAAACGACACTTTTATTAAATCCAAAGCCCATAGGGTTTTGTCATTATTAAAAGAGCCATCTGAAGAAAATGCCCTCAATGCGGAACCGCCGCATAGTAAAAATACCATTAAGGGTCATTCCTCCATACTCATCTCCTGGAACTCTCTGCTGCATTTGACACTGTTGATCAGGCTCTTCTCCTTCACTCCATTGGCCTTCGTTACACAGTTATTTCATGGTTGACTTCCTACCTATCGAACTGCTCATTTAGTGTTTCTATCTTTGGTACATCGTTCCCTCCACTCTCACTCTCACTATCTGTTGGAGTCCCACAACACTCTGTTCTTGGCCCTTTATTTTTTCATTGTACACCTCTTCTGATAAATCGCTTATTTGGCCTCCAGTACAACCTCTATGTTGATGACAACCAAATCTCTATCTCTTTCTCTGATCTCACCCTTTCTGTACTATCTCGTGTGACTTTCTTTCAGCTATCTTCATATGGATGTCCCAATGCTACTTAGAGCTCAACATATCCAAAATAGAGCTTATTATCTTCCCTCCTGTCAGAATCACCACCTCCCCTCAAAACTCCCTCACTGTCAGACATTGCTGCCTTGGTGTCATACTTGACTGCGCCCTCTGCTTTATTTCTTACATCCAAACTCTCTCCCAGTCATGTTGATTCCACTTTAAAAACATTGACAGAATACGCCCTTTTCTTTCTCAACATGCTACCAAAACAATTTTCCATTCTCTCATCATCTGCCGTCTAGACTACTGCAAACTCCTGCTATCTAGCATTCCCGAAAACTATGTATCCACACTTCAATATATCCTAAATATTTCTGCAAGACTGAGACTGATCTTCCTCTCTCACCTCTCCACATTTGTTGCACCATTTTGCAAATCCCTACAATGTCTACCTGTGTCCTCCAGAATTCAATTTAAATTACTCACCCTCAGCTAC
Organism: Mixophyes fleayi; assembly: GCF_038048845.1. Lineage (NCBI taxonomy): Eukaryota > Metazoa > Chordata > Amphibia > Anura > Limnodynastidae > Mixophyes > Mixophyes fleayi. The sequence continues at coordinate 116,688,017 of NC_134403.1, read as the reverse complement.
AAAGTCCTCAACAACACCACCCCTTCATACATCTCAAATCTCATATTAAAATACACTCCTTCCCGCCCTCTTAGATCTACATCTGACCTGTGGCTTGTCTTGTCTCTGGTAACTACCACTTGCACCTACAAGTCTTCTCCCATGCTGCTACCCACTTATGGAATTCCCTACCATGTCCAATCAGCCTTTCCACAGCCTTCAAATTTTTAGACATTCTCAAAAAACCCATCTCATTTTTAAAGCTTTTTTTTTTATCCCTAATGATAATTTTCAGACTAATACACCCTCACAGCTGCCCCAATCTCCACTCTAAGCCACACTGGCTCCTCTTGTTTTAGCTGTCCCCTCTTCCACTTAGAATGTAAGCACTCTAACGAGCAGGGTCCTCCATACCCTTTGTTTTCATGTCTGCATTTATTTTGACTTGTCTGTCCTTGTTTTATGTATATCCTGTTTTTCCTATTGTACAGCACTGCTGAGCACTGTGGCACCTTACAAATGTACGATAATAATGAAAATAATAATAATACTTAAGTAAAGCCACAAGACGGGGGATGTGGACCTCCTCGACATAAATCCAAGTCCTCTCCTCCAGACCATTGCCATTTTGAATCAACCAATCAGTGATATGCCTTTAAAGATTCGGGAATCCAGTAGTTGCTTGTTCTCAAATTGATTCTCAACTGCAGGTAGAGGTGAAGTTTCTTTGTAGAACTTATTTAGGACCAATGGCTTTAGTAGAGAAATGTGAAACATTTGAGGGAGAATGGATAATTTGACTCTAAACTTTACAGTTTTAATGATTTGTATAATGGAGAATGGGTCAATGTAATGAAGAGACAATTTCATGGAAGGTACCCGGAGGTGCAGATTTTTAGTTGACAGCTACATCTTGTCTCCCACATTCAGTACTGGAACAGGGCATCTCTTCTTGTCTCCTGTTTTCATATAATGTAGAGCTTTTATAAATTGGCCTTAGCTTGAGACCAGATTACAGAAAAGTCATGAGTCAAGGAGTTAAAAGCCGGGACCTGACTTGCATCACTAAGTACTCATAGTGACCACTGCAGATCCAGTCAAAGAACGTGGAGGCCAGGGGAGAAGCATACCGATTTTTCATGGTAATGAGGCTAAGTCGATGATAATTGATACAAGGATTGAGTAAACCATTTTTTTATTTACAAAGAAGAACCCAGCACAAATAATATACTCAGACATGGTTTGGGTCACCTGCAAAGAAAGAGGGTATATACAACCATGAGATATGATCTTCCCAGGTATCAAATCAATGGCACAATCCTAAGGGCAGTGAAATGGTAGATGTTCAGCAAAGACATTGCTGAAGACATCTTGGAAGGCTGCATACTTGGATGGCAAGGATGATTCAGAAGACAAAGTGCTGAAAAGAGGGGCACAAGACCTGGGAGAAAGCCAAGTTAAACAATCTTCTTCTTCTTCTGGAAAACAGGCGCCCCAAGATGGACTTGAGTGATTTTCCAATGAAGTTGTGGAAAATGTTTCTTTTGACAAGGCAAACCAAGCTTAATTGGATTGATGGCTTGAGGTAAAATAAAGAGAGAGATCCACACTGTATGGAGAAAACCTACTTGTAGACAAACATTTTGAGTCTGTCTGGATACAATTCTCTCAAGGAGCCGATTGCCATCAATGGCAGCTAATGTCAGTGGTTGGGTCAAGAGTATGGTGGAATGGTGCAATTTTTATTTTTTCTATCTTCGGTTGCATTCCTTTTGAGACAGTATTGAGCGACTTATCTCCATCAGTTATTTAGCTGGAGCTTCCAGGTGATTGTAGTTCCTTAAACTAGAGAGATAAGGGACAGATCATGTGGTAAACCTGCCTGGCATTTATTCACTGTTTGTACATAATAATCTAGTGATTGTATTTATTACAATAAATGTATTGCTTTACTTTTGAACTGCATTTGCCTGAGTGACTATACGAATCCTAGAAGGTAGTGGGCAGACTTTCCTGGCATAGGACGGCACCTGTGGGTGGCCAGTAAGAGTAAAGTGGGTAGAATTGGGCCAGAAAACCCAATATCTTCACACTTATCTAGTGCCTGGGTAGATGAGCTGGTACAAAATTTAGCAGGTAGTAATTATTTAAACAGCCTTGATCTCACCAAGGGATACTGCAGATCCCTCTTACCCTTTCAGCCAGCAAAGGACCACACTTTCCACCCCAGATGGCCTTTTCCAGGGTAAGCTCCTTCCCTTTGGCCTACATGGTGCTCCTGCCACCTTCTAATGGGCCATGGATAAGCTATTGCAGCCTTATGTCATGTATGCTTCAGCATATCTAACTGATATTATCATTCAGTACAGCAACTTCTCTGTGGATGCTGCTTGAATATTTCAGGTCCTGGCTGCAAGGGATTAACTTCTCATCATTGGACATGGATCCTAATCACCTGTGTCTGGCCTTTGTTCCAGCAAACTGGGCCAGTTATCAATTGTCTCTGCTGCTGGACTCTCTGAGTAACTCCTGTGATCTGGTCCTGATTTATCTCCTGGTATCAGACTCCTGTTTGTCTCATTGTATTGAACCTTTTCCAGTGACCCAGTCTTCGGATTTGTTTGACTTCACTTCAGTTTATTGTGCCTGGTATCCAGAGTCTTCAGCTTCCCAGATAAACCTGGTTATCCTGGTATCCTGCACCTGCAGTTATCTTATTATGCCTGACATCCAGCATATCCAGCTTCCCAGCTAAACCTGGTAATCCTGGTATCTTGTTCCTGCAGCTATCATATTGTGCCTGATTTCCAGTAACTCCCGTTGCCCTGCACCTGCAGTTCTCTAACCTTGCCTGGTATCCAGTAACTCTTGCTTCTCAGCTAAACCTGGAGATCCTGGAATACTGTACCTGCAGTTCATTTACTGTCCCTGGTATACAGTAACTCCTGCATCTCAGCTAAACATAGCAATCCTGGTATCCTGTTTCTGCTTTTTCTATTGATTTGTACTGTGGTACACTGATGAAGATGAGGTGTTCAGTGTCTAATGGATAGCACAGGTCAGGTGGTTCCTTGTGTAGCGTGACTTTTGGGACAATCTCTTGCTGTCTGGAACCCTGCTGTCAGCAGTTTTTATTTTCTTTGTTTCCTTCAGTTACGCAATGGCAGAGAGATAAGGGTCTACCCCCAGGTAGAGATTATAATAGATAAGTTATACAAAGGTTAGAGGCTGAATAATTTCTGGTTTAATGAAAAAATAATAAACTCTGTCCGCAACTGTAAACAGGACAATCAAGCCTTAATATGCAATCATAGACAGTTAACATGTAAACAATGTATTTTCCAAAATAGTACTAATACAGAATAAATTCAAATATAATGAAATGGTATAATCTCCCTTCACAGGCAATCAGCTCCCAGCATCCTCTGACACCCTTTCTTCATTTGATCCCACAAATGAAGACAAAGATTCTATTCTCTTCTGATCTTCTTACTCTACCTCCTGTCCATTTGATCCCATACCTTCAAAAATTGGTAGGACCTTGTCTCGTGTGCTCATTCCACCTCTAACTATAATCTGTAATCTATCTCTCTACTGGTATCTTTCCAACACTACTCAAGCCCGCAGTGATTACTCTTATTCTGAAAAAACAAAATTGTGACCCAAACTCTCTCTCAAATTACTGCCTCTCTCTCAGCTCCCATGCCCCACCAAACCTTCTCGAATGAATTGCCTACACTCGCCTGACACGTTTTCTTTCTGTCAACAACCTATTGTATCTTCTTCAATTAGGCTTTTGTTCTCAATAGTCTACAGAGACTGTGCTGACCAAGGTTGTCAATAATTTGACCATTGGCCAAAACTAAATGTGATTACTCTCTTCTATTTCTCCTGGATCTCTCTGCTGCATTTGACACTGTTGACCACTCTCCCCTCATACAGATGCTATAATCCCTAGGTCTTCAAGACACTGTCCTATCCTGGTTCTCATCCTAATTATCTAATCACTCTCTCAGTGTTAATTTCTCTGGAACAACCTACACTCCCCTTCCTTTATCAGTTGGAATACCACAAGGCTCAGTCCTAGGTCCTCTTCTATTCACTATCTACACCACTTCTCTTAAAAAACTAATAAGCTCCTTTGAACTTCAGTATCATCTCTATTTGGATGAAACACAAATTTATCTATCCTTTCCTGATCTCTCACCATCTGTGTTGTCTCGCATTACTGACTGTGTTTCTGCCATTTCATCTTGGATGTCCTCTCGCCAAATCAAACTCAATCTTTCAAAAACAGAATTAATAATATTCATATCCAACAATAGAAGCTTCCTGCCTGACATTTCTATTTCTGTTGACAACATGACCATAAATACCACCCAGCAAGCTTGCTGCCTAGGTGTAATCATTGACTTGCAACTATCATTTGTTCCCCACATCAACTCTATATTTACATCATGCTGCATACATCTAAAAACCATTTCCAGAATACGAACATAACTCACACAAGACACTGCAAAAACTTTAATTCATGCACTCATTAACTCCCGCATTGACTATTGTAATTCCCTTATTACTGGTCTTCCCAAAATCAGAATCGAGACCCTACAATTTATTTTTCACACAGCGGCTAAATTGATTTTCCTTGCAAATCGTTTTTCGTCTGCTGAGTGACTCTGTTAGTCTCTACATTGGTTGCCTGTTCAACAAATCCAATATAGAATTCTTCTAATAACATACAAGACCATCAACAAATTTGCACAAATAAACATCTCCTCACTTATCTCAAAATATCTCCCAACTCAACACCCACATTCTGCACAAGAGCTGTGTCTCTCTTCCACTCTCATAATTTCCTCCCCTTCTCAGTTACAGGACTTTTTTCATGTTGCATCCACTTTATGGAATTCCCTCCCTCACACCACAAGGCATTCCTTTAGTCTTCAAACCTTCAAGCGTTCTCTGAAAACCCACCTCTTCAGACAAGATTATAATATTCCTCTACCACCCTCATAATCTCCCTAGGTTACCCTATTACCACCCTCTACATAGCTAACACAAGACAAAAAACCACTGAACAACATAGTTGTGTGACTGAGCATACAGCCCACTAAATACTTTGTAATCATTGCATTCTAACTGAACAAATATTCAATATGATGTAGCACTTATCCTTATGTATCAAACCATTGTCCCAGGGCCCTCTTACCTCTTTGTCTGTATGTATTACCCAGTATTGTTTTATTACTGTTTTTTCCCAATTGTAAAGCGCAACAGAATCTGCTGGCACTTTATAACTAAATGTTTATTAAGATGATGATGATGGGGGTGGTATGACTGATGCCTAACTAGTGGGCAGGTGACTAGACAGTGTTGCTCTGTGAGTCAGTGTTAGGGTTACAAGGTCAGCCTTCTTACCCAGGGGACGGTACTCCTAAACCTTGTGACTATATATACACTATTTTACTTTTTTAAATATCTTCTATCTCCATATATATATATATACACTGAGAAAAATGTTGATATGTTGATGTGTACAATACTTATTTTACCCACTGTATTTTTATTATGTATAAATTTCCAATTTTGGTATGTATTAGGTATCAGTTGATGTATGAGTATTTTTTGGGATGTGGAGGTGATGTCAGACACCCTAATCCAAAGAGATCAAAATATCCCCGCCACAGTGCATAATCCAGTTTGGTCCAACATGGGCCCTGGTTTCTGCTAGTTTATAGAAGAGCAGAAGTTTGCAGAGACTGATGACAGGAAGGAAGAGTGAAGGCATGCCAAGCAAAGTACAGAGTAAGTGCACTAGTGCATCTAGTTTTATATACTATACTATACCCTAGGGGTAGGCAACCTTTTTCCATCGGAGTGCCGGCTAAAATCTAGTCAAGCCCAGGTGTGCCAGGTGTGTGTGTGTGTGTGTGTGTGTGTGTGTGTGTGTGTGTGCATATATATATATATATATATATATATATATATATATATATATATATATATATATGATATACAATACACACACACACACACACACACACACACATATACATACATACATACAGAGCTGCCTAGAGAAATTCATGACCCCAGTACAGCAACTCCATGGGTCATCCCTTATAGTTAAGCATGGTTAAAAAAATGTTGTGCCACCACATTTTTTTACCATGCAAGTGGTCATACAATTCGGGGTGTGGAAGTACATCATTGGGGGCATATCTAGCAGGTGAAAAGCACCAGGCCACCCTCTTACAGAAAAATGCATTACTCACACATGCCCCCTTGCTCAGCAGCTTTGCTCACATATGTCCCCTCTGGCCACATGCTTTAATCACACGTGCCTCCCTCTGCCCACATGCTTTAATCACACTTGCCCCCCCCCTCTGCCCAGCACCTTTAGTGACACATGCCCCTCTCCATCACCTTTCGTCACAAATGCCCCCTCTCCAGCACACCTTTTTCTTACCTTATTGTCCACTGCACAGCATGGGAAGATATCCAGCAGCCCGCCGAGTACCATGTGACCACTGCAGTCACGTGACCTGGCGTCTGAAGGTACCTGAGCTGAAGGGGATTTAGCCACTACCGATCCCCCTGCACTCAATAAAAAAAAATTAAAAAAGTACTTTTAAAATATTTTTATTTTTTTCAAAATTAGGTCTCCAGAGGGGACTCGGGCCACCAAGCAGGCCCAGTCAATTTGTAGCCGCCCCCTCCCCTCTCGGCGGCTATATATATATAAATATTTCTCATTTTAAGGGGCTAATATCATATTAACAGTAAGGGACCAGCAAAAAAAAATGTTATGCCGCACAGTAGTGGCCCAGTTCACATCATACCTCCTAATTGTGCCCCCAATTCATCTTATGCCACATAGTTGTGCCCCCAATTCATACTTTGCCACAGTTGCCCGCAGAAACACATAGTATGCCACAGTTGCATCCAGAAATTCATAGTATTTCACAGTTGCCCCCAGAAACACATAGTATGCCACAGTTGCCCCCAGAAACACATAGTATTTCACAGTTGCCCCCATAAATACATAGAATGCCACAGTTGCCCCCATAAATACATAGTATGTCACAGTTGCCCCCATAAATACATAGTATGTCACAGTTGCCCCCATAAATACATAGTATGCCACAGTTGCCCCCATTAATATACAGTATGCCACAGTTGCCCCCAGAAACACATAGTATACCACAGTTGCCCCCAGAAACACATAATATGCCACAGTTGCCCCCCAGAAACACATAGTATGCCACAGTTGCCCCCAGAAATACATAGTATTTCACAGTTGTCCCCATAAATACATAGTATTCCACAGTTGCCCCCAGAAACACATAGTATGTCACAGTTGCCTCCAGAAACACATAGTATGCTACAGGTGCCCCCAGAAACACATAATATGCCACAGTTGCCCCAGAAACACATAATATGCCACAGTTGCCCCCAGAAACACATAGTATGCCACAGTTGTCCCCAATACATTTTATGCCACAGTAATGTCCCCAATATCTTTTATGCCACAGTAATGCCCCCAATGACTCTTATGGCCTCAGAATTGCATAAAAATTTTTTTAAGGACACTAATAAATGAATAAAAAATGATATAATTTTATACTTACCTCTTCCAGGCGTGAAACGGTCCGCAAAGGTGCTTGGGAGGAACTGCACAGCCGACACTGAACTGCTGCGCAAGCGCAGCAGTTCAGCTCTTCTCCGGCTGTCATTTTTAATAAATGACAGCCGGAGAAGTGCTGAACTGTTGCGCTTGCGCAGCAGTTCAGTGTCGGTGAAGGAATGACAGCCGGAGAGGAGCTGAACTGCTGCGCTTGTTCAGCTCTTCTCCGGCTGTCATTTAGAACGTGCCAGGAAAAGAATTCTCAAACGCAATGGCAAAGTCTCTTCTGCTGGGGCAGCTCCTGAGTTATCTTTTCCTGTGGACTATTCTTTAGGGAATGAAAAGTTACCAGTGTGCTCACTGACTCGTGAAAATGTGACTCATTCCGGCTTTCATTTAGGCGTGCGAGGACTCAGGGGGCTGCGTACCACCCCCTGCTATACCCTATACTTTTAATGAAACCAATGTAGCACTTTGGTAGAGGAACACATTTCTAGGTGCACTCCAGACAAGGTAATAGAAGCTTCACACACAAAAGGGACACATATAATACAGTTCTGATGTCCCTTCACTCTCATTTCTAATGTAAGTCAGAAACGAAGCAACAGATCAGCATTTTAGGGGAGAAATTGTAAATGTTAATTTTAATGAATGGTAGGTACTAAAGAGATTGGAAGTTAGCCATTGATGTAATGTTAACAATTTTGCATAGTGCACATCTAGATTTGTTAATGGCTCTCAGCCCACCTAGGCACACAACTAATTTGCAGAGTTATCTTCCAAGAGCAGAGAGCAGTCATGCACTTTAAAGTTCACTGGATAGTCCACTGCTAAACAAAACATTTTGGAGTGTGCATTGTGTGTGCTTCATAAATGGGCTTTGTGTTTTTTTAGCTAGGGATCTAAAAACTAGAAACCATTTGTCCCAGTGACTGCTCTGTTGCCAAAAAATATTTGAGATATGGACCCATTTTGCCACTTGTGATAACCCGGAGTCTAATGAAAGCCTCAGACTTCACCAGGACAACTGTGATGGAATTATGGACTTTGTTGCAGAAGAATCCATATGTAGCAACTGACAGACAGGAAAATAGTCACATACAGGATGAGTACAGGCCTAATATCTCTGGTAAAGAATACTAATCCAAGCTCAGGGACAGGTAACACAGATTTGTTCCTGGAACACTTAGCCAATAGACAAAGTCATCAATTATGGTCAAAAAGAATCTGGGCTGGTATATGATAATATAGTCAGATAACCATCAAAGGGCAGAAAGACACTCCAAAAACATGATAATGATCTATACTTAGCCACATCCCAATAAACTGATCATGCCCCTTTGCCACCTGAAAAATTTGGACTGTTTGGATGAATGCACAGTTCCAGAAGATATGACATAAACATAGATTTTTGGCTTGATTTTAAATTGAATGGTTTTTGTGAATCAGTCATTACCTGTCACAGCAAAACACCTAAAATCTGGCAAACTATAAAATAATATAATAAATCGATTCAAATAAGTACATTTTTAGTTTTTGTTGAAATTAGCACTCAAAACAATTGAGTGGAGGTTGCTGGAGAAATTGGAGTAACCACATTAGGTATATTTTACTAATTTAGCGCATAATCATTCTCAGTGGCCTAAACTAAAATACATTATTATTAATTCTGGAAAAAGAGCCAGCACTGAAATATACCTTAGGTGAGAATATTTCACATTGGTATTGGATTTGTATGCAGGCTAATTCCACTGGTCTCAGGCATACTGTTTAGAATTTTCATCATTTGTCAGAGCTAGAAATCAGAATTTAACTGGACATGATCATTTGTCAGATTGAAATTTCAGAATTCGTTTTTTTTATGTGTGAAATGGGCGTATGAGGAGTAAGCATTGATTAGCAATAAGTGGTGAGGGATGATGGAGGAGTGATAAATGATGAGAGATGAGAGATTAGGAACAGGTGATGAGAATCATACATTATTCCCCATTCTGACTTTTTTGGGTGTTCCTCGTAAGTTATCATCATCCATACGTCTCATAGCTTGTCAGTCATACCTCATCACTCATCCTTTATAACTTGTCACTTGTTCTTCAACATTTCTCATACTTCATCATTTGTCACTCATTGCTCGCCACTAACCGCTGCTAGTCACTCACCATTTCACATATTCACTACTTTTCACATGTCACAAACTTGATTGAGTAAGTAAAATTATGATTTTTAAGTCTGACAATTATGGTGTAAAGTCTATTTCAGATTTTTTTACTCTGATGGATGATGATGCTCTGAAACACTGTAAAAGCAAACAAAACATTCAAAGCATCAATTTAATTCACTTTCGTGTTCTCATCAATATTATCATTTTTTATGTTTTTATTTATTTAATTATATGATGGCTTTATGACCAAATGTTTAAAGCAATTTCAATTACAGCTTAAAAGTAGAGATACTCTTAGAACCAATATTGTTCTTTACTAAATCTGACATATTAGATGTGACATTTGAAAGCATGCTGTACTTTACAGAGCTCATACTCAAGAGTTACATTAACCATATACTATAAGAAGAATTAATGATAGCAATAAAGGATTCACGAACAAGCCCATAAAATTATAATATTTATGAGGAGCTAAGCTGCAAAAATATTAAAAATAAAAAAATATATACAATCCAAACAATTTAATTATAGCACTCAAAGTGTTAGGAAATAATTATATCCGTGCTGTACAACAAATTAATAGGTTACTTGATTTTGTTTTTTAAGATTATGACTATATATATTAATAGCTTTGATCATATACAGCACAAAGAGACAGATATATGCTACATGTATCAAAAATGTAACGTAATAACTGAAATGCATTGAGCATTGAAAATACAATGACATTAACACATGTACACAGAGGAGGAGAGAACATTCTCTAAGACTGAACAGATTACCTTGGGGGAAACGTTGGGATTTTTAACAGATGGAATCATTTATGTCATTCCACTAGGACACAGCTAATGTACAACAATATAAATTGGACTAGCGAGAACAATGGTATTCTCTCTATGGAGGAGTTAAAATCTTTATTCACGTAATTTGCTTGCTAAAATCCATTTAGAAGGTTCAACCCCACAGAGTACTCAGATGTGTTCACAAGATTCACTCACTAAATTTAATATAGGTTCTCTTACATGAAAACTACATCAAACTGTAAACCTTTTATTACTCTCTTTTAAACCATTAAAATTACAAGTGTTGTTGCTCTACAACTCTATTGTGTACATTATTTAGCAACAAAATGGGATATTTTACATACTTATTATCTATAATATAACATTCCCCAGAAAAAATGGTTTATATAACCATTAATAAGATTTAGAAAACACAAGCTTATGGCGTGGAAGGTGCCCAGATAAAGCCTTACACAGAAAATCATATTGTGGTGATTTATGAACATGCTGCGAGAATGCAGCAACCCACAACAAGAAAGCAACAATGAGCTTTGATCAGTTCAGTACAAGTTAGACTAGAGAAAGGAAAGGTCTCATCAGTTGTTAATAGTAACTGCAGGTTTGTACTATGTTATTGAACTGCTCCTATTGTTCGTTTTATCTGTTGTAATGCTCATCAAATACACGTAATTTACAGCCAAAATGGCCACACATTGCAGTGAGTAGTCAACCAATTAATTGTTATAAATCTAAACATGAAAATCTGATCCAATCGGATTAGATCATACAGAATGGAAAATCTAGAAGTTCGATCATCCACCATGGTGAATCTGGTCTAAGCAGAAAGGAGGAAGGAAACAGAAAAATGGAAAGCCCCTATGTGATTCAGTTGTTTTGAGGCCAGAACAAATTACCAAATAGCAAAGTACCTGGCAGTGTATAATTTAGAAGGGGGATTAAGCAATCTAATATCATTATTAGCTATTGCTGACTTTAGACTTATCGTATTTCACTAATGTTTGCTAATTCCTTTATTTTCTTGTAGGAATAGAAGCAAATACAAGTAAGCCCCGTCCAAGTTATGATCCCACATTGTAATCAATGTATTTTATCTTCAGAGCTTTATGTAAATACAAAAATTATAATACTACAACTTGGAGAAAGACTGACAAATCTGCGCATTGGGTGTGATAGCTGCAGGAGCAGCAAACAAAACTCTGCAAGTTTGTGGTACTATTGTGATTCTAGAGTAGATATTAGGAATACAACATGTTTTGCTATTAAACAGCTTTTCTCCAATGGTAAGCAGATAAATAATCCTGCTGTATATTATGTCATGAGCACCAACCCTGTTCCCAACAAGTACAGCCCATTGTGCAGCCCCACTTCTGTGTCATCAAGGTTGTTTTTCTATTTCTCCCCTATCACATACTGCTCATGTTAAAAACACTATGATGAATGGTCTCACTGTCCAAGTAAACAAAATGTTAGCATCTGTTACCATATCAGCCATTTTATCCTTTGGTGTCATACAGACAATAAGGCCATCAAGATGAAAAAGGGGAAGTGGTCCTCACAGATGATAAAATCACAAAAGGACACAGATGGGGAGAAATTTGTGGAGTTTATGTGCAATTCACAAGACTCTTTTACCCACTTGCAGAGCATGTACTGTATGAAACTGGTGCATGGTTAAATCTATTCTGCCACTTTAGAATGGATTCTGCACTTTCCTTGGAGTGCAGCACTAGCTGTATCAAAAGTAGATGACAAGAACTATTTCATTTGTTTCCTTAGAACTTTAATCTCAGCAAAAAGCATTCAAACTGAACACTAATTGTTGCTTCCTCTTCTGGACAGAATATTCTGGTATATCACTGAAGTTGCATAATTTAGACAAGCATGGAGAATATTACTGGGGATCCACCGGTCAACCTAATCCAGAAGTTCCTCCAATGTCAGCCACAGTTAGGGTATGCTGTTATGGTTCTGCCAGCAGTGATGGGAAACATGTGCTTGTATGAATAACGGCTTTGGAGGCTATTAATGTCTGTCACAGATGCTGTTATAGGTCCTATCAAAATGGGCATTTATCATTCAGACAATACATTGTTGGCAGGAGCAAGGACAACCCTACTTGCCACAGCAGATGTCAGGATACATCGGGAGCTTTGTTGTAACACACGTAAGTAATATTTTGCATATTTTGTACAGTAAGAATATTTATAAAACAGAAACACTTTTTCTGGTTCAACAAACTTCCCATTACGGCTGCTAAAACTATGTATGAGCTAAATAGCCAAGACTTCAGGATTTTACAGAAACATTGTGGCTTGAAAAAGTATTCAACTCCGTAAAATGTCAACAGATTTGTCTGCATTACAAATGACATTTACACAGATTGTTACAGACAGAAGTAAACATAAGTATTCAACGCCTGCAGACTGGTACTTGGTAGATACAGAGAAACGTACAATTAGTGGCAGCGCTGATGTATAAAAATCACAAATTTATTAAAACACATAGATAAAATATGATAATACATATAAACTGGATATAATATATCCGTAGATCAAGCTGGATAGTATACCACCTTGTTGCCTAACAGAGCTCTGTAGGTACATATATATTCATAAAGACACAGGTATAAAGATTTATGTAGCGATATATACGTAATCCTTATAAGGGAAATATGTATGGTGAACCAATGATGTAGTACTTGGTAGAACCATCTTTTGCTCCAATAACAGCTTTAAGTATGTTTTTTCTTTCTTTCTTTTCTCTGTTAGAACTCGGGGGTGTGGTTAAATTGCATTATTTGATACAGCTGATTAGTGCAAGCTATATTTAACAACAGGTGGTAAAAGATTTCACTGAGCTTGTGACTTCAACTGCATTTGATTTTAAGTGCATTTTGTTTATAGTGTGGAGTTATATCCAGTATGAAGCTGAATCCAGTAAAGGGTTGAATCTTGTAAGGGGCTAGCAAAGGTTAGTAGTTTCGAGTCCACTTTAGATTATAAAGAGTTAGGTTAATCATGATTAGATGAGTGGTAGCAGGATTGAAGATCTCATTCAATGCATATCTTGTCATATGTATGCACACTTGGAGCAATTGTTCCAAGGTAAATACCTCTGTGAGAAATGTGAGCAGTTGGTATCTTTGGAAGGCCAGGTAACTGATCTACGGCAGACCATGCAAAATTGAGGGAGGCCATTGCAACATCCAGCCAATCTGGACCAAAGTTTACAGCTCACCGATGATGCTTTAGCAGGGCCCGGTGGTGCAGCGACAGAGGAGGATGCACAGATAGGCAGCTAGGTAACAGTTACAAGGGGTAGCAGAGGAAGGAAGAAGCAGGCCAGTTCTGAGTTAAGCAATCCAACAAATTTGCCAGATTGGATGAAGATACTGAGGAAGGTAGTTCAGAATTGGTAGAGTTGGGTGAGAATGCTTCCACTAGCAACCAGGGGAATGGTCTCTCCAGCATACAGGGGACCAAAATATCATTCTAACCATTTATTCCCTATCATCGATAACTCGAGTTTGCAATGTGCGATCCCTTCGGCGAATGAACTGGACAACTGCGGATAAATAGGGGATTAGAATGATACTAAACATGACAGGTTTCCTGTAACCTGAACCTGTGATTTCACTAACATGTATATAATTTATAATATTAACCATAAACATTGCTACATTTCAACATAAATAACTATGTGTTGCAACTACATTTATTATGAGCTACTTACAAATGTGTATGTTCGTGCGAATGTGTGCAAATGTGTAAAACCTGTTGTCACCATGTTGTGTGGCTGAATACGCTCCTCCACGCCTTGCTGTACAGAGAACTCACTCACATCAATCCCTGACCCATTGGAGCTTAAAGTCTAAAATCCCTAACATACACATGCACAGACTGAGAGAAACTATACTCAATTTAATAGCTAATTAACCTACTAGTATGTATTTACAGTGTGGGAGGAAACCAGAGCACCCGGAGGAAACACACGCAAACACAGGGAGAACATACAAACTCCACGCAGATAAGGCCATGGTTAGGAATCAAACTCTTGACACCAGTACTGTAAGGCAGAAGTGCTGACCACAGTGCTGCTTCCAGGGCCGGATTAACCATAGGGCTAACTGGGCTACAGCCCAGTGGCCTCGGGCACCCAGGGGGCCCTTTTAAGTGCTCAGCAGCAGTATTGATCGGTCGGGGGTGCCCCAGGCCCGATCAATGCTGCTGTGCACTTTCACTGCGGTCCTTCCCCGGCGCGCTGTAGTCTCCTTACTGAGGAGATCTCGTGAGTCTCACTCTCACGAGATCTCCTCAGTAAAGAGCATACAGCGCGCCGGAGAAGGACTGCAATGCCAGGAGAAGGAGGTAAGTGCCTTGGGGGTGGCTCGGCTCACCGAGGGGGGCCCTTACGGGGGAATGGAGGCCCCCTTAGCCCAGGGGCCATTCCCTTAATCCGGCCCTGGCTGCCTCCCAGTCCCTTTAAAATTACTATGGGCAAAACAAAACTTTTATAGTATTTCACAACTGTGGTGGTTTTCTAACAGGTGATGGTAAACTTTGAGCTCTGTATTCCCAGTTATTGCAGGTTAGGAGATCAGCTATAGACTGTAGATTTTACTATACTGTAATGCCTGCAGTGTTACCATATTGATGCTGTCCCCCGGTGATGGCAGGTGAGGTCACTGGGAAGGCATTTTGGAGTGAGGTGCAGGCCTCACTGGAGTGGACGCAATGACGTGGACAGCCGTGTCATTACAAGATTGGGAGGCGTGGTCAATGGCACATTGTGAAAATGCCTAATGTCAACAATAGGGACACCATGTGGGGGCCAGAGCCTATTTAAGACACTTGTTTCCCAGTGCGGGAATAATAGCCATAATAAGCCAGGACCCGGATGGAAAAGGGTGGTCCTGGGAGTGAGAGTGAGGGTGCGCGGCCACCATAGCTCCTGTAGGGGGCAATCAAGGGGAAGTGAGCCCCATTATGTTAAGTCTGCCAGTAGAAAAAAGGGGTGTTTGGCGGGTGTTACTAAGAGGATGCACAGGGAAATGTATTAGCAGACACAAGAGGTGTGTTTCTCGTAGTTTGGGGGTGACCCAGCATGTAGACAAAAAGAAACAATGACAGTGCTGGAAATTGTAATACACCACTGACCAATAAATGAATCCGTGAAGCTTGATACATCTAACCAATTTTTGATACAAACAAATTCATAAAACGATCAAAAGTATATATGATATATACAATATAAATCAATTGTTTTATGAATTCATTTGTATTAAAAATTGGCTAGATTTATCAAGCTTCACAGATTAATTTATTCATCATCATCATTTATTTATATAGCGCCACTAATTCCGCAGCGCTGTACAGAGAACCGATTCACATCAGTCTCTGCCTCACTGGAGCTTACAGTTTAAATTTCCTAATATAGACACACACACAGACAGAGAGGGAGACAGACTAACAGGGAGACAGACAGACTAAGAGGGAGAGACTAGTGTCAATTTTGATAGCAGCCAATTAACCTACCTGTATGTTTTTGGAGTGTGGGAGGAAACCGGAGCACCCGGAGGAAACCCACGCAAACACAGGGAGAACTCATGACCCCAGTGTAGTGAGGCAGAAGTGCTAACCACTATTACAATTTCTAACGCTGTCATTGTTTCTTTGTGTCCAGTTTTCGGTTGAGAACACACAGGTTCTGCACAGCTCCAGATATTGAATCACCAGCTTTCCAATCATACTATTTCAGCACCAGGAAAATTTTTGAGGTTTTTTTCTTTTGTGGCCAAGCATGTAAACTGTCAGTAATAGGGACCAGTATGATGTAAGAAGAGAGGAAGAGAGAGCCCCATCATGAAAGGCACACAGGCGAGATACCAGCAGGGGGATCCCCACCTTCATGGGTACCCCAGAAATAACACTATTACCGCAGACACAGGTTGGCCCTACAGGCAATCGAGGCAGTGAGAGTCTTAAGGCCCCTTCTATCAGGCACCTAATGTAGGAGCCCCCTTGGAAAGACCCCCATATACTGAGGCGGGGCAATGAATGGTGCAGCATGGCTATTCAGGTGCATTCAAGGGCAGCTGGTATGGAGGTTGGAGAGCGCATGACAGAGGAGTCTCTGGATAGTGGGATGAAGGTCTTGAGGATCTGCAAATGTCCGTCTGCATGCCTGCGACTGGGTGAGATGAAATATCTTGAAGAGCCTGGGTGGTGCACCTGTGGTCTGTGACCGTGGAAGCACTGGTCCCAGCCAGTGTTCCCTCTAAGCCGGCGGTTCCCAAAGTGTGCGCCGCGGCTCCCAGGGCGCTGTCACTGGGGTGCCGCGAGCCAGCTATAGGAAAAAACAAAGAGCACATAAACTTACCAATCCGCACGGCGCCGGGACCCAGCAGACTTCTCTCTCCCGCAGCTGTCACTGAATATCGACGTCAGTGACAGCTGCGGGAGAGAGGAGTCTGCTGGGTCCCAGCGCCACGTGGATTGGTAAGTTTATGTGCTCTTTGTTTTTTCCTATAGCTGGCTCGCGGCAGAGGAGTGAGAGGGAGCGTGACAGCGGGCCAGACAGCGGGGCAGACAGAGGCGCAGACAGCGGGGCAAAGGAGGGTGACAGTGGGGCAGACAGAGGGGCAGACAGCGGGGCAAAGGAGGGTGACAGCGGGGCAGACAGAGGGGCAGACAGAGGGGCAGACAGCGGGGCAGACAGCGGGGCAAAGGAGGGTGACAGCGGGGCAGAGGAGTGTGACAGAGGGGCAGAGGAGTGTGACAGAGGGGCAGACAGAGGGGCAGAGGAGTGTGACAGAGGGGCAGACAGAGGGGCAGAGGAGTGTGACAGCGGGGCAGACAGAGGGGCAGAGGAGTGTGACAGCGGGGCAGACAGCGGGCAGACAGAGGGGCAGAGGAGTGTGACAGAGGGGCAGACAGAGGGGCAGAGGAGTGTGACAGTGGGGCAGACAGCGGGCAGGCAGAGGAGTGTGACAGAGGGGCAGACAGCGGCAGACAGAGGGGCAAAGGAGGGTGACAGCGGGGCAGACAGCGGGGCAGAGGAGGGTGACAGCGGGGCAGAGGAGGGTGACAGCGGGGCAGAGGAGGGGGACATCATGAGAGGGGCAGTGGAGGGGGGACATCGTGAGAGGGGCAGTAGAGGGGGACACAGCGTGACAGGGGCAGAGGAGGAGTACAGCGTGAGAGGGGCAGTGGAGGGGGACACAGCGTGAGAGGGGCAGTGGAGGGAGACACAGCCTGAGAGGGGCAGTGGAGGGGGACACAGCCTGAGAGGGGCAGTGGAGGGGGACACAGCCTGAGAGGGGCAGTGGAGGGGGACACAGCGTTAGAGGGGCAGTGGAGGGGGACACAGCGTTAGAGGGGCATTAGTGTAACAGTGCAGAGGAGGGGGGGACATCGTGAGAGAGGGCAGAGGAGGGGGGGACATTGTGAGAAAGGGCAGAGGAGGGGGGACATCGTGAGAGATGGCAGAGGAGGGGGACATCATGAGAGAGGGCAGAGGAGGGGGGACAGCGTGACAGAGAGCAGAGGAAGGGGGACAGCGTGAGAGAGGTGGCAGTGTGTCTGGATGCAGAGGGGGCAGTGTGTCTGGATGCAGAGCGGGCAGAGTGCCTGAGGGCAGAGTGTCTGGATGCAGAGAGGGCAATGTGTCTGGATGCAGAGGGAGCAGAGTGCCTGAGGGCAGAGTGTCTGGATGCAGAGGGGGCAGAGTACCTGAGGGCAGAGTGCCTGGATGCAGAGGGGGCATTTTTGCATACAACTAAATAAGTATTTCTGTCCTGAACTAAATACTTATTACATTTTTTTGACCCAACTACTTCTAAAACAGGATTGCTCAATAATTATTTTGGAGGGGTGCCTTGAAAAAATTTGGAGACTCTAAGGGTGCCGCAAACTGCAAAAGTTTGGGAACCACTGCTCTAAGCTGAGCAATCTGGAAAGGAAAGAGTTAAAAGGTTACTCTAATGAGGGCTCCACCTGAAAGGTTTGCATTCACAATCTGCAGGATGTTTCCTAGGGGTCAATTTATGACCCATCGTTTTTTTTCACTTGATACTTATCTCCTTGATAAGGATTGAAAAGTAACGGCAATGTATTAAAAAACGTCTCAGGGACAGCAGTGCCGATAACCTGCTGTCCCTGAGAAGTGACTCACCTGATCATCGCAATCTTTTGTCAAGTTTAAAGGCTGCGGTGATCTTCTCTTTTTTTTTTTTTTTTTTGTTAGTGCGCATGCACCAACCGAAACTAACATCCTGGATGGCAAACTGTACGATGAGTGACAGGGAGGAATCACATGATCTTCACAGCAGAGCTGGACAGCGCGAAAGTTTTCAGATATGTTAATGTACGCCAGCTTCAGATGGCGCCAGCTTTAGATGGCGTACATTAACATGTAGAAAAAGAGAACATTTGCTCTAGTTAGACTTTAATACATAGTGGTTCTGGGCACTTCCCATACACTGTTATGGGGAGTGCTCAGAAAAACAATAGGAAATGCAAAGCAGCAGATATCTGAGATACTTCAATAATACATAGTAATTTCATGGTAAACCCCCGAAAACAACAGTTTTCGGGGGTTTAACACAGGGGGAATGCTTGATAAATAGACCCCCTAGTAAGATACAGGTTTAACTCTATCATTTCCAGATTGATCAGCTTAGAGGGAACACTGGTCCTAACAGCAGCAGATGGTATGTAACATACTGTGGATTTACAAGCAATATGCAGGAGTGCGATGGAGTACAGAGAAAGCATGAATATTCGCTGAAGCACTGTGCAGGAGATTGGCATTTAAAATGTGACTGTTCCTGCAACCGCTATGCTTTCTAAGCTGAAGAAAAAGGAGTTGAAATATAGTTTGTATTGCCTGTTTTGAACTGAGAGGGCCTAACCCCTGTGTATTCAAGGGGGGTCCTCTGGTACTGTTTGCCAGTACCCACCAGCTAGATGGGGCAACAAGACCCGCAGGTATGTGCAGCAAAAGCCACCAGAGGCACCCTTCACAGTGTTGTAAAAAACAATTTTATAGGAACTATATTATATAACAGAACTGTATATCAGTGGTGGAGTGGTGCAGTAATCATGTAACTTGAGAAATGACAATGTTACAGGGCACATTACAGCCTCATGTCCTGCACATCACATGCCCGCTACAATAACAAAGCGATTGTGATGCATCGAGCCTTGTATTTTCTGGAGCAGTGTAATTGAATGCCGCCAGCATGTTTGAATTCTTCCAGGCCCCAAAATATTACAGTTACAGAAATAGCTGAGCGACATTTACATGGGCCCCCAAACATGTGTCCCTCCTGTCTCCCTCTATATATGTCCCTGCTTAAGATGCATCTAAAATATCTCTCCATTACACATATGAGGATTTTTTTTATTTAGAAAACATAAGACTCATAAGGACTGTCTAATTTTCCATTCTCCTTGGGACATGACCACTAGACAAAAACAAATACATTTTGCATTTCTATAAAAATGTAAAAACAAAAAATGCCTATCTAGATGTAGCCTTATGTTGTATAAAGATATCAATAAAGTGTTTTTACCTAGTTATTTCCTATATATTTGTTTGCAGTAGGAAGCAATCAAGTAAAATGGTATAATCAAAACATCTCCTCAGTCATGTACAGCACACTTGACCACTCTCCCAGAATGTCCGGGAGACTCCCAAATTCTGGGTAGGTCTCCTATTTATCATATGCTGGACTAAATCAAAGGACTCTGTTATACATTTTTTGCATTGTTAAAAAATCGTCATACCCACAATCTAAGTTATTATTGTTAATGTATTATATATTAATATAGAGCAACCATACTATGCAGTGCTCTACAGAGAATATGTAGTCATTCACTGTCCCAATGGATCTAAATTCCATACCACACACACAGAAGCTAATTAACCCATTAATATATTTTTGGAAGATGGAACACCCAGAGGAAATCACACAAATACAAGTAGAACCTTCAAACTCCACATAGATAGGGCCATGGTCAACAGCAATGCTAACCACTTTGCTTCTGTGCTGCCTTCTATCTATCTATCTAGCCCATATCTATCTCTCAATAAGCACATTTATTAACAGAGGAATGTGCTGAATTTATATTTGACATGTGAACAAAAAACCCTCAGCATTGAGAGCTGCGTTAAGTTTTGTTTCACACATTAGGACTGCACTGCTATATAGATTTGTGAAATGAGAAACTCATATGCGTCTCTACTTAGCACAGGAATAAAAATTGCCGTGTTTAAATGTTTCATGTTATTTTTGGAAGAGACGCTTGTGGCAGAAAGTACATGGAAGTTACTAAGGTCTGTCCATTTGAAGGGCTCAAACTGTTTCCTGAAAAGTCCTTCACTCATCACCTCAGACAGCTATTATTAAAATGTGTGACTGGGGCCTTAGCCATACAATCAGCCTGTCAATTACCTTTTGCCCTGTTCTGAAAAGAAAGCTTGGAAGAATAAAACTCCTCAGCTGGGGGTTTTGCTAATTCAACTATGTGACCTGCTCTTTGCATTCAAAAGCAAATAAATGCCCTGTTTCTCCACTGGTTTCAACAATAGTAAATGAAGGTGTAGGTGTTTCCACTGCAGGGAATCCTCACTATAGTCTGCTGAACCAGAACTGAATTTACTGATAAAGTTAATAGCTATTTTACTCAATAAAAAGAAATATTTAAACACCACAGGAACAGGAAAAGGATGGACAAAGAGTTTCTGTATAATAATTTAGCTTAGAAAATAAAATAAAATAAATAAATAAAAATATACAATACATACAAGGCAATAATAATAATAATAATAATAATAATAATAATAATAATAATAATAATAATCCAACACATATTAGATTTATATTTAAAGTTTAAAGTGGGCTTCTACATGACGATTAGTAGAACTAAACAAAAAAAAATAGATTTTAAATGTTCCATATGTCATTCAATGTTCCTGACATCTTTTAAACACATCCTGTGACTTCTATTTTATCTGTGTCACAGAGAAGATTAACAGGTCAGCATGAAATGTTCCTTGAAAAACTTCCTGTGTGATTTGCTCACTTGCTCCGTGGACTGTCCATCATACAAACACTTGGCCTGGCAATCACTTTCATTTGAATTTGACTGACCAAGGAGGCCTGGGTTATTTGTAAAGAACAACAAGGCTTTTCATTCATAATTTCGGTGGGGGGACTGGTGCTAATGAGGGCAGTTCGAATAAATTGGGATTGTGGTATTCAGGGCAGGAAGAAGTTCTCTGACTATCAAATGAGAGGAAAGGGGGTGTAGGTGAAAGTGTCCTGTGAGCAAGCAAACAATTGAAATGGGATCACACACATATTTGAATACAAATCAGCCTTTTCCAAGGTGCTAACAACATAGACACAGGAAGAAAAGCAGAGACATTCTGACACTATATTACATTGACTATCTCCTTTTGTTCTCACTTCAGTTTTTTGGCTTGTAATATATTGACACAGGCAGCCTTCTCCTTTTATGGTGACATTGTATATAGCCATTCGGCCTTTGGTTGGATATCTGTATACAGTGTATATGTTCTCTCCATGTTCACATGGATATCCTGTATTCATTCTGGTTTCTTAACACGGTCCAAAAACGTACTGGCATGTTCTTTGGCTTCCTACAAAAATGTCACTGTGTTCCTGTTTTAAGAAAATTAGATTGCAAGCTCAACCGTGTGCAGGGACCTATGTGAATCATCATCACCATTTATTTTTTAATTAATATGTTTTCTGTACACACCTGCGCAATCTGTCAGCGTGTATATAAATACAGGACAATAATAATACTCATTTAGCAATGAAATTCCTACCTAGATGTTGCCAATTTAATGTTTACTAAGAATGTTACAATTTTGTATTATTAAGTACTTGTTTTCCTTTATTTGCTTGTTTGTCTCTGGAAATATTTTCTAAACCATCTAAAGTTGTGGTTGTTCTAATATTGTTGTCATTTTTATTTTTATTTATGTGCGTATTGATTGAGTTACATCCTACATGATGTTATTCAAAATTAAAATTTGTAATTGCTCTATTGAAAACAATATAAATAACAAATAAAAAAATGTCATCAGCTTCTAACAAATCAATAAATTAGACTGTCCTTAAAGAATGAAATACCAATACATAGGTCCAAGCAATTTATTGACAAAGCAGTTTAGAAGCAAATGATGTAGATGAGGTAATCCAAATATACAAATACTTGATAGCTTATTTGTACACTGAAATTTAAAGTTGATATTTGTGTGCTACATGAAAAAACAGTCAGTATTTAACTTATGTGCAAAACAGAATACTAATTTGCACCCCTTGCATTGTAACATGATTTTGTCCAGGAGACAGAAATAAGAAGTTTCTTGAGTTAAGATCCTTAATGAATCAGGCCCAAGAAGACTACTTTGTAATGTCATATCATTTTTATACAGTTGTGGTTAAATGATACTGATATTTTTGATATTTTAAAAGTATTCATAATATTAAGTATCAGAGTCCACTGGAGGGGACTAGAGTCAGGAATCAGTTTACATTACAGAGCAAAAACACAGACTTGATTAACTAAGAACTGATTGACTGAATTCATGAAAGATTCTGATCAGGCAGTTAAAGAGAAAACACCTTTGACATTCAAAACTTAGAAAGAGCAAGTTGGATCTTGTTTATATGTTATGGGAGTTTCCATTCTCAAGACCAACAGTCTAATGTCACTCAAGATCTGTACCTTGCAAAATTAGCATCTATCATAGCAATATTACTATGAAGAGTTTGTTAATACAGAGAAACAGTTTCTTTCTAGAGTGAAATTTACAAACACATCAACCTGTAACAAATCTTGACTAACGTTTATCCCACTTCAGATTTACTTTTTAATAAATTGTTTCATCGCTTGGTAATTAATTCAGTATGAATGCTAAGCCCCATTATTAAGTGCATGTAATGGCGACAACTCAAACAAAATCAGTTCCTTCTGCTTGTGTCTGTACAATACCTGATTTACTGAGGAAATACGAGCTGAAACACAGATGAATTCCAAATTCCACAGAGATATTTCAAACTGAATTCCTTCAACAGTTTGAATTTAAATACATACCAGTGTAGCATGTGGCCACGCTATATTTTCAGCAGGGGCTAAATGCATAAAATCAAGACTTGATTCCAATCGTGGCAGTCAAACTGGCAGCCCACGAGATGGACACAAATGCCCTAAGCTTTTTTGTGGCTTCCAACTATCATGACAACCTCTACAGACTCTAGATTGATACCTAATTTTATAATACTTTTTGGTCCACAACCATAGTGTTAGAACATACATTACATGTATAGGTAAGTGTGCATACATTATAAAGACTACACATGTAAGGCAACCAGACAGTTGGAGATCTATTGAGCATCTACATGTGGACCTTCTTCATCATCATCATCATCAACATTTATTTATATAGCGCCACTGATTCCGCAGCGCTGTACAGAGAACTCATTCACATCAGTCCCTGCCCCATTGGAGCTTACAGTCTAAATTCCCTAACATACACACACACAGAAAGAGAGAAAGGGAGAGAGGGAGATTAGGGTCAATTTTGATAGCAGTCAATTAACTTACTAGTATGTTTTTGGCGTGTGTGAGGAAACTGGAGCACCCGGAGGAAACCCACGCAAACACGGGGAGAACATACATACTTCACACAGATAAGGCCATGGTCGGGAATTGAACTCAAGACCCCAGTGCTGTAAGGCAGAAGTGCTAATCACATACCCACCGTGCTGCCCAACCTTGCCAAAATAATAATAAAATACTGTCAATTCATACTGCTGTGTGGCGTTGTTGGGTTAGGATTTTATAATACCGAAGGCAAAATTTCACCTGAGAAACATGTAAATTGTATTGGTCAAATGCAGAATAAAACACATATTTAGTGGAATGGTCTATTATTAGCACTAAACACTAAACTAAAGTGGAACTGAATTGACATGATATAAAGGTATCTTTGGTATATAAAACATATTAAATTATCATCTTAAACATATACCCTGGATCAGGCTCAGGCAACCTGTTTTTTCCCAGCTGTTGTGGAACTAAAAGTCCAAGCATTTTGGCTAGCAGTACCTGCTGGGACTTCTAGTACCATAACAGCTGGCGACCTACAGATTTCCTAGTTCTTCCGTTGATATTGTGGCTGTATCCATTACTTAAATGGGACTTTATTTTACAACAATACTCAAGAGGTTAAAACATACACATACAGCTTTGGGACTGATCCAATGTCATTAATCATCTCACTATTTTGAATAACTTGGCAGAAAGAAGTTGTTTTGTAAAGGTGAAACAGGAAACTAGCAATTGAAACACACATTACACGTTTGCCTGCATTCCTCCATTTCCAATCTCTCCAGTCCTCTCACAAGAATCACTGGAGAACATTATATAATTAAAGAGTAAATATAGAAAAAAATTATCTACAGTATGTTGAATTATTCACTCTTTGCTCCTATACACATCTGGTACTGCCTTTTGTGCAGCTTTGCTGTTGATTTGATGCTTTGCAAATGCTTTATATTTGTTGAATTATCTCTTAGAGGGAGATTTACTAAACCTTCTAAAATGAAAAATTGAAGGTGTTTCCCATAACATTGAAGGTGTTTCCCATAACAACCAATCAGATTCTAGTTATCATTTTCTAGAAGGTACAATATAAATGACAGCTAGATTTTGATTTGTTGCTATGGGCAATAACTGCACCTTTCCTGTTTAGAAAGTTTAGTAAATTTACCCCTTATTGTCCACATATCAGGGTTATCTATAAATTAATAATCTTTAAAGGTGTAACAGAAGCACTGGAAAAGTGATAAATGGAAGATACATATGTGCTTTAAAACCCCATGGAGATTTTTTGTGTTTGGGAAAGAGCTTCCCAAAGAGTGTTCGGCTGTAGGAAAAGCCTGTATGGACCGGCTCCATTCATCAGGCCCATCCAAGGTCTGCCAACATACCAAACACTGTACTTGTAATCAGGAGTTGCACCTGTAAAGCTGGGTACACACTACAGGTTTTCCGACCAACTATCATGACAATCACACGATAAATGACTGTTAGGTCCGATATCTCATTAGTATGTAAGCTCCCCCGATCATGGTTTTACTGTACCAAAGCACATCGTATCATTTGATTTGATTTGATGAACTGACTAAAAATCACTATCAACGATGGAACAATGTCGGGCAAATGTGGAAGTGTGTATGCATTCACAGCCAGCAGTGTAGGCAGATCTCTATAGAGTGTGCAGAGTCACAATAATGAAGGTAAATCATATAGGTGTGTACACATTAATCTGCAAGCTCATTGGAACTTTCAGTCGTTGGTAAAATTGTTACAGAAATTGCATCTGCAATATTTTTCTGTAGTGTATACCCAGCTTAGGGTGCTGATAAAAAGATATGAGTTTGTTTCCTCATTCTCTCACCACCTGGGGTGCAGGTCAGATGCCTGCTGAGAGATATTACAATTTGTTACCAAAAGTGCTGTTATTTTGTGTGTGTGGGACACTAGGTCATTCACTTTAGAGAGAGTGCTCCTGTTGTATTAGTTAGAAGCCCAACAGGCTAGGACTTTTGTTTATGTTTTGTTTATTTGTGTTAAAGTTGCTAATGAAACTAGCTGTGGTTACTTGAACCAAGGCACCGAACTGGTGTGATATACTTTGCTGTTGTGTGTTAAGTGCAACCATCTACCCCAAGAGATGATAAACCTAACCCAATATTATGACACGCGGTGGAATATGCGAGCATCTGCACTTTAATTGTCAGCAAATGCTTCCCCAGAGGTCACAGCAGTATACGCAGACCATTCTGTTCCAGCAATATGCGCAGAACATGAATATTACTGACCTGTCTGTGCAGCAGTTGGAGGGGTTGAAACGTCAGCCAGAGCAGAAAGTTGCGTTCCTGTCCTCTAATGCTCAGGTTAAAGTGTTGCAGACCATACTTATGTGGTGGCTGAGGAACTGATGAGTGTATCCCACTGGCCCCTAGTTCCACAATGGTGATCTCCAGTGGCTTCTGTTAAGATTGTTCCAGGGGAAATGGGTGCTAGGCGATGAACGGAAGCATACAGAGACTGTAGGTTTGTAACCCAGTGATGGGCTAGCTATGCCAAGAAGGTTCCTGCCTCATATGGGATTTGATAAAAATGTGGCCAGATGTAACGACTTAGGCCATATTTCTGCTAATTGTCCACTTACCTCTGAACCTATGTATTGTGATACTGCTTATGTACGCAGAGTATCTTTCTTTGCCCAGCTAGCCTGCACTGCAGACCAACAGGCTGAGCCAAATATCCGTGTGTAATTATAGCGCAACTAATTCCGCAGCGCTGTACAGAAACCTCACTCACAACAGTCCCTGCCCCATTGGGGCTTACAGTCTAAATTCCCTAACACACACACACACACAGACATACAGACACACACTAGGGTCAATTTGTTAGCAGCCAAATAACCTACTAGTATGTTTTTGGAGTGTGGGAGGAAACCGGAGCACCTGGAGGAAACCCACGCACACGGGGAGAACATAAAAACTCCTCACAGATAAGTCCATGGTCGAGAATTGAACTCATGACCCCAGTGCTGTAAGGCAGAAGTGCTAACCACTGAGCCACCATGCTGCCCAATAGAATAGTGTACCTCCTATTGAAATAAGAAATGTTGTTGAACCTACTTACTGTATGCCTGGTTTTGAAGTGAGAAAATATATTTTTGCCTCAGAACAGTTAAAAGACATTACTCTAGTAAAGGCTAGAGAGAATGTAAAAGTTGTTGATGGAAACCCAGTAGATCCTGATAGTAGGTTGTCATACCCTCACATGACAATAAGTCAGTGGTTGTTGTATCAAATCTCCAAAAGGAGAAGATATTTTGAAATGGTTAATAGTTCCTAAAGCATATAGCAAAGCGGTGTTAGACCTGGCACATCGTTTTATAACTGCAGAGCCTCTAGGGGTAGAAAAAAACCTCAGAAAGTGTTTTGCAGTGTTTTTTTCTGGCATGGAGTGCATAGAGATGTATCGCACTACTGTGCATCCTGCCCTGAATGTCACTACCAGGCTCCGAGAACTCATTGTAAAAGTCTGCTTGTCCCACTACACATTCTTAAGGTGTACCCACCAGGGAAAAGAAATCTGGAACAGATCTACCAAAAAAGTTTATAAAACCGTGAAAAGATAGAGTAGATCTGTCAGCTAAGCCGGTCCCTCCCTTAAGCGCTATTCCTTTGGTTCCGAAAGGAACAGCAGCCAAAGCCCTCTCACCCATTCACATTCAACAGCATGTGGCTAAATAATTTTTGGTAAGAAATAGAGATTTGTTTAGGGATTACAAGTGTTCCAGCCACAAGTCAAAACAAGGGGGGGATATGTGACAGAAGCACTGGATCACGTGATCACTCTATATTACATATATGCTTTTAAAACCCCAGGGAGATTGTTTTTGGAAAAGAGCTGTTCAGCTGTAGGAAAAGCCGGTATAAGGGTCCCTGGCGGTATGAATAGAAAGAGAAGGGCGGGTTCCATACATCAGGCCCATTCCGGGTCTTCCAACATACCAGACTCTCTGTTGGTAATCAGGAGCTGCACCTGTAAGGTGCTAATAAAAAGCTGTTAGTTTGTTTTCCCTCAGTCTCTCTCTGTCTGGGGAGCAGGACAGATGCCTGCTAAGAGACACTGCAATTTGTTACCAGTAAATGCTGATATTTTGTGTGGGGGGACACTACGTCCTGCACATTAGAGAGGGTGTTCCTGTACTAGTTAGAAACTGGACTTTTGTTTATGTTTTGTTTATTTGTGTGGAAGCTGCTAATAAAACTAGATGTGGCTACTTGAACCAAGGCACTGGACTGGAGTGAAATACTTGGCTAATGCATGTGAACTGCAGCCGTGTACCCCAGGAGGTGGTTAACCCAATCCGATCTTGTACAGAGGTCAAAATAAGTCATGTAAAATCCAGTTTCAGAACACTAGATCAATACAAAGAATACCTCTCAAGTTCATAGGCTGATAAGTAGAAATCTATTTGTTGTAGTTACCTTTCCCATTCCTTATAGGGAATCAGAATAGTATATTTTTATTTATCCATTGTATGTGTTTAATGTATATATTAAGCGTTTAATATTGCCTTGTTTAAAGACTTTACCTAATTTCCATGATGACGCTAGTAAATCTGCTTCCACAGCTCACCATTTAGTACAGTTCCTTTGTTTGTCTTTCTTTCCCAGAAAATCGCCTCCCAGAATTCTGCTTACAATCTTACTTAGGTGTGATAATCCCTATACAATAATTTAGGGTGTATCCTGTTGCCCAGGGATAAGAGTGACATCATTGGTACACGGTATAATGTCACTGGGGCATGGTCTGGCAGAGAAAGACTAAAAAAAATGACAGAGAGTAGACAAAAAGGTGCCAGACACAATCTTCTGAGTTTGTTCATAGACTACACAGAGGGATAATGTAAAACTATGTGTAGCATATATATTGCTCAGTACTGGGTACAATTAACTAAATAAAATTTCCGAGGTTACTGTCACTTCAAGAAATAGAAAACGTTTCTTTCAAAAAAACCTCTCTCACAAATACACTGTTTAGCATTACCACATACTCTTTTATTACGCTAAATAAATAACAAAAGAGGATAAAATAATAGAAAAAGTACATTTAACTGTATTTTATGTTTACATTTTCAAATGTAGAAACAAGAATTATTTACATATAATTGAGAGATAAGATAAAAGCAGAGAGATTTAAAAAAAAAAAAAAGGGGAAGAGGAATTTGGGGTGATAATATCAACACACTGAAAATGTGTAAATTATTAAATCTGTAAAGAGAAATGATGCCGATCATTGTCAGATCCCAATAATGGCTTTTCTACAATCCACACCAACAAAATATGGATGAATGCACCCTTGAAAGGCATATTCATTCTAATAGAAAACATTCCATAGATTTCCACCAAATTCAGGGGACAAGTTAACTGAAACCAACACAACCATGTCTAAAGCCTATGTGAAAATGTTAGAATCCAGTCCATCACATTTTAATTACATTTTCATCCATTCATTCACCTATGACAATGATGACATGGAGATCTCCCTCTGCCACAAACTGTTCATGACAATTAACTTTGCTTAGTTATCTTTCTTTCTTCCATAGAAAGGGCAGATTTCAAGAGTACTCCAAACTCTATCAAGGTGAGAATACAAGTAGCATTTAGGATCTGTTCCAATTCAGCATAAGTCCAGAAAAGACTGCAGCACTCACAAATCAATAAAATAACATTTATTGAATATTAGTAGGAATATTTAGGTCCAAAGACATTTATTAAACCAGCACTGGACTAAAACATTGCTGCTAATGTGTTTATTTGAATAAAGATTTGTTAATGATAAATTCATGGATACAGTGTTCTTGAACTTTCACTTCTGTTATAAATTCCTTGACTGAAAAGAAAACCAACCTAGATCCCTTCATCTAGAAAGAGGACCAACTAGAAAGAGAACCAACTTAGATCCATTCATCTTCTAAGTAGACATTTATATTCACCAAAACATTGGAATCATTTCAAAATATGAATGTATGAGAAACTAACTATACAACAATTTCTAGATGGTATAAAATACAAGCTGTCATTAAAAAATATCACCGTGAAACCTCATGTCCACACTGGACTAGTCAAAGGACACTATTACAATTATTTTTCATTGTTACAAAATCTTTATACTCACATATTGAGATTATTATAATTATTGCTTATTTATATAGTGCCAACATATTACGCAGTGCTTGACATAGAATATATAGTCATTCAAATCAGTCACTATCCCATTGGAGCTTACAATCCAAATGACCTAAAACACACACACACACACACACACACAAACCAATTAACCTACCAGTATGTTGTTGGAAGTCGGGAGCACCCAGATGAAGCCCATGTAAGGCAGCAATGCTATCCACTGTGTCAACGAGCTGCTATCTATTTATCTATCTATATCTATCCAAGGGTAGCCCTACATTTTTTCTTAGGGGTTAGGGCAGAGGCGGAACTAATGACCTGTGGGCCCCACTGCAAGGAAGCGGGAGGATTCAACTGGGCCCACAGATTGCTAGTTCCCCATGCAGCGGGCCCCATTACATCCATGGTCCCAGGTGCACTGCTCCTGCTGCGCCAATGGTAGTTCCGCCACCGGGTAGGAGGTGATTTAGTGCCCCGTCCCTTTTTTCTCTCTGTGGCTGCCTGTAGCCACACAATATATACATGTTCCTGTTGGCAGAGACCATGCAGTGGATGCTGCCCTGCCACTCTGATGGTGTTTAAAACACAATCAGAGCAGCCGGGCAGGATCTCTGTCTGCCTCTCAGGCAACAGGGACAAGAATATAGTGTGCGGATGCAGACAGCACCTGCTAGGTTGGGGGGGGGGGGGAGATTGCTCCGATCGCCACTGTATCTATCTATCTCCACTCCAGGTTTAGGATATTCACTGGCATCTGTAACACTGATTTTTCAGACATGTCTGCCTGCATTCAAAATTGTCAAGGCTGTTAAGCTGCACCTTCTTCATTAAACTTGCATGTACTTGTTTTGTTTCTATGTATGAGTTGTTTTTATGAATGGTTAGTTTTATGCATTATTTATTATACCTGCTGCAAAGATTTGTGGCACTTTACAAATAAAGACGATGATGATGGACTTACTTTACTTTCAATGATCACAGAATATTTGTAAGTAAATTAAGTTCCTATTACAAAGTCCTAAAAAATAATTGCAGCTCCATAATAGCTAACATATTGCACATAATTGACCAATATGTCTCATAACAGTCCCAAATACAGTGTAACAGCTCCAAAGATCAGTCCCAATGTGCATGAAAATATTTCTCACTTTAAAAGCAATATATGCTGTGTAAACATATTCTCGCTGAATAACAAATGGGGAATCCCATGTCTGAGATAATGTATATATACTAGTTCCTCATGCTTAGAAATGTACAATAGATATACGGATAATATTTTCTAATAATAATAACTATTAGTGTTATCATTATTATTATTTATATTGCTTATTAAAAAAATTGTGGATCAACTTTTAGAGAAAAAGTAGTTAAAAGGAAATTTTGTTTGCCTTTTCAGTTTTTATGATACAAACCAACTATTTTGCTGAACGGCCAACAAAAAGATCTGGCCTACTCAATCTTCTCTCATCAAATGATCAGTAATCTAAAATAACACTGTCTATGTGTAAAGTTCTATCGTTGATACCCAGTATCTGTGAGAGAAGGGTGTATTCTGTCTCTAGCAGCTATCAATTTTTATATCCCAACACATTTATCACAGTGAAGTGTAATGCAACATTATACGAGGTGACAAGCAAACAAACATTGAGAAAAAAAACACCATTTGCCAGATGTAATAGGTGAAACAAGGAGTCAGTTCTGATAAATGTCAGGGTTTTGCTATGTGGTTGCTGCAGATTCTATCAAGCTCTGAGTACCTAAGTAATTTATATTTTTAAATCACTAAGTAATTAACAATATATTTTAGATATGGGGAACTCCCTTTACTGCTTCCTTTGTGCATACTGATACTAAAAAAAAATTCAATTCAGACACATAACTTGTATGTTGATACCAGGGGTGGATCTACGATGGTAGCAGGGGGTATAGCAGCTATGGAACTGTATCTATTGAGGCTGTGGACAATTTCTCACCTCCTCCAGCCTAGGAAGCTCCCTCTAGTAATTAGGCATTTGCTGTTATCATAGTAACCAAAAGGAAGACTGTGGTTAACAATGTAGGCTGCTTTCTATTGTTTACTGTAATAGCCATGGACTGATCACAGAGTAAACTTGGTGACCTAACAGGTATGTCTGTGTGTACTGAGCAGCTGGGAGGTAACTTTTCTTGAGATGGTGACACATGCTATAATTGTGGGATGCGATACAGTTTAGTGCAGGTGGCTCTTTTGCTTTTGTGAAGTCCCACAACAGGTATAGAACCATAGATTGCTTGAGCTTGTTTTGAATATTTGCCACAAGTAGTAATAATACAGTATGGGGTCATGTTAAGTAGAACTATTTTATAAAATATAATAGTTCTGAGGGGCATAACTTTAAAACAATGTAGTGCTAGATAACAATAAAGAATGTTTGAAAAGCTACTGTAGAATATCTTGGTATACTAACTAAACTGGTATACTAATACGGCACAAAAGGGGACCTGGAGCAGGCAGACAGCTGGATCTAAACTTCACTTTTAGGGGAGCGAGTTAGCGCTCCCATCAATATCACATAGGAGTTGTAACTAATTTTGTGCCCTGGGCAAGGTCGAAGTGTTTGCGGAGGGCACAAAATTGTTATCAAGATGCTCGCACATGACAAGCATGTTACCTAATACATATATATGCCTACATGGGTGCTCTTATAAAAGTTTGCTATGTCTAGTTCCTCCACTGGTTTAGACTTTATTGCTGTGACAAGATAGTGTTTACAATTCCTGTAGATGAAGGTATATAAGCAACAGTTAATATATAATTTAGCATTCCATAACTTTCCAGGCACCGCAACATTGATGAGGTTATATTGAATAAGATGAAAGTTGCACAAATATCATTTTAGTTTCCTCATATATCAGAGAGATTTCCGTAAACCTTTACAGGCTTTATTAAACCTCTGTGACATATTACACCTTTGATATCATATCCAAACTCTCCCTGTCCTAATTATTATAAGACCGTGTTCAGTTCTGTGTAATCATGCACAACATATTCAGGTTTTTCAAAATATTGTTAACCTATATATATAGCATCCGTATATTATGTAGTGCTTTACAGAGAATGTTTAATCATTGCAATCAGTCCCTGTGAAGCTTACAGTCGAAAATCGTTACCACACAAACATTAACCTACTAGTATGTTTTTGGATCATGGAAGGAAACCGGAGCCCCTGGAGGAAACCCATACACACATGGAGAAAACATACAAACTAAAGTGCCTTGGTTGGCATAGAATCATGGACCCAGAGATGTGTGGTTACGCATGTGTATGAGCAGGTTTTGGTTCTTGAATGTATGCATTCATTATGTATGCAAATTATCTTTTGACTCCCACCCCACTGAACAATAAGCTCCTGTTCCACTTTAGAGCAAGGAGTGGTCTTCTTATCCTATCTCTCCAAATCAACATCAATCTGCCAATAAAGTCTTATTATCCTATTAGCCTATCTGTCTGCATAAAAATAAGTCACCCAAACCCCAATAAGGGTTTCACGTAACCTGTTATTAACATACTACATAGATTTGTTTACTATTCAAAGAGAGTGTGAGGTGGGTTCTAACATGTTGCAAAAATCTGTCAACATTTTAACAAATAATTAAATCAATCAATGCAATACCCCCATAATTTTGGTTTACTAACAAAGAACTTAACTGTAACGAACTGCACTAGTGGTAGATAATAACAAAGGGTTTTTGGCATGCAGAAATACAATATAAACATTTTCCTGTCATTTTCTGTGAAAATGAGAAGAAACTGAAACATAAATCAACATACCATCACCTCATACAATTGTCATTAAATGCCTTTGAAAATATTTTGAAATAATATCCTCACCTCACACTATTGTTATGAAATGCCTTTGAAAATATTTTGAAATAATATCCATCGCTGTCGCATTCAAAAAGCAAGATTACAGCATTATATAGCAACAGTTGTATGTTAACAGTAAGCACAATTACCATCTTTAATGCTTTAATGCTCAAAGCAACATTTGCTACTTAGAAATGACATTAGCAATTGGATATATGGGTAACATTGATATAGATATATATATATATATATATATATATATATATATATATATATATATATATATAAAAAATATATATATATATATATATATATATATATATATATATATATATATATATATAAAATATAAATGCTTAATGGCATGTGTTAGTCTGTCTGTGTGTGTGTGTGTGTGTGTGTGTGTGTGTGTGTGTGTGTGTGTGTGTAAAAAATAAAACCAAGCTGCAGCACCACCTGCTGGGCGGAGTTATACACTGACCTACTAAATTCTTAGTGTGTGTGGAAAAAAAAATCAGAAAGGGCTGAAATTTGGTATACTAAGATGTTTTTAATTTGTTAATTTAATTTGTTAATTGTTAAAAGTGTTTATAAAGATTTAAAAAAAATATATATATATTTCTTGAAGGAGAAGTGACAGTTGGGAGTGGTTGGTGGTTGCCGGGGGTGACAGTGGGGAGTGGTTGGTGGTTGCCGGGGGTGACAGAGTGAGAGGAGTGTGATACTCAGGACCGCTGAGAGAGATCCCTGTGTCTGGATAGACATCTGGATAGATGTGGCGATGAAAATGAAGGATGAGGTGATGGAGAAGAATGATGAGGTGGTGACATGTGGACAAAACCACGTTAAAAAAAGGGCGCTTGCGTCGGGAAGTAACGCTCTTCCCCTGAGGAGGCCTGGGCTAGGCCCAAATGCATGACAAGAACCTTTTTAACACCTTAAGTAGCTTGATTTGACTAGAATGCATGAGTATCATGCACGGGTTAACTTGTATGTATGTATATATATATATATATATATATATATATATATATATATATTATACTTTGCTCAGTTCACATCAAATCAATATAACTTTATAAGCAAGGTTATGGCTGCCCCTCTAAGCCTCTAGTTGACAAGTTACATGGTAAGCCAACAGTACCCAGCATTCAAGGCAATAAAAACTTGTCCAGCTGTATTGTTCCCATCAATACATCATATAGATTTTTGCCACTACAAGTAAGGTCTTGGAGGCAGCTTAGGTAGAACATTGAATTGAGTTATGGAGGGCAACATCTGACAAAATACCTTCGATTTAATAATATATATACTAAAAATCCCTTCTTTTACAGAATAGTAACTCACAAATTTCAGAGCAGTTTAAAAATTCAGCTATACCCACACAAAACAAAAATAAAGTATGTATATTCATTGTTGAGGTGCAATACCTCTTTTAAGCCTTTAGGTGACACTATTGTTGCTGTTGTCCATTAAGAGGTTTGTCTGTTACTATTTGTAATTATATCTTTCTAAAGTGACGCGACCTTCCAGCCGATATCATCACAATTGTTCCTCAATGGTGTCCATTCAGCAATCTCCAATGAAGGTTTGGTTGTCTTCATTGAGTTTTAATTTTCTGTTTTTGTTTTGTTTGTTTTTTTATATATGTAAATTACAAATATTTTACTATTGTCAATCATACTCTGCTTGTTAGATTTTGGCATATTTTAATATAATAAATTAATAAACAAATATATTGTGAAATAGTACGTTAATGTTTAATGCTTTGTTTTCTCTCTTTTCAGAAAAAAAGTGCAAGTGTTTCCAATCTAAGGTGAAGCCTAAGAACAAATACAATAGAACTTGCAAATTCACCCTGCCCTGCCAGTCCAAACTATGATGATATCAAGAGGAAACCAAGCTGTTTACTCAATTATATTAGCATTACTGATAAGGTACTGAGTGTTCATTTGTGTTCATCTGGGTCCTTTTATGTGTTACATGAGTGCCTTATCTCACACACATTCCAGTCCCCTCCGCTCTCTGAAATACACTATCCCAAGTGACTAAATTAAAAGACTTGCAATCATTTAATTGAATTATATAAACTAATTAGAACTATAATATAATACATTTTATAAATATTACTTGGATATAATATTAGTATTAAATGTATTAGCATTATACAGCCATATTTATAGTCACTAAATAATCTACAAAGAAAACATTGCGTTTTTGGAGCAGAATATGTTTGAGGTGTTGTAGTAATTTGCACACTGCTTTGGAAAGAAAAGAGTTACAATGAAACCAATAAAGTCCTATAGCATTATCAAAGTAGTACTATCCATTCATATGCAGAGTAGTTGCCCTTCCGGCAGTGAAATAGTTAGAGAACATTAAGGAAGTATCTCTAGCAGCATTTCCGAAATGGGTGGGGTGAAGAGTGATCTCACCCTCCATGTTAATGGCTCTTGCGTTAGGAATGCATTCCCCACATGCCCGCATTGGGATAGATAACGAGACCTGACTCCCCCTAGCGGCAACACAAAAAAAGAGACGCTCTCTTAGGCTAACTTCTATGGACACTTAGCAGAGTGGAGGACGAAGGAAGGGCGCATATTAAACTTCACACTATTTCCTGTATTTTCTGCTGGGTGCTTTCGTACCATTGTATAGATGCAAGTAACGGGACACTGGTTAAAATAATAATACTCTTAAGCTGTCAAAAACAGAAGCACAGATTTTCTAATTTTCTGTGTTGAAGCTTACTGTAAAGTTGAATGCACTATTATTACATGACTTTGCTCTTAGCAGAAATGAACATTGTCTATTTAAGCATTAAAACAAATAATGTGCAAGTTATTGCATAAGACAACTTTAGAGGTGTATCTATATCTACTAGAGTCGTATTTGAAAACAATGATGCTTGTACTGTTATATCGTGTATTTTGCTTTTTTACTTTTCAAGCTCCTATTATGAAGAAAGGTTTTTGTTGTATTTATTGTTGTCTTTATTGTTTATAACATGATGTGTCATATTGTACACAGTTATTAAATGCAAATTGAAGTTATAAACTTTCAGCAATACTTAAAATGTCAAAATGTAGACAGTTCTCTAAGATCTATCAGCTGATTGAGGTGGGGTTTGGGGAATTATGATTTCTAACAAAAAAAAATTATCATTAAATATCAGTATGTTTGTCTGATACAGAGATGCATAATCTCTCTCCTATGTGGAATGCTGAATAGGTTTTAGATTTCAATATTGAATATTCATATGGGTTCATTTTTGTTCTATCCTTTTCAGACTGGTACAGAAAACTATTGTTTGCAGAACAATCATGTCAGTGATTTGGCTAAAAAAAAAAAAACATCACAAAATGATTAAACACACCAGTAGTATTAGTAAACTTAAGGTAACACCGTTGAAATGAAACCTATAAAAAAAATAAGTGAAACCTAAAAACTTCAGTAATTTCTTATGAAAAATAATTCCTTCACTATGGGATTGATTTAGATAAGATATAAATTAAATCCTACTACCATAAGTTTTACTTGTAAATCTTGAAAAATGTAATGTAAAAATAAACTGCTACCTTAGCAACAAAAATGAATATTTACCTATTTGAATTTTGCACTCAATTTTCTTTGTCCTCAGTAATTACAGGGTACATCTCTGAGGCAGCAACTGAGAAGTCATTTATCATTTTTACCTGCATAAACAAATCCCTAATACATATAGTTTATTTTTAAAGTACGTTTTTAGTTTAGCTTTAGTTCAAATGTAATCTGCAACTACTGCACTTAACAAGTGAATTAACTACTATTACAATTGAGTTGCTACCTTTAAGCAGATAACACTTAATTTATATAAATGCTGACAATTTCTTTATATTTTGCTGCTATCCCATTCCACACATGTTCATAAGTATGTTTTATGTGAAACAAATATATGTTTTGCCTCTTATAAATAAAATGTATTCATTGTGTTTATGTAGTGACAAGGAGCAGATTGTACTTTGCAAAGCAAGTACAACATGAAAGGATAAACAATATAATATATAGTACAAACAAATACACAATGTATAAGGAAAGAATGTCCTGTTGGTAGGAAACATCCACAAGAGAAGGGTTGGGAAACACATGCTGTATGTACAGTGCTGATCCATTCAACAAGTTAATGTTTAGCATCCTGTTGTATTATTATTTACAAAGATAAGTGTATATGGGTAAACATGGTCCACTATGGCGTGCTAAGATTCCACACTGGTGTTTATTTGTGATACTGAATAGGGATGAACTTTACACAATAGCTGCATGGGACAGTCACAATATAAACGGATTTCCACCGGCACCTTAATAGTGTTTAGTCACTCAGTGCTCCCCACCCACTGGACTACCCTCAGCAAATGCTTTTCCAGCAGCAGCAGAGGCAGCAATCCGAGGCCATTGCCCTGTAAGATCCCTCCTGCGGCTCAGAGCTGGGAGTGTGAGTGAATGTAGCCCCGCAGAGCCAATGAGCAAGGACCGGATGCGATATATCCTCTGGGACAACAACTGCTCTGTTCCTCCTCAGTTCCACATGACGCCATTTACTGCTGCATATCCCCAACCTCTTGAAAGCGAGTGAGAGCAGAGAGCCCAGCTCACACCATCACCATCACACCACAACAACACACCACAACAACACACACTGTCACCCTCCGCGCTGACCATCTGCAGGACCTTGCGGGACTTTCACATCAACTTTTTCCCCACCGTCACTTTCCACTAAGATCTTAGCACTTCTTTCTCGTGCTCAGAGGGGACGAGTCGCTGTGGATGAAACTTTTAGCTGTGCCCGGGGTATTGTGGACTGCTGGCGCTTTACATTGTAAACTTGTTTTTCTTTGCCTTATTTGGAACACTTCCTACCGGACTGTGCGAGGCATCCCCGGGATCGGATTTATTACCAGCCCCTGCAAAGTATCCGGAGAGAGGAGTCGTTGGGCAGCTGCGGTTACGGTGAGTATGGGGTTAATGTAGCTTTAACCCTTCATCTGGCCTGCTTGCATTGCAGGAACAGGGTTTATTTGGTGCCAGTGAGATCCTTGTTGGACTGGAGGAAACCAACACGGGCAATGAGTAAGATAAGCCCTGTTACATATAGGGAGGCCCTCAGTCGGGGTAATGTTGGACCCCAGACTTCTGCTGTCTAGCAATTATTATATAGATCTGCTTTATCTAAGCGCAGGGTCGTCTGTGCAAACGTGGCTTGTTTTGCAAAGTATTAGGATACAATGTTTTAATAAGTTGAACTCGTTTTGATTTCTGTAACATTGTTTGTGTGTGTGTTTTACTAATGATCTCTAAGTAATAGTTTCCATATGGGGCTTTGGGCTTACTCGGTGATTTTACAAAGTAAGTTCTGGGGTGTGTGGTGCTAGTAACAAACTTCATGGTCTCTTCAAAAAGGTGCATTTTACTTTCTGATTGTTGTTCAGAATATTGTGTCCTGTTTCGTGCCGTCTTTACTCAAAGTTTCCACTCTGTGGTTTGCATCGCGTTCTATTTTGAATTTAGAAGAGGATATATCTTGTGGTGTTGAGCAGCTTCGGAAATATTGTGGTCTAGTTTAAAGAGCTATTTATGTCTTTTCACCATGTCCCCACAGTAAACTCCTTGCTCCCCCCCTCCCCTAATCCTCAGTCTGATCACACACTCGGCTTCTAATGGGGTTTTCAGAGGAGGGGATTGAGGAAGGGGGGGGGGGGGGGGGGCTGGCAGAGGAAATCGAGAGACAGCTCGAAAATTCACACAGTCCATCATACACGAGACAAACAAAATAGCATTTGTGTGCATAATGCAGCCAATCTTGTGTTTAGTGCACCAGATTGTTTAGTCGTTGATTGTTATCCAGATTCTCTCTGGCATCTGTCAGATAAACTGACAACAATCAGCACCTGTAACCCAGAATAGAACTTTGAAAAACTTTCTACAATTGTACACCTAATTCGTTACACAGAATGTCATTCTTCCTATAACTGGTCAACTGATGTCTTCAAATGGTCTAAAAGAGGTATTCTGTGTGTCCACTTTTTATTCTTAATGTTATTGTGTAAATATTATGTATTTGTCATACCTGGAAAAGCTTATAAGAGGCAGTGTAAATAGTCCTACATTTCCGTTTCTGTTAATCAACGATTAGATGTTTTAACAGACAGTCAGATATGGTAGATAAATATTGATGTGCATTTAGTTGACATTTGGTGAACTCCTTCAGTTTGTATTTCGGTTGGCTTTTTTTTTTTACATGCATTAAAGGCCTATATGGAAGACCAATATATGAAAGGGTTAAATATTCTATGTGGATTAAATAAAGGTCAATTCTGAACAAATGTTTTATGTGAGGACTGCAGAGGAAAGCCATATGAATGCACAAAATCACAGCACCATGTACTGGAGGGTACACACTAGTATGTACTGCACTGTGCCTGTGGCTACTGTTGCATTTATTTTAATTTTAATATCTACACCAAGTTAAGTAAATGCATTGTACTTGTATGTAGTAACATAATGCTTAATTTTTGGGATGTTGGAATCTTGTGGTTGTTGATAATTCTAAGATTTGCGGCTAGACCAAATTCTAAATTACTTTTGTCTCACTTGAACCAGTGGAAGGTTTGCAAACTTCAGACTATAACCAATTAGCTTAACTGTTACCAAAGTATTTCTAGAATGAATTTTATTGCAGACAAGTTATGACAGCAGATTCTACTTTCTTCTCTAAAATTGAAAAATACATTGACCTTGTTCTTCTCTCTTTGACGATTCCCTCAACTAGGTTGAACTAGGTTGAACTAGGAAAAGCTTGATCATAACTGAAATATTGATGGATTGTTGTACTTTGTAACTGCAAACTAAAATGCACTTTCCTATTTGTTTTCTACTATCATCATTGTGGAATTTAAGTAGTGATCACTTTCAAAATGCATGTATACCTTGGTTTTTCGTAGTGTTCAGTTTGAGACGGCTGAGGCTAATATGAAAAATGATGCATTGATCTGGCCTATGACAGAAACATTTTAGGTGTGAATTATCTTTTTGTAATTAAAAACCATAAACAGGCATTACAACGGTAAAAGAAAATTGTGCATGTAAAATGTAACAAGGAGAATATGTAAGGAAAGTAAATAGTTTGGGCAGTACACTCTGACTGTGCGGGAATCAGAAACTCTGTTCTGCACGTACAGCACGTTACTACTTAGTCGAAATGATGTGTATTGGTTTACATGTATTCAAAATCTTTAGGTTTACCTTTCCCTATTAAATGCCTGTTCAATATTTACTTTGTGAACACTGAGAAAGTAAAGTGACATCTTCACTTTATAAATGCTATGCTGTTAAGTTGTACAATCTGGATGTGAAACAGTGCTGGATTTAGGCAAACCAGGTAGATCCTATTAGTGACTGAGGATCCTTTAGATTTGTATAACACACGTCAGTCTTGTAAAAAAAAATCTAATGTATACATGTAAGTGACTTAACTGTACATAATACACATGGAAATATGTGTGTGTAGCAGTGATAGACAACCTGATACATTTCAAGGACTGCATGTATAGCCCTCTAACCGTCAAAATTAAATACATTTATTCAAATAAAGATACACCACTCTAATAACATATCAGCAGGCATTTTAATGTAAGATAAACAAGCATTGCAAGCATCAACAAACAAATCTGACAAATTCAATATGACTTCTGAGTGAGCAGTTTTTCCACAAGCTTTAGGTGTAAGACTGGAACAGTCACAACACAATTCTGCTGAGAGGTTTCTATCTGTCAACCTGTTGTGCTTGTTGTTTTTAATG
The DNA here is from genome assembly GCF_038048845.1 of Mixophyes fleayi. Classification (NCBI taxonomy): domain Eukaryota; kingdom Metazoa; phylum Chordata; class Amphibia; order Anura; family Limnodynastidae; genus Mixophyes; species Mixophyes fleayi. The sequence continues at coordinate 116,645,947 of NC_134403.1, read as the reverse complement.
CTAGAATATATCTGTTCACACGTAAAGCTGACAAAACAACCAACAGGGCATAAAGAAGGAAAGAGCTTGGCCCTGCAGGTGATGGCTCGGAGGGCCACCTGTTGCCTATCTCTGGTCTGCAGTGTGTAAATAGATGTTTAGTGTGTGCATTTTTTTTTACACATACACCATTTGTTTTACTTGTTATATATTTGAAGTTTATATGGAACATGTTTGGATATGTTAAATACATGGGTATGTCGAGAACATTTCCTTTGCATATTAATAAAATGCTAATGTACCTTTTACAGTATTTCTGAATGATCCTATTGGGGTCTAAAAGAGTGTCTGTTCACCTTTCGTTTCAGATATGCTGTGGATAATGTTTGCACAGCAATGGTCTCAATCCCTTCATTGTCAAGTAACTTAACAGAGAATATAGTGTTTGCGGGATGGCTGTTCAGTTAAACAGGCCTGATTCTCTAGATCTCTGCAATTAAAAGGGCTCTCCATCCAGAAATGTTGTAATGATGATAGCATCCTGTTTGCAAGACTCCCTGTAAATTCCATGAATAATGTGCATTATTCAGCCCATCCTCATTTAGTTTAGTTAGCAGGCCCATTGGTAAATGTATCAAAGCCATCAAGCCATAAAGACTTGTGCTGTAAATGTAGATGCTGTTTGTTATGCGAATACTAAAGTGTTCTGGGCATTGTCATTCACACTGTTGTGACCTGAGTAAAGAGGGGACAGTCTCATTATGGCAGCTGGTTTCCTGTTACTTGAATAGCTGTTAATGCAATCTAAGAGGAACCTGGTTTCCATACACCTGTTGTGACATGTTCACATATGAGAGGAAGGGAGAGGGAAGGGATAAGCTGCCTTTGTCCTGTTAGATGTGATTTGTGGTGGTCTAGGTTTACCCACCCCCCACCCCCCATATCACTACCCTCATTTACAACCAGATTATTGTTTCTTAGCACAAAATTGCATTAGTGTTTTAATTGCATTATATGTCACCCTTTTTATTACACCACCATCTATAACTGCACTGTATATGATTTTTTTTTTTTTTGTAGGGTGTTTTTAGCAGATATTATTTTGTTCAACACTAATGAATGTATCTCTATTATATATTTTGGCAAAGTAGTGTTATATTGAATACTTGTTCTCCTTTTTGGGTACAGTCAGTAGGACATCTGTTGAAATGTTTGATTTGTTTTTTTGACTACTAGTGGTGATTTTGTATTTCACTGTGACTAGTTTCCTTTGCACTGCATTAAGAAATAGTTTCCAAGAAAACATGTAGTTTTGATTGAGTGAAGCAATTACCCCCTAACTAAATTCTTTGTTGCAGACTGTTATTGGGCAAAATAAAGCAGTTCTAAATTACATTATTAGTTTTAGGCTCCATAAAAAAATTCTTGTATTGGGAGTTTTTTTTCTTTATTTATTGCTGCAAACACTTAAGGGAATCTTTCTGTTGCAATTTAAAAGGAGATACTGCAAAAGAGGATGTTTTGCTTTATTGCTAATGAAACATATCCTAGGTTACTAGGTTACATAACAACTTATTGTCCTGCCTAACTGTGAGATCTTTTCTATGTATGTCTGCGCATACCTCACTGTCTGCATTAAAAGGATGAGCTGGCACCTACAGTTTTTGTGCATCATATATATTCAGTACTTCTATTAATCTTGCGTAAATTAGTTTATTGTTGCTCTTTTTTTGTTTTAGATCTTTTGTAAGTAAAAATAAGTTTTATTTTTTTGTAAAAGCATTGTCTTTAATCACTAACTATATTGGAAATAATATTTAAGGCTCTTTCTCTGGCAACTTAATGCCAG